>NC_059111.1:22840000-23140000 GCF_020740685.1 Jaculus jaculus | reverse complement strand
CTTGCGCTGGAGCCACTGGCGTAATGTCCAGCAGGGCTGAACCCAGAACCAGGGACCAGGCTGTGCGCCCTCTGGCTGCCCAAGCCCAGCAACGGACTGAGGGAGGGTTGGGCCGGACCCATAGGGTCCCCCGATCCCACCTGGGGCCTCCTGGACTCCCACCCACAAGGGCAGAGCTCTTCCCAGGTCCCCGTGTCCGTCTCCTACACTCCACCCACCCACCGCAGGACCTCCGAGAACAAAGAGGAGGTGCTGCTGCAACCAGGGCTGGTCAGGAACTGGACCAGAGACCCCAGCAAGAGCCTCGAGAGATTCTCAAAGTGGGACCCGCCCAGAGAGACCCATCTCCTGGGGTGCCTTGGACAGCAGTAAGCTCATGGCTCGCACCACAGGGGGGGGGGGCACCGAAGGCGCTTTCCTCACCTCCCTCTAATCAGCGGACTACCGCTTCCCACCCAATGGCCTCAGAATGAAAAGTGGGGCAGGAGGAGGTGAGATGCCCGGCTGATGATAGACAAAGGGGAGCCCTTGAAGGCTCTTCGGCTCTCATCGGTCAGACTTCTCTCTCCCCCTCTCCCGCCCCCTTCACCTCCATTTCACCTGGCAGGACCTGGAAGGGGGCCTGGCGCCTGTGGAAGGGAGCTGCCATTCCTACTGAGCCTAGGAAGAAACCGGTCCCTGACCATGTCTTCGGGCTGGGGGTGATGCTGGCCAGGGCTGGGGCATGATAATCTAGGGTACACCGAGAGAAGCACGCACCCAAGGGCTGGGCTAGGGGCTTATCCTCTAGGGTGATAGGGAGGAGGGTGGAGGGGGCATCCAGGCAGGAATGAAATGGGATGCCAGTGGGGAGGGGGCGGGGGGAGGGTTCTCCACTACTCCAGTGTCCCGGCTTTCCAACGTAGAATTTGTTAGGATATGAGGAAAAGAAAAGGGGAGAATCATTTGAAGAATGAGAAAGGTTCAGGCCTTTGAGCATCACCCCCCCCCCAAAAGGGGGTCTGGTCTGGGTAACACAGAAAGTCCAGCATCTATATCCCCAAGCTGGGTGAAGTCTGGACCGTCCGCGGCCTCCAGAGGCACTGGCCGCAGGGCTGCCCGCTCGGAGCTCGGCCACGGCCACGGGGCTCACCTGCATCTCGGGCGCGCCGTCCGTCCGCTGCGCTCGGTCACCAATCGCATGTCTCTCCCGCCGGCGCGGCCCCCGCCCCAGCCCAGCCCCCTCCTCCGTTTCTTCCTCCTCCTCAACACCTCCGCCCGGCAGTTCGCGGGGCTGGCCGTCCGTCCGTCCGTCTGGCCCCAGCCGGCCGGCGATCTGGACGCGGAGCAGGAGCTCGGCAATGGGGAGGCGGAGGCCGCCGGCCCCGGCGGGCGGAAGGGTGGGCGCGCTCAGGACGTGCGACGCGGGTGGCAGGAACCTGGTTCTGCCCCCGTGGCCGGCCTGGAGCAGCCACCGCCACCGCCGCCGCCTCTGCCGCTGGGGCCGGGGTCGAGGCCGGGCGCACTCCGCAGCGGGGCCGGGGCCGGGGCCGGGGCCGGGGCTGGGGCCGGCGGGCAGCGGCCGCGCATGCTGCTCGGAGCCCTCCTCTCCCCCGGGCGTCGGGAGAGGGGGTCCGAGAGGCGCGGGCCGGGGACTCCGCGCGCTCCGGGGACCGCAACGGGTCCGGGTCCCGCTGTCGCCCGCTGCCCGCGCCGGCTCCCGCTCGGGCTCCGCGCTCTGCCGCGGCGTGGGGAGGGAGCGCGGGGAGCGCGCGGCGAGCCGGCGAGGGAGGAGGGAGCCGGCGCGCCGGGCGGGGGAGGAGAAGGCGCGGCCGCAAAACCTGGAGCTGGGGGTGGGGTGGGGTCTCCTTTCAGCCGAAGGGGGCCGGAGCGTCCGTTCAAACCGCGGCCCGGCGTCGACCGGGCAGCGAAAACGGCAGCGGGGCGCAGGAGAGGGGCGCGCCCGGGTAGGTGCCCCTGCTCCAACCCTGCACCAATCTACGCCCCTATGGGTTCCCGGCTCCGGTGCGTCCCCGCGGGGGGGGGGCGAGGGGGAGCCCGCCCTGCCACCCTCCCAGGGTGTGCGCACCCGTGTGCGCGTGGAATCGTCTCTGGCCACATGCGTGTGCATGTGAGCGCGTGTGTTCACACGTGTTAGCTGGGGGGGGGTCACTGCACACTACCGTGTATGTGTGCGTGCGTGTGAACACACGTGAACAGACGGGGCTCCTCACCTGCCCAGGGTTGTTTAGAGGACGGCATGAGAAGGGTCAGACCTCGGAGCTTTTCTTAACTGTGCCATGAAACACCCCCCCCCCCCTTGCCTCTCGAAATGTGGGGGAAACCCCGCAAGAGGCCACATTCTTGCGGCCTTTGGGTGAGGCCCGCAGAATGGGAAGTGCCCGAGAGCTGCATGAAGCCGCGCTGGCTGGAAGCCTCCACCCCGAGGCCCGGCCTTACCCCGCCTTTGCGGCCGGGTCCCCGCCCAGCCCCGCTCCCTGTCCAGCAGAGGGCAGCAGGCCTCGCTGGCTGGCTCCGGGCCGGGCGCGCTGTACGCAATGAGCAGCAGAGGGCAGCGCAGAGCCTCAGGTCTGGTCTTAGCCGTTCCCTGCCCAGCTCCCTCGAGATGGGGGGTGGGGGGGGGGTGGGGGGGGTCTGCGGGATCCTGCCCTGGGGTCACATCTTCAGATAACTCCTAAGAAATGAGACCTCTCCTCGGAGATCCAAATCCTCCTTGGCTGGCAGATACAGAGACTAAGACTGGCAGGGCGTCTTGGCAAAGGCTGCAAGAGTAGCCAACTCCTTGGGAACCTCACCTTCCATGGGACACCCCCTTCCCATCATCCTGAAGCCACATGCCCCCTTTACACCGAGGCTATAGAAACCATCAATACTGACGCCACGGGGTACAGTGGCCCCTTCTCTGCTAACACTCTCAGTGCTCTTGACAGACAAGATACTCTTGTAGGGATGCCAGCAGGCTGAGCTGGGAACGAGGAGACAAGCCCAAGGCCTGTCCCTTTCTGGGGTGGACCGGGATCCCGCTCCCAGAACCACACCCTCCTCCCCCAGCAGCCTGCCTGAGACTGCAGAGATGCCTGGCTGGCCTGAAGAGGCCAGCCCTAGGCCCCATCCCCTCCACTGTCCACACTTCAACCTCTCTCACACACAACAGTCCAAAAAAAAAAAAAAAAAAGTTGCACAAACCTGATACAGCGAAACCGACGCTGGGCCCCTCTCAGTCTCCCTGCGACACCACTGCTCAGGACAGTCCTGTTTTCTGTCTCTGTCCATCTCTATTCCCGGCCTAGCTACAGCCCCTTCCCGGAAGGGGTCCTCGCTGCTCCGTTCATCATACATTCTTCTCCTTGGGAAGAGGCACGGTTGTTCCCCTGTGACAGACACGAGGAACCCCAGGCCCAGAGAGGTTACATGACTTGGCCACGGTCACACAGCTTGTAAAACATGGGAAGGGAATTTGAATGGCTTTCCAGGGTTGAGTAAACCAGTGGGAGGCAGTTTTTTTGGCAGAGTGGCTTAACTGGTGGGAAAGGAGGTGGGGTAGCCAGCCACACACGAGTGTGTCCCCCCCCCCCCACTTTCCAGATCCCAGCGCAGGCGGCTCCTGGACCCTTCAACTCCATGCTGCTTGCAACCCCCTCCTTCCCCGTCTCCCCAGTTCCCCCTCCCCGGCTGTTTGTGAGTTACCGGTGCGCTCCCTCCCGCCCTCCCGCGCCGCCTCCTCCCACAGCCCGACAGGAATAGACGCTCCCCAGCTCCTGCGTAAAGGCTCCGCCAGACCCGCTGCGGGGCGGGGGCCGGGGGCGGGGGCTATTCCTGGTGCTGCGGCGACTGACGCAGGCAAGGCGCGGCCACCGCGGATCTCAGCCCCCGACTCACCTGCTCCCTGCCTCAGTGATCTCGGCGGAGAAATGGGGGGAGAATCCATCCCTCACGCCTTCAGTCCCAGCTACTGGCTCCCCTCCCCCGCAAATCCTCCATCATCATCTCTGTGTTCTGGAGGTAGCAGGGGAGACCCCCCCCCCCCCGCCAGGGTTGTGTCCAATATGGACACTAGCCAAGCCATTGGCCCTTCCCTGTGTCTCCGGAAGAAATGACCCTTCCCAGATCCTCCATCATATTCCGACTGTACAAGGGATGGGGAAGGAAGACCTTGGGGAGAAAACTCTGGAGTGAATCTTTCTGAGGAGTCAGCCAAGGCCTGATCCCTGACTGTGTTAGGCTGATTCCATAAAAGGGGGGGCTATCTCCTGCTCATCTTGCCGTCCCGATGCATTTGCATCAGCAGGTATCTTTCCTCCTGTCTGGCCTGGTGGGCCTCAGCACAGGGCTTTCAGGGGTCCCCAGCATCTGGAGGCTGTTGAATCGCTACATTCCTACAACCACCCAGCCCAAGACTTCCCTGGCACAGCCAGGGCGCACAAACACTGCCACTGCTGAGGAACGTTCACCCACACCTCCAGGCTGATCCACCCCCATAGGGGCGCCCTTCTGTTCCCCCCACCCATGACTTCAAGTGCAAACCAAACAAGACCCATCTCTTCCCCGCCTGCCTCCCTCCCTCCCCAGATAAAATGGCCCAGATGGACGACAGTCCGGCTGTCCCCCACCTCCTCTCTCTCTGTCCTTGGACTTGGAGCTCTCCAGAGCAGGTGGGCACACAGCAGATCCTGGCTGGCCGGCTGATGGCTACAAGGAGCCAGGCATCTACAGCCTGAATGCTGTCCACAGAGCAAAGGAGCTGGGGTAGGCTTGCCAGAGGACTTGGAGGAGGGAACAATGTGCTCTGATCTTTACTCAGCCCCCCTGTAAGCCAGGCTCTGAACTCTATTTTACATCCTTCATCTCGTTTCAACATTACCGGGTGTGGTGGCCTGTGTAACCTCAGCACATTAAGGGGCGAGGGCAGTAGGTTTGCCTCCAGTTTTAGGCCAGAATGGGCTACAGAGTGAGACACCCCCCCCCAAAAGACTGGTTTTTCTATCTATCCCTGCTGTACAGTGGAGAAAGCTGGGGGGGGGGGGTCTCTTGACTTGTGCACTGTTACTTTGTGTGTGAGAGGTCAAGCTGGGCTTTGGAGCAGTGTGTGTGTTTGATATCCAAGCCCTGGCTCTGCTGTCTCAGTCCAGGAGGCTGAGGTTTCAGGAAGCAGGGGCCTGGCCAGGACAGAGGTCCCCCAAGACACAGAATGGAGACGGTGGTACACAAAGGCCTGCCCATGTGTCTGCCAGGCCTGCTTGCTTGCGTCCCAGAAGCTCACAGGTTTTTACGATAACAGTTCTTTCTGAAGGCACTTGAAATTAATGACGACTCTAAAATGGCTGGGACAGCGGAGTCATTGCTGAGTCCTCTAATTAGCAAGAAAAACAGAGCCCGGGAGCTAGGAGGGAGTGGGGGGGGGTGCTGGGCATGCAGCACTAGGCATGGAGTAGGGAGTGAGGGAGTGGTGCCCACACTCAGAGCCCCATGTCCTGCTTTATTCTACAAATTGATTTCTGGCCTTGCTGTGTGACCTTGGTGTGGTCATTGCTCTCCGGGGCTAAAGTTCTGTTGAGATCTGTAAGTCTCTGGGGCCAGGCCTAGACAATGGGGACATTGGGATGAGCGCCTTAGAGGAAGAACCTTGTGGTCCTAGAAGGCTTTCAGGCCTTCGCTGAGTCCTCAAAAAGATTTATTCCAGAAGGTGGGGCTGTGGTAGTTTGAATGGATGTCCCCCAGTAGATTCAGGAGTTTTATGAGAGCATGTCACTGTGGATGAGATTCTAGGGGTCCAGCCCTAAGGTATGCTTCAGGGCAGATCTGGATTTCCAACCCAAGGTATGCAGAGTGCTTGGGCTCTGCCTGGGCTTCCTGGAGTGGGCTTGCTCTGTAGTGCTGCTGCTGGTATTTGTCTCTCTGCATGGACCTGTGAAAGGGAACCAGCTGCTTCTGCCACCCTGGATCTTCCTCTGGATCTGTAAGCTTCCTTTCCTCCCATAAACTCTGCCTGGTTTGGAAGTTCATTCCAGCAAGGTGAAGCTGACTAAGACAGGGGCCCAGGTAACCCCTGGATGCCACAGCGGAGGCTCCAGGGTACCCCAGTCTCTGCAGCCTTCCATGCCAGGGTCACTGAGGATGCTAGTGTAATGAAGTCCCAGAGACCCAGGCTAGAATGAAATGATCAGGACGCGGCAGGAAATCCACAGGTCGGAGCCGTGTGCTGGTGCAGCTGCAAAGCGAGCGGGTGGTAGGGGACTTGTAAGGGCTGCCTGGCCAAGTCCCCTCTTGAGATTAGCTTCATGGCCAAGCTTCAGGCCCTTCTGGATCCTCATAACCCTTCTCCAAGAGCCAGAAGGGCGTCAGGGACATTAGGGTACCACCTTGCTGTGTTCTGGGGGGTCTCTTCTGTGCTCCCCAGCTCCGGCCTCACCCTCCATCCTACAGGGGACAGCCAGGACAGAGAGGGCACAGGCTCCAGAGAAAGGGCCCTTGACTTCATAGGAGGCCCAATGGAGTGTGGACATATGCAATTCAGCTGGAAGGCATGTCCATGGAGGGTCCAAGTGGAAGCAAAAAGACCAAGGGCTAAGCCTTCCCATGTACCTGGGGCACCCCCTTCCCTGGCACCTACCCCAGGCTTTTCCTGCCATCAACAGACTTCTCAGGCCCTTAAATTCTTTCTTCTCCTCTCCCATTTGGGCCCAAGCAGCCTCTCCTTCTATAACCCTGCTCTGAAAACCTCATCTTCTCTTGGATGGGGTTTGTCTTTAGAATACTCTCTGAGTCTCAGTTTCTGCCTGTATAAGATGAGGTTACAGGCAGAACTCATCTCGCAGGGGCAGCGTGAGGACTCGTGATTGGGGCACATCTAACGGGGACTGAAGGCCAAGCTCACGGTGCTGGGCTCACAGAGGGCTGCTTTTGGTCTTCCCCAGCTGTTTATCCTGGCCTTATCCGAAAGTCCTTGTCAGCATTCTCTGTGAGAAAAGCCTAGACCCAGCCCTCTAAGAATCTAAAATGCCCAGTGGGCAATGATTGATCTTGTGTCTCCTCCAGTTTCCACAGTGGGCCCAGAGCCCTGATTGCAGAGGCCCCAACATTTGCAAATGAAACCTCACCAAAATCTCTTCATCAACAGATAGCAACAGATCCCCTAGAGAAGGGGTCAGTCACTGTGGACAGGGGCACTCTTGAGCCCTGGATAGCCACTTCAGTTCTCTCAAGGTGGGGGTCACAGTGCCTTGGCTCTAAAGGTTCTAGTGTGAGTGATGTGCTGCCATCTAGAAGGCTGGCAGTGAGGAATGGCATGGGGTGGCTGGGTAGGGAAGAAACTCTCAGAGGACTCAATAGAAACCTTGGCAGAGCTGTGAGGCTGACTGCCTGTGGCACCCGAGGTGGCTATGTAGTAAGAACCTTGTCTGAGTGAGCGGGCCATGTGTGCCCTGCCCATTCCAAGAAAAGATTTGAGGGGCTGGAGAAATGGCTTAGTGGTTGAGGAGCTTGCACGCAAAGCCAAAGGACCCAGGTTCAATTCCCCAGGACCCACGTAAGTCAACTGCACAAGGGGGCGCACGCATCTGTAGTTCGTTTGCAGTGGCTGGAGGCCCTGGCGCGCCCATTCTCTCTCCCTCTCTCTGCCCATTTCTCTCTCTCTCTCACTCACTCTCTCAAATAAAGAAAATAAGATATATTTTAAAAAGAAAATATTTGAGCTGCCTCGGGATAAGAGAAATCAAGGGAACTTTGCTCTCCATTGGGGGGTGGGGGAGGGATTAAATTGGGAGCAAAACTACAAAGAAATATTCAAATGCAAATAGAAAAGGCAATTTGTACAAAGAGACCACTTTCCAGCTCTTTGGGACTGACCTTAGGCTCCGGGCTTGGCAGAGCAGCTGCTCCCAAGGGCCTGGGCTCCGCAGTCCCCACAGAACATGTGAGCTAATTGTGCAAACAGGCAGCGCTGTCAGCCAATCCATTCATTAAGCACTCCTCTCAGGTTCTCTTGTGCTGCCGACTTGTTTATTAACTTAAGTTGGAAGCTGTTATTAACCGAAGTCAGAGGCGGCATGGTGGATTCAAAGGTGCCTGACTTCAGAACCAAGCCGTCTTGGATTCCAGGTCTGACTCTGTCTCTATCAGCCGTGTGGGTCCTTGACAGATCCTTTCATTTCTCTGAGCCTCATGTGCCTTGTGAGATACAGTCCTAAGATGGTCCCCAGTGGATCCTGCCTTCTGGTCCCCCACAGGGTCACCTGCTCCACTTGAGCATGGCTATACAAACTGACTTTTTTTTGTGGTTGTTGTTGCTAGGTTCAAACCCAGGGCTTCACACTGCCAAGTAGATGTTGCAGATATTCTGCCACAGGCTAAACCCCTAGTCTGACTCACTTCTCTCTCCACATACATACATACATACATACATACATACATACATACGCACACAGGTGTCATGGATGCACACAGGTGTCAGGGAGCATGCGTGGAAGTCAGGGAACAACTTCAGGTACTGGTCATTCCCTTCCACCTTGTTCAAGACAGGGTCTCTTGTTCACTGCGGTACACGCCAGGCTAGCTGGCCCGTGAGCTTCTGGGGATTCTCCTGTCTCTGTCTCCCATCTCACTGTAGTTGGAGTGCCGGAGTGGCAAGCGCTCTTCACTGCCTCCATCTTTGATGTGGGTTCTGGGGATCCGAACTTGGGTCCATGTGGTTGCATAGCAAGCATTTTACCCACTGAGCCATCTCCCTAGCCTGCCCAACTCACGTCTGCTGAGTAACCTACAGCAAAAGGGATGGGCTCTTCTGAGATGAGATCGTAAGGGCTTGTTCATCTTGGCTCTGTGGTGGTGAGCAGCCCATTGAGAAGTCCTCGTACAAAGGAAATGAGATCTCTAGCCAAGAGCCATGAGATCCCAGACCTTCCGTGCAGGGAGTGTGGAAGCAACTGTTTTCCTGAGGAGCACCCTGGGAAGATCACAGCTCATTAAAGACCTTGACTCAAGAGACCCTGAGCCAGGAACACCAGCCCTGCCTCACTTGGACCCATGCCCCGCACAAACTGTGAAGTCATACTTAGTTATTTTAAGCCACTACGTTTGGGGGTGATTTGTCACAGACTACTACGCTGTTATTGTTATGTGCGTGCAACCATTCCTTGCTCCCACTGAGGCTGGGGACATGAGGATGACGCAGGTGACGTGCCTGTTGTCGGTAGGATAAGGAATAATGACACAGTGACATGGTGGCTGTCTGGCAAGGTTGCTCATTCTATTACCCATCCTGAGAAACAAGAAGGCCAGCACAGGAAGGCGCACAGCTACAAGAGGCCAAAGCATTCGCAGTGGCCCTCGATAGGAGAGAGACGGACAGAATGTGGTCTGACCCCACAACGGAGCACCGAGCAATGATGGGGACACACGGAAGTCACAAGTATCAGCACAGGCAATCCCACAATGCAGTGCGGAGATGCATCCAAGGTGGCCGCATTCACATCAAGTTCAGAAACACACCCTGGGGGCTGGCTTAGCCGTTAAGGCTTTTGCCCGCAAAACCTAAGGACCCAGGTTCGATTCCCCAGAACCCATATAAGTCAGATGCACACAGTGGTGCATGCATTTGGAGTAAACAAATAAATTTTTTTTTTAAATTTAAAAGCACACCCTATAAACTGAGCATGGATACCTCCGCATATAGGCAAAGTATACAAACACCAACTGTCCAGGGGACCATAACTTCTCAGGGAGAGCAGAGGGAGTGTCCCATCCCACACCATATGCTCTGGGAGCTTCCCATGAGCAGCACAGTGCCTCCAACCATTAGCCACACATGGCAATTCATCTGGTCTCAACGACGTCCATACTATCATCTTTCCTTCCTTCCTTCCTTCCCTCCTCTCCCTCCTTCCTTCTTTCCTTTCTTTCTTTATTTTTTTTCAAAGTAGGGTCTTGCTCTAGCCCAGGCTGACCTGGAATTCACTGTACACCCTCAATCTGGCCTCAGACTAACAGTGATCCCCCTACTTCTGCCTAGGCTTACAGGCGTGTGCCACCATACCCAGCCCATATCATGTTTTCTTACGTAAGGGGAGACTGAGGCATCTGCACCTCAGAGACAGAGCGAGCTTGGGGCTTTTAAATCTAGCAGCATCCAGGGCTTGCTCCTCACTCTGCTGTTTACGCGGGGAGGACACAGATTCTAACTATTCTCCTGCCATATGGGAGAGACTTTTCTTCCTCCCCCTAAATAGGTGTAGGATGACATGCAGGAATGTCTTGACTAATCAGTCTGGGGTACATGCAGACCCTCATGAGTCAAGGCAGGTGACAGCTATCCAGCAGGGGACATTGAAAACAGTTGTATGGATAAGAGAAGGTGTGACTACAATGACTCAATTCAATACAATTCCCTTCAGTTCAACTTTACTCAGTTAACAGACAGATAAAGTTGAGGTTAAGGAACATGACTGAACATCTGTGACATGACAGGCCCTACACAGCTCCTCACTCGTCGAAATCACACCCCTCACTAGTGGAGAGATGGTGAGGCACCCATCCATCCACCCACTCATCCATCCATCCACCCATCCATCCGCCCATCCATTCTTCATTCATTCACTCACTCACTTATTCAACATTTGCCATAGCTTTCTCCATGTCCCCAGAGTCCATGGCCTAGCAATCAAGACCACCCAGTGTAGTGCACTGTGTTTGTACACATTCTAAGCAGACGCTGGGACGAGCAGGCACAGGACAACCATCTAGAAGCTGAGTCAAAGAAGGGGTAGTCGGGTATACAGGGGGGACGTGCAGAGAACAGAGGTTCAAAGGCCCAGTCCCATGGTCAGGGAGACAGTGGTCCCAGGGAAGGCCAGTGCTGGCCAGAGGGGTGAGAGGTTGAGGCTGCCAGGACCTCTGGCTGTCTGTTGGGTTCCTGGGCTAAAGGCATCCTTGTGGGGCTGGCTGGGCCCTGCTCCAGAGGGATTTAGAGCAGGGGAGTTCCAACCATAACGGCGTATGTAATTATGTGCAAAAACCGAAGGAGGGCTGCTTAATAAATGATGGCGGGAGAGAGTCAATATCAGCAGAGGCACCCGGCTGCATCGCCCCGTCCTGTCTGGTTGGGATCCAGGGCGGCAGCCAGGCCGCTAATATGCCTATAAATCATTGAGCTTATAAAGAAGAAGGCAGGTGTCATGTCGTACCCATAAACAGCTTGTTAGCTAAAACTAGCGAAAGGGTGATGGGCTGCTTGGCATAGCACTGGCCCCTCCCCCACCATCACAGAGGGACAGGGCTGTGGGTGTTGGGGACAGAACCCAGTTGGACCCATGCTCCATCTTCTTCGGTGTGACCCAGTGTGGAATTAGGTAGTGCTAGAGAGAGGTAGTCCAGAGACACAGAGCTTGAGATGGCCAAGGGTACAATGAACCATGGGCAGCACGCAGCAGAGGCCATGCCCGGCCTCAGAGGTTGTCCAAAGAAGAGCTAAGAGGTCGCCTCATGGTGCCACCTTGCCCCCTCTGAGGAGTTGCCTTCCATCCTAGTTGCCTGGGGACAGTCACGCCTGCCTTGCTCGGAAGGTTGTGAGGAGTGTTGTAGAAGTGGACATGTCTGACAGTCCTTGCGCAAAGTAGACCTCAAGAATTGGCAGCCTCTCCCCACCCACCTTCACTTCACAAGGCCTCCTAATTAGATCAGGCCTAATGAGGCTTCCCTCACCAAGCTGTTTATGCTCTATTAAGGCCTGAGCCCAGGACAGCAGGGGGAAGGGCACTGCTGAGCCAGGGGTTGCCAAGGAGCCTGGCACACTGGGTTCTACTATCCACAGGCACCTGCCCAACCAACGGAGCAGAGGAGGAACGGAGGAAGAGCTCCAGAGCCAGACGTGCCAGAGGGGATCTCGGGTAGGGGAGCAGCTGGGAAGGGCGGGGCTGCTAAAGCTGATCTCCTTAGTGGTGAAGGCCTTAGAACCCTTACTGGCCCTTAGACTGGGGTCTGAGGTCTCAGAGACCCCTTCCAGGGGGCGAAACCCAGCAGTCTGACGGGTATCCACAGTATGTTCAGCCCTGTCAGAGGCCACACAAAGCCAAGATGAGGAGCCTGAGCCTGGAGAAGCTGTTGTCCCCCAGCTGGCCATGTGGGTTGGGGTTTCCAGCTGTCCCAGCCCACCCCAAGATCCCTAGCCAGCGAACACACAGGGCGTAGGCCTGGTTCACAACTTGGATTGGTTCAACAGGCAGTCCCTCCCCATTCTCAACATCCCAGTAGAGTATATCTTTTTTTGTTTTTGTTTTTGAGGCAAGCCCAACACACTGGCCTTTTTAATGCAAGAGAGAGAGAGAGAGAGAGAGAGAGAAAGAATTGGCACACCAGGGCCGCCAGCCACTATAATTGAACTCCAGACACGTGCGCCACCTCGTGTGCATGTGCGACCTTCTGCGCTTGCATTACCTTGTGTGTCTGGCTTACGTGGGCTCTGAAGAGTGAAACATGAGCCCTTAGGCTTCACAAGCAAGCGTCTTAACTGCTAAGCCACCTCTTCAGCCCAGGTATATCTTTTTGTTTGTTTGTTTGTATTTTGGTTTTCGAGGTAGGGTCTCACTCTAGCTCAGGCTGACCTGGAATTCACTATGTAGCCTCAGGGTGGCCTCAAACTCATGGCAATCCTCCTACCTCTGCCTCCCGAGTGCTGGAATTAAAGGTATGCACCACCATGTCCAGTTTAATCTTTTTTTTTTTTAAATACTTATTTACTTATTTGCAAGCAGAAAGAGCTAGAGAACAGAGAGAATGAGTGCACCAGGGGCTCCTAGAAGAAAGAAGAAGAATCCCTCAAGATCTTACAAAATGACACTTGAGCTGTCATCGTTAGACCAGGGTCATGTCATACCAAACAATGGTGGGGCAGGGTAGCCACCAGGGGATGAGGGACAGCAAGGCAGGTCAGATCTCTGGACAGGTGACAGGTGTACCCAACCAAGTCTCTGGCTGGTGGTGAGAGAGCAGGGCATCTGTGTGAGCTGGTCAGGTGGACCGCAGGGATGGCCACAGGTCAGGGGAGATCCAGAGCTCCAGGGCAGGCTGGGACCCTCTTTCTTCCCTTATCCTGGGGCCAGGCTTGACTGGGGATGGTGGCATCTCAGTGATTTCAGGTTGCATCCTGGGGTCAGAGGACTTGGGGGACTTGGGGGTTGGAGTGACAGGAGGGAACCTTTGGTGTTTAAAGACAACACAGGCCTGCTTCAGCTGCATAGGTATGTCACCCCTTTTCCTCTCAATCTTGACCATGCCAACTCTTCTGTTACAGGCAAAGTATCTGACAAACCCCCCTGAAGACGTCAGTTCAAGGTCAGCGAGGAAGCTTCCCTTTCACCAAGGGCAGCTAATGCCTTCAGGCAGAGCGCCTGGCTTTATGCAGTCCTACCTTGCCTCCCTGTAGCATGGAATGGAGCCTATCTGCAAACAGGGGGATGAGTGGGTGCGAAGACAGGGAGAACCTTCTAGAATGTGGACTTCTTTAGGTAATCCCTCCCCTGCCTGCTTCAACTTCTGAATGCAACACCTATTCCAGAGTGTCCCCGAGGCTTCAGTGAGATAAACCATCCAGTCCCTTGGGGGCAAGGCCAATACAGCTGTGGCCTGAGGAAGCTGAGCCACTATGACCAGGAGGCCAGGGTAGGCAGTGAACTGTCCTGTGGGTATTTAGTTTTCGGGAAGTATGCCCGCATTGTGAGGTAGATCTGCAAGTTGGGTATAGGGGTGCGAAGCACGGTTGTCTCTGTCATTGGTGCTGGGGTGAGAGCCCTAAGCAGATCTGTCTGCATCTCCTTCCACTCTCCAAGGCCCGTAAGCCCATAGGCAAAGCCCCTCGCGCCAAGACCCTCGTAAGGCTTGGTGAGAAAGAGCAGCAACCGTGGATGGTGTCCTCCCTGTCCAGTCCTTTCTGCCAAGCATGTCCTGGGCCCCTGTAACATGTCTAAACAGAGCCCGAGGACAGGTGGGTGAGGAAGAGTGCCCTGGTAGCCAGGGATCCTAAGGGTAGAGCAGAGCATCTCCTTGCTCTTTCAGTCCCTGTCCCATGTGATATTTCTTTCCCCTAGGAAATGAACTTGGCAGTGGCAGGTAAATAAACACTCACGGGTCTGTGCGTGAGACGATAAAACATGGACCCCGGAAGCGAGGCTGAGCACAGGAGCCGGCTGAGCCAGACAGGTTTTCACTGGCCACGTCTGCAGCCAAGGGGTGCTGCCCTGAAAGGGGCGGACAGTGTCCACTTCATAGAAAGCGAGGCTGAGAGATGAGATGGCCTGCCCTGGTGGAGCCCAGATCCCTGGCCCTGGTGACCAGCATGGATGTTTGATTTTGGACAGAGGGCCCTTGAGAGGAGTCCTCTTCATGGGGGCAGCTGATATAGCTCAGGCTAGCAGCTAGAGATGGAGAGATCTAGAAAGCCTCGGGTCTCAGACCTCAGCAAATTTCCCTGCAGTCTCAAATCAAGATGTGGGTGTGTACACTGAGTGTGTTCACACCACCTGCCAGGGTGTGAAAGCAGCCATAAATACCTGTCCTGTTGAAGCAGCTCAGCAGGCAAGTGAGGAGACAAGCAGGGGGTGCCCTCAGGAAGACCCAGTGACTCAGATGGCAGACCCCCTCCTTTCCCCACCACACACCCAGACACCCCTCCGCCCATGCTCACAATCTTGGAAAAGGCTCGTCTGGAAGCCCCAATCCTCCCACCCAGAGCAGGACAAGAAGGGCTACCCAGTCATCCCTCCTGGGGTGGGGGTGGGGGGCAAGGGACTTGGGAGGAGGAAGTCTGGACTACCAGCTTGCAAAGACTCTATAGACATCAGCAAGCCAGAGCCAGGAGTGTCCCCAGGCAGTGGGGACAGTGTCCCCAGGCACACAGTGGGACCAGTAGAATGGGAGAATTCCTCATCATTCTCCCAAGGGTCATCGAGCGGCAGACGGAAGGTGGATCTCATGGCCACTCATTGTTCTAGCACCCAGCTCTTTTCCACCCTTGAACTTGGCAGCAACATTTTCACATTTACTCAATGTCCCGGAGGTAGAGCAGTTGTCTGTCCGTGTGTCATGACTAGAGATGAATGCCAGCTTGCGCCTGGAGCACTGCAAGCAGGTGATCAGGGGCTCTGTGCCTGTTTCTCCATCCTCGGGCCTTCTGGTTCCAGATAAGTGCAGGGCTGCTGCCTCGAAGGCCCCTCTGTACCTTAGAGGGGCTGGTGGCCTTTCCTTAAGCTGGCTAGGAGCTCTAGGAATGGGAGAGCAAGCAGGGACAAAGCTAAGGACCTTGCTGGTCACACTCCATTGTGGTGGACCTTGGCTATGCTTACTGGGGGACAGGAGAGGAGACAGCCTAGGGGTATAAGGTACCACCACGTGCCCTTCAGACACATTTTGGGTGGGGGCCAGTGGCCCCAGCACAGACTTACCTTTGGCTGGCAGCCCGGGCTGAGTCCAGTGAATGAACAAATACATGGGAAGGCCTCAGTTTCCCCATGTGCAAAATGGAGACGGCACCGCCTATCCTAGCCACCTCCCTCTGGGGAGAGGGTGTGGGATAGGATAAAGGACATCTGTATGACCTGGCAGAGGTGTGAGAGGGCAGACACCCACCTGAAGCCCTGGGCCCTTCCAGCTCCAGCAAAGGAGTGGATAACCCAAGCTCCATTCATTCCTGCTTCTGCTCTAGCTGCGTGTCCAGGAAACGTGCATCGTCTAGGCTTGTGGCCTGGCAGGGACCTCACCCAGACACACAGCCTCCAGTCCCACCCCACAGTGGCATGCAGACGACATCCGCCCACCCAGGCACATATGTGCCTCACTCTGCGGTCAAACGCTCTACCCCTGGGCTGCACCTCCTATGGCCTCACTCTCATTCTGTCCCCACAAGGAGTCCTGCTTCCCCGCACCCCGCTGTCATGGCAACAAAGAGAGCCGAGGGTTGGGGGGCAGGGATGGGAGGGAAAGGGGGCTGAGGCACCTAGCTGAGGAAGCTAGCAACAGCTCAGACTCCCCTCTCCTCTTGTCATCCTGAATACAGGTCGCACGCCTGTGGGCAGGAGGGGAGTGCTTGGGCAGCTCTATTTCCAGAAGGGTCAGACCAGAGACCTCCAGCCTTGCTCTTCTGGGTGTGTGCGTTGGGGGGGGGGAGGGGTACAAGCCATACTTAGCAAGCCCAGAAATGTCCCCGCTGACCACTTCCACTGGGCTCTTGAGGCCTTCCTGCTTACACAGGTACCCAGGAAGGGCTGAGGCTTTGTGGCTGGGCCAGGTCAGCTGACACCCAGGAAGAGTAGACAGGCAGGCCTGGCCACCCTGAAGGCAACCACCCGGGGGTAACTCTGCGCTCACAGGTGCCAGAGTATGTTTATGGAAGGGTCTGACGGGAGGTGGAGGGTGACCAGAGCTGCAGTGGAGGAAAGAGGAAGAGGGAGGGCAAGAATCCAGCGGTCTCCCTTGGGGAGCACCTAAGGGAGTAACAGGACCCAGCCTGCAGACAGGCACATCAGAGGGAGGAATGGGGGCAAAAGGTGAGGAGTCAGGTCTGCAGAAGGACCATGGAGGGACTGAGATGGCCTCCAGTAGACTCAGACGCTGACTGTGCCAGAACATTCTCTACAGGTCTCCCTTTCTGACACAGGACACCTTTTTTTTTAAAAATATTTTTTGTTCATTATTTATGTATTTATTTATTTAAGAGAGACAGACACAGAGAGAAAGACAGATAGAGGGAGAGAGAGAATAGGCGCGCCAGGGCTTCCAGCCTCTGCAAACGAACTCCAGACGCGTGCGCCCCCTTGTGCATCTGGCTAACGTGGGACCTGGGGAACCGAGCCTTGAACCGGGGTCCTTAGGCTTCACAGGTAAGCGCTTAACCGCTAAGCCATCTCTCCAGCCCACCTTTTTTTTTTTAAATAACAGAGAGAATTGGCACACCAGGGCCTCCAGCCACTGCAACTGAACTCCCGACACAGGCGCCACCTAACGGGCATGTGCGACCTTGCATGCTTGCGTCACCTCTGTGCGTCTGGCTTACCTGGGATCTGGAGAGTAGAACATGGGTCCCTAGGCTTCGCAGGCAAGTGCCTTAACCGCTAAGCCATCTCTCCAGCCCAGGGCACCTTTCCGTTGGGATGCCACCATGACTAAAAGTCCAAGGGCCTGAGGGCCTCCTCCAGGTGGAGCAGGACGAGCCGCAGATACAATGACAGCGCTAACGATCACAGTTGTCCTTCTTTCCCCGGAGCTGCCTGAGAACGCAGCTGCTGCTGCTGCTTCTTCGGGGCAGGCACCCTGGTGGCTCCACGCAGGCGCTGGGCCAATGACAGCTCTGCTGAATGCCATCCAGGCAACCCAGGAAAGGGCTTGGCACAACCCTGCACCCCTCCCTACTGCCCCAGCCCATGCCCCTTGCTTCCCGTCCGCTCTGTCCTTTCCTCCTCCCATCCCCCTTCCCTTGCGCCTCGCTATTATTGTTCCTTTATTTTATTTTCAGCCCTCAGCACTTTTCCTGAAAGAGAACAGCTGGGCTGCTGAAGTCACAGAGGAAATATTGTTTTGACTGTTTTGCAGATTCCCCTTCTCTATGAAAACTGACACCACCTTTGCTGACGGACAGACAGACAGAAGGTATTCATTTCCTTGCCTTCATCACCTGGGGCTCTGTTCTGGGACATCTAGGAAGGATAGGGTCAGGCTGGGAGAGAGGGAGGGCTTTGGTACAGACTCACTCAGTAACATCCATCAGCCCCATTTTACAGACGAGGAGGTTGAGTCCCAGGACTACCAGATGCAGCAGTTATGGTAGTTATGCAGCACTATCTGTCAGGGACTGTGCCAAACACTCAGAAGTGACGGCTGTCCAAGGCAGGCACACCGATGGTGACATTTTTGTAGAGGAAAGTGCTGGGGCTGAGAGATGGAAAGTCACCATCTTAAGGTCACATAGCTGAGCTTGGAGCACTGGGATGGCCACTCTGTCAGCCGACTTCTCACTTAGTTGAGACTTGACCGCACGGTTGTCTACAGTCGCCCCTAGGCTGGACCACACTGCTAAGTTCTAACCACAGTGTGTGCCGGGCCTGATCCTAGCCACAACCTCATTCCTGTGGCTGGGAATGGGGGCTGGGTACAGACTGCCGAGTCAAGCCTGCCTTAGCCTGGAGCCACCACCCTCTTTGGATCTGAGGTGAGCCTGCTGTGAAAGGGAAGTCAGAGCATGTGGAGTCTCAGAGAGCAACAAGCGAATTGGGGCTAAGGCCCCCAGCATCATACTGACTGACCTACGCCCACTTCTTAGGGCTCAGCCCTGGTTCACCTATTCTCCTTACATATTCTCCAGGGCCAATGTCCTCAGGTCGGCCTCAGCTCCACTGGGATCCCAACACTCCCTGTTGCTCTGTTAAATGAGGACCTGAGGTGAGGGACAACAGGAACTGGGCCTGGGCCTCACACCTGCTGTCACACACCAGTGTCCCTCCAAGTCCTACACCTGGATCCCCACGGGACGACAGGCTGTCTCGGCTTTGGACTTGCTGTTGCGGGTCTTGGTGTGTGCAGCCCAAGTCCAAGGCTGGGAGGGGGCTGGGGGCAGGGCTCGGTGACAAAGCACTTAGTCAGCACGTGTGAGGGCCTGGATTCAACCCCCAGTACTAGAAGGAAAATAAAACATCACAGAGCCAATGTGTGTGGCCTATGTAGCTATGCACAAATTCAGAGCGAACGTGCTAGGTGATGATGCGTTCAACGTCAGTGCCATCTTTTGTTTTGTTTTGTTTTGTTTTTGGACAGCGGCCTTTGTTGGGAACACGTCTGGAGGATGACCACACACACGTGTGGCCAACGGCCATGCGTGTGCCCAGTATAAAGGGAAGGTTTGGGACAACAGCTTGGATGGGTCTGCGGTGTGGGACTTGGAAGTCACAATGGAGCTGTGAGGACTGGTTCTCCTCAGGCATGGGCAGAGCAAAGGAAGGACACAATGGGGGAAGGATCAAAGGCAGTAGGGTGGCAGGGGTGGCAGAAGGCAGCTGGAGAGGCGGGAACCTGTCACTAAGAGTCTGGTTACCTGGTGTCCAGGGAGTGGCCAAATCTCCGGGTGGACACCGGAAACCAAAGCGGCTGCGAGGGCGGTGGGGGTTTTTCGGGGTCTCCGGGGTACAATAGCTCCCAGCACTGCTCAGGGTGGGGCTCGGGGGAAACAGAGAGAGCCAAGAGCTGTCCAGGGCTGCCCCCAGTTCTGTAACGACAGGAAGTGGTGGGAAAGGACAGGAAGGCAGGGAAGGTTTAGTTCTAGCCCTGCTCAGACATCAGGTGACACTGTCTTCTTACAAGAGGATTAGAGTGGGGGTGACGATCCCCATGTGGCTCCATGTGCCATCGGGTTAGAGAGGGGCTTTGCAAACTGAAGCGGCAGGCAGCTGAGGAGGAGGGACTGCGCCTCCCCCGGGGACCTCGCTGTTGAAGCACCGGGAGGCCAATTTGACGTCTGTGGCATGCAGTGTAAACGTGTGCACAGCGTGCGTGTTTGTGTGTGTGTGTTTTAAGAACCAAAGCTCTTGGAGACTGTGCTGTAACTGAGGGAGAAGAGGAAGTGAGATTTCAGGATAATCTTAAAAGCAAAAAAAAAAAAAAAAAAAAAAATTATTACTTGTCAAAAGGAGTAGGGAGGCTTAAATGGCTCCCAGGTGGGACACAGAATAAAAGAGTCGTCACTGTTATTTTTTGATTGTCTCCATGCAGGGAAGACTGGCAGAGGGTCACCATGGCAACCCTGGGCATCTGGCAGGGGGCAGCTTGCACCCTCCAGGTTTTGTCTGGGTTGAGCGGTGAGTCAGCTCATTAGAGCCCAGGGCTGGGTCCCATGCAGTCAGGGACCCTTGTCCTGGACTTCCCGATCCTCCTGTTCTGGAAGCCACACGGAGGGTGGGAAGAAGACACATGCAAGTCTCATAGAGGACAGGCTGGGCCAAAGATGCAGTGGCCTAAGGGCGTGGACCGGGCAAAGGGGGTCAGCGTGAAGGTTTGTCACAGGGAAGAGGGGAGGCCACAGATGGCCAACATAAGACGGGACAAGGACAAGGGTAGGGAAGGGGACAGACAGGCCTTTGTGGTTGTTGGTGTATTAGGGACTGGGTCTAGAGTACATCTGCCCTCAATGGTGAACTTCATAGGCCGGGAACAGGCAGAAGAGACATGCAGAGGAAAAAAGCCCTCGCTGGGAAAAAGCAGCGATGGCAAGTCCACGCGCCCATGCCCACACACAGATGCCCTGTTTGATGGCAAGAAGCACGTGAGCACAGCCGGGCGTGGTGGCGCACGCCTCTAACCCCAGCACTCGGGAGGCAGAGGTAGGAGGATCGCCGTGAGTTCGAGGCCACCCTGAGACTACAGAGTGAATTCCAGGTCAGCCTGGGCTAGAGTGAGACCCTGCCTTGAAAAACAAAAACAAAACAAAAGGAACGTGAGCAGCGAGCTCCTTATTTGTGGAAGGGTGGCATGAGCTCGTTCTCTCTTATCTGTGGAAGGGTGGCATGAGCTCGTTCTCTCTTATCTGTGGAAGGGTGGCGTGAGCTCGTTCTCTTTTGCACCACCGCGTTCCCTGGGCCTGGTGTGGAGTGACTATGTTTGAATAAGCGAGTGACCAACAGAGACTGAAAGAACAGGGCTGGGAAAGCGAGGCGGGCGCTCTAGGAGGCAGTCAACACCTTCTCTCTGCTAATTTGCATGCTGGTATTGAAAGCGCTAAACAGGCTCGTGGAAGCCAACTGACCTAACCATGGTAAATGACAAAGCTGTCTGGGCGCTACAGGAATCTGAGCATCATGTAGCCTGGGTGATACCCAGAATGTGGGAAGGCCGAAGCTAGAAAGCACAGCCCCAGCTCTTTCTGAAGGTCCTATTTGTCTGGAGTAGTGTGACTGGAACTGGGACCCATGGTTCTGGATTCTTCCAGTCATGGTTGGTGTTCATAAGCATGGGTTCTGACATAGGTGCCAGCTCTCGCGTGAAATCACACCTTGCCAACAGCTTCAAGTGCGCAGCAAGCTCACGCAAGGGGCACGGCTCTTGATCAGCGGAGTTCCCCCAGTGAGGGATGGCACCACATGTCTGGCGAATGGCACACTGGCCCCCTTAACCGCTGCACTGGCTACTTGTCCAGTTCGGATCAAGGAGAGGGACCCTGCAGGAATTAGCGGCTGACCTGGATCTCACTCTGTCATCTAAGGCTGGCCTCAAACTCAACACATGGTGCATGTCTGTGTGTGCAGGCCAGGGTTCAATGCTGGGTATCTTCCTCAACCATTCTCCATCTTATTTGAGATGCTCACTGATCCCAGAGCTCACCAGTTTGGCTAGCCTAGCTAGCCAGCTGTCCCTGGCAATCCTGTCTCTCTTTCCTGAGCATTAGGATTACAGGAGTGTCCCGGCACACCCAGCACTTACAAGGGTTCTTGGCATCTGAACTCAGGCCCTTGTATATATTTACACAGCAAGTACTTTGCTGACCGAACTTTCTCCCCAGTCCCTGACTTGAAGTCTTTGACCCACAGGGCTTCTGAGCTGAGGCTGAGCAAGGAGGAGGCGGCGCTCAGGACACAACTCAAATCCTGAGGAAGTCATGGGAAGCCAGAGTGGAAAGTCTAGAATTCAATTCTCATTCATGCCGGAACCCAGAGGCACGACCAAGCGGCTCCCAGAAGGCTGGTGCAAATAGACCACAGACCCAGCTGGCATGGGGACAGGCTGTGGACACACTGACTTCGGGCAAATCTCTTGCCCTCTCTGTGAAGCAAGAAATCGATGACACAGAAGTACCCTTCGCAGAGCCACCGTGGGGATCAAATAAGATGGCAGCTACAACGTGAAGTGCCAGGAGTTCCTTACTACTCCTGCTGCTGATACGGATTCATTATGTAAGAAAGGGTCTCTTTCCAGAATCCACGGGGACTCAGAATCCTCCCTGGGCTTCCAGAGCTGTTCTGTGAGACTGTGGCTGACGCCTAGTCTGTCTTCCCAAACAACTTCGCCGTCTCTTTCCTGAAGCTGCAGCTCCCGTGTGTGTGTGTGTGTGTGTGTGTGTGTGTGTGTGTGTGTGTGTTGCTAGAATATGGAAATCATTTTTTTTCCCATGTCAGTATATACTCCAGGTGATGTCTGTCACTCACCCCCAGATGTCTCTCCCTCCAAGCAACAGCTCAGCTGTCCTCCACCTGTAGTATGCGCCCCTTCCTGCCCGGCTTTAGGGCTCCAATTTCTCCTTCACTACAGAGCTCCCCAGACCTCTTCAGCTTTCTGCCCGGTGAAGGGAAGCAAAGGTGAGTTGCACGGTTGCTATCCAATGAGCCCTCCTGGAGCGGGGCTGCCCCCCACTGGGTAAAGGGCAGGGACTGGGAAGATGGGGAAGGCCCTTCTACTGCAGGCTCCCTCACATTGGGGAGGGGGCCAATGATACCAAAGGTACCCTCGAGAACCATGAAGTGAAAGGTAGGGATGAGGACCGGACTGGGTACATCCCTGAACTGGAAGAGACTGAAGCCTACAGAGTTTAAAAAGGACTTGCCCAAAGTCACCCAGCCCTGGGACTGTGGACTCAAGGCCCAGAGTCAAGGTGGCTCTGAATTCCAGACACTTTGAAGACCAGTCTGCTGCTGTGGTCTACTTGGGCTTAAAGCCTTAAGAAACTGTTCCTCCCTGCTGCTGTTCCCTCTATAGAGGGTCTTATCTTGGACCGATTTAGGCTCTAGGACAGATCAGGCGACCTCTCGCCAGAAAGGGTGACAATCTTCTTGTGGAGTGAAAGGCGGGGGTCCCAAGCTGGGTGGGCCACCAAGAACTCCTGGGCCTCTCAGTGTTGAATGGGACATTTGTTGAGCAGAATTGGATTTACTGTTCGATTGCAGAAGATGTAATTTGATCTGGGTCTTATGAAGCCCTTAATAGAGTTAAGGTGTTACTGGGATCAGCTGCTTTTTCATTTGTTAAAAGGGGCACTGGGCTAGAGAGAGGGCTCAGCGGGAGTGACACAGCTGTCCGGTCTTCCTGCCGCAGATGCCATCATTCTATACTTCCCTGGGGAAGGTGCCACCTGCCTGGGTTCCAGAGCCAAAGGTTTTCATCCTTGAGGTGGGGACTGTCAACCCCGATGATCTACCTGGGGGAGATGGCTAGGAGAAGGAAAGGAGGTGGGTCTCCTTGGAGCTGGGGGTACAGGGAAGAAGAGCTTGCATTCATTAGGCGCATTCTCAATACCAGGGGCCCACCTGTCTTTAGTTCACTCGGGCTCCTGGCATTCCTGTGAGGCAGGTACCTGTGGCCATCCAGGCCAAATACTTAACTAGTTCTCTAGTTTTCCCCATTAGATGTAGGGTAAGGAACTGTATTTCCCTGTCCCATTCAAAGTTAGATGTGGCTATGTGACTTGCTTTGGCCAGTGAAAGTTACTTGAGTAACTTACAAGAAGAAGCCTTAAGAGCTCTCAGCCTGTGTGACCTTGGCCATGTTTCCTCCTGCTGCCATGGTGACTGTAGTTGCACACGTTTCGGTAAGAAGTACCCATTGACCTGGGGCCCTGAGCCGCAATGAGGAAATGCTATCCCATATAACAGAATGAGAACGGAGCTTGAGTTGTTTGAAGTCTCTGAGATTTTTAAGGTTGTTATTGCAGCAGAACCTCATCTAGTCTGACTGGTAAGAGTGTTAACACAAGCTCCAGGCTCCAGACAAGGAGAGTAAGTGGCAAAGTCAGTAGATAATCTCAGTACATCTCATGCCAGGAGCATGCCCTTCCCAAGCTGGGCTCTTCTGGCTGCTCGGGCTGGCGAAGTATGGTCAGACCTCAGACAGGAGGGATGGGGTCTGGCTCAGCATCTATGTTTAAAAATATTTTTATTATTTATTTATTGGAGAGAGAGAAAGTGAGAACGAGTGTGCCAGGGCCTCTGGCCACTGCAAACAAACCACACTACCTTGTGCATCTGGCTTATGTGGGTACTGGGGAATTGAACCTGGGTCCTTAGGTTTTGCAGGCAAGTGCCTTAACCACTAAGCCTTCTCTCCAGCCCCTCAGCGTCTATTTCTTTTCACCTTCTGCTCCTTGCTCAGCATCATGCCCTGTAGCCCTCACAGTGGCCCAGTAGAGATCTAGGGTGATGATGCTCAGAGGAGGTCAGAAGTCAAGAGGCCTGGCGAGGTCATAGAAAAGGCTCAAATTAGATAGACCTAAGAGTGAGTGGATCTTGGGCTGAAGCGACGGCTTAGCAGTTAAGGCACTTGCCTGTGAAACCTAAAGACCTAGGTTCAGTTCTCCAGGTCCCACGTAAGCCAGATGCATCTGGAGTTTGTTTGCAGTGGCTGGAGGCCCTGGTGTGTCCATTCACTCTCTCTCTCCCTTGACTGCTTTCTTTCCCTCTCTCTGTCATAATAAATAAAATCAAATAAAATAAAATACAATAGTGCGTAGAACTTGCTCCCTCTAGCTAGATGACCTTGGTCAAGTTGCTGATCTCTTCTGAGCCCCAGTCTCCTAAAGTGGCAAATAATGCTACTCCCTGGTTACCAGAAGAATGGAATGAGATGTGCCGATTTGGGCTCAGAGTAGAGCTCCAAGCCTAGGCTTTGTTGTTACAGGAGCTGAGGAGGCCCACGGCCACACTGCCCTAGCCCACTGTTCTGCGGGATGAAAGCCGGATGTCTGTCCTCTGGAGCCCATGGGCACACCCTTATTCCATGGGCTCATCCCTGGCCCCCAGAGAGGGCCAGAAAGTAGTGTGGCCTGGCCTGCCTCAAGCCCGGAGCGGGCCAAGCATGGATGGCTCTTTCCCCAGACTCCAAGCTCCCTACTTAACGTCTGTTACCCTCCTCACCTCACACACACACACCAGCATCCTCCACCAATGCTGGCCATGTTGGGTCCCATGCCACACCTCTGCTTGAGTGGACACTTCATCCAGATCAAGATCTATTCCACCCCAGGCTGGGCTCATGTCCTAACGGATCACACCAACAGCAGCTGATAGAGAATGAGCTCTGCTTGGGCCTTTCCTTGTGGTCACACTATGGAAAGCCTCAAAGTCCATGTTATCTGCCCGTTTGGCAGAATGAAGAAATGGGAGCTCAAGGAGGCGCCGCAGGTAGGAAGAGCTGGGGCCATGTTCATGCGCAGGTCTATCTGGCACACACACGCATGCACACACGTACACACGCACGTTCTCAGCACATCCAGCCCCTGGCCCCTGATAGCTGACTAGGTGTAATCTCCCTCTCTGACCAGTGCTCCGTATTCTCTAAGTCTCACCTCTGTTCTACCCCACCCCCAATACGTCCCCTGTTCTGCAAACTGCCTAAACAGGTTCGCCCCAGCCACACAGAACACCCTGCGGCCAGGTTACTAAAAATACCCAAGGATTCCGGGGGTCTTGGTGGGGGTGGGCTCCTATTGGATGAGGATTTCAAGAGCAGAGTCCGGGTCTTCTGCCCTCTGCTGCTCCCTATGTCGCTGTCCACAGGGCTAGACATCGATAAGGGTTAAGAACCAACAAAGGGGACTAGAGAGATGGCTAAGTGGTTAAGGCACTTGGCTACAAGGCCTAAGGACCCAGGTTCAATTCCCCAGTTCCCACATAAGCCAGATGCACAAGGTGGCACATGTGTCTGGAGTTTGTTTGCAGTGCCTCTTTCTCTTGCTCTCAAATAAAGAAATAATATATATATGTTTTTAAAAGAACCAGGAAAGAAAGGGTCCCGAAAATTGATGGGAGGTCTCAGGCAGGGAGCAAAGCTGGGTGATTTATGGAAGACTTCCTCAAGGCCTGAACCAGAGATCAGAGGGGACCCTAGACCCCACTTCGGCTCTGGGCTGAAGTCTGCGGACAGCAGCCCCAGACGGCAGTCAATCCTTCGAGCCCTGGCCTGTACCATCACTCTCCCTCCTCGCCTTTTCCCACCCCCTTCCCCTGCCCTTTTTCCCTTCCTAAAAAACACAGAGAAATGGGATTCAGAAGCCTACACCGCCTGTGAAACCTCCCCAAAAGAGGAAATGCCAGCGTGCGGGTTCTCATGGCAACCACAGCTCCGCCCCCTGCAGCCGCCCTGCGCCCATATGGTGAGATTCTGCACTGACTCAGCCAGGCCTGGGGTCCAGGCCAAGGCTGCCAGTGTTGGGAGGGGGCATGCTGGATTCCTCAGCTGCCCATCCCGGGTGCCCAGAGCCACCTCATCCCTAAGTGAGGTCTCTCTGTGGCCAGTGGTTCCCCTACAGCATCTCAAAGGTGCAACAGGGTGGATGGGTGCCTGCCTGCCTCATGCTCCTCAGCCTCTGCTCTGAATAAACCTTGGATTTCTGTGTTCCGAGTGGGGTAGTCAAGAAACAGGAGTCGGGGGCTTGTTTCTTGACCCTGCCAGTGGCATTCTAGCCACCCGCCCCATCCTGTCTCAAGCCATGACAAAGGTGCCCAGAAGCCCTAGTTTCTGCACTACAGAGAGAGGCAGTGCCACCTGAGCCCATGCCTTGGCTGAGCTGCCCCAAGGCACTGCCCTTCCGTGACCCTGAACTCTCCCATTCCCACCCGGGGCAGCGCCTGTCAGCCTGCCTTGTAGATACTGCTTTTCCAGGCCAGTTGGCATTTTCATGGCTAATCAAGTGGAAGCTAGTGCCAGGCAGATTTGGGGACTGCAGGGCTGGTGGCTAAGGAGTTGGTCTTCTCTCCCCACTTCCTTGTCTGGGGCCTCTTGAGACCAAGAAGGGGAGCTGGGTAGTCGAGGGACCTGTGGGTCTCTCGTACTTCTTGCCTCTTCCTCCTCACTCGACCTCAAAGCAGCTGCCTCCGATCACCTCCAGGGTCATCATCACAGGGCCTACCTGGGTGGGTTAGGTGGAGTGATGGCCCAGGCAGGGGTGATAGAGTGAAGGTTGGGGTCCACATGGCCTGACTTTAAGAATGAGACCCCACCTGACACCTTGGGACCATTCCCTCTGGAGGCTCCGAACCCCAAGCCTCTCATCCCACCTGCATTTCCCCCCCTATTTCTTAAACAGACATTCACGTGCATAGCAGAGTCAGGGAACCCAAAGGGGATGGGGTGGGTTTAACTCTTAGGAACACACAGTTGGGGACCCAGAGGGGCTAAAAACTATGCAAGGTCCCACAGCAAGTGTGAGGTCGAGCAGGGACCAGAAACCAGTCCCCTGCCACCCCACTGACTCCAATGATCTCTCCTCTTGCCTGAAGGAAGGATGGCTAGATGGGGTGGGAGGCAGGGACTGGGGAACAGATGGGCTTGGAGGCTCCGCAGTGGAGGCTCCGGGGAGGGGGAGGAGCCCAGGAGAACCTGGACCGGTGACAGAGTTGCGAGTTAAAACATTCTTCACACTCCCGCCTCCTTTACTGTTCTGATGCACCAAGACGTGACAAAAATGTGTCAGATTTTTTAAAAAACCACACACATACACAAATGCCAGTCCTGTCTCTGCCACCCGCCCAAACCTGGCCCATCTGCTTCCCGGGGGTGGGAGGGGAGGGGGCTTGGCAGTGGCGCCTTACTCTGGACGCCTCAACCTGGGGTGGGGGGCAACCAAGAAATGGCCCAGGCGATGGCGGGGTGCCTGGAGAGGCAGGGTACCGCCCTGTCCTACTTCTAGTGCCTCCGTGGGCCCACCTGGAAGTCTAGCACATACCCAGCCCTTCTCCTTGAGCTGGGTGTGGCCTTCCTATTCACTGTAGCTGGAGGCCCAAGACTGGGAGAGCAATGGACAGATGGGAAACTGAGGCACAAAGCGAAGAGGTATGCCCAGGTTCCCACTGATGCAAGGCAGAGTCCACGCCTCCCACATTCATTCACTCAACAGACACTGGCTGTGCACCGAGCTTGCTTCTTGCCATGATGTCACCTCAGGCCCATCAGGGAAAAGCAAGGTTCATGATGGACATGTTAGGTCAGGACAAAATGGAGTCACTGAGGACAGCGGGAGGGTTACGGAGACAGAAGGAAGTGGGTCATCCACATTCCTCAAGGATCCACCCAGCCATCATCCCTTCCTTGCCTAACAACGCCCCAGGTCGTGATTTCCTACCCTCCCATCTTGTAAGTCACCTTGCTGTTCTGGTGTCACACCCTGGCTATCTTAGATCTCCCCTAAAGAAACCTTTTTTTTTTTTTTTTACTTCCCCCTTCCTCACCTTCCCAAAATTGAAGAGCTCTATATAGTCTACTATGTGTAATCCCAAATTGACTGCTCCACTCTTGAGAGTCAGTCCCAGCTGGTCGTGTCCCCCCTCCCAAATAAAAGCTTCCATCTTTGCCTCAGAGAGGTCTCTGTGGTCTTGGTCACTCCTGAGCCTTACAGGACACAGAAATAGGCTTGCACCTCAGTGAAGCAAGGCCAGTAGGCTCAACAAACCAGCAAAGCAAACAAAAAACAAACAAAAACCACCCACAGCCCAGGGCCTCCAAGGGAAAAATGACAGTCATACTGGTTAAGCTGATAGGTGGTGTCACTCCAAGCTCTGCACCCCAGGGTCACTAGATCCTGGGCAAGCCAGTGTGGTGGCTATCCTGGTGGCTACTCAAGGTTGGATGCAGTGGTGCTGGGATCAGCAAGCACAAAGGCCATAGGCTGTGCAGAATGAAAAGAAATTCCTGGGCTGGAGAGATGGCTTAGCAGTTAAGGTATTTACCTGCAAAGCCAAAGGACTTTGGTTCGATTCCCCAGGACCCATGTAAGCCAGATGTCCAAGGTGGCTCATGCATCTGGAGTTCATTTGCAGTGCCTGGAAGCCCTGGTGCACCCAATATCTCTCTCTCTCTCTCTTTCTCTGCCTCTTTCCCTTTCCCAAATAAATAAATAAATAAAAATAAAATATTAAAAAATAAAATCACTTATTAAAAATAAAAAGAAAGGAAAAAAAAATTCCTCCAGGTTGGAGTCTGGGGCCAGGGCAGTGGCTTCGATGCTAAGGAAACCAGATCCTGCGAGGCCTAGGAAGCTTCCTGAGGAACTCTTGAACACACAAGGAATCCCTGGATATGTGAGCAAGGGCTGCTGTGGCCAGCTGTGCCAGGGACAAGGCCGAGGGCTCAGAGCTGGTCACACTTCTCTGCGGATCCCCTTCCTCCACCAGCCCTCCAACACCCCCCCCAACCTGGCCCAATCCTTACGCCAAGGAGTCTTCCTTCCTTAGGACTGGGTCCACATGCCAAATAGCACCTCTTCTGAGAAGTGTCCTGAGGGGCAGCTGCAGGCGAACCCAGACCTCCCCCCCACAAGGGACCAGGGTGGGGTTCTTCCAAAGTCACAGACCTTCTACAAGGAAGCTGCCTGAGGAAGAGGGGAAACTAGGAGATCAGCTCTTTGGGAAGGGGTGATGCTTCTCTGTCTTCCTTGTTGGTTTCCGCATGGTCCAGAATTTCTTCTGCAAGGCTGCCCAATTCTTCTGCAAGGCTGCTGCAATTCCATCCCTCTCTCTCTTGTTAACCCCAAGGCCTCACTGGCAGACTTTCCTCTGGGGCTCTGACTTCTCTTAGTTTTTAGTTATTTTAAATTAAATTTATTTATTTTATTGATTGGTAATTAATTTGCAAGGAGAAAGAGAGACAGACCCTATGAGAATGGACCACCAGGGCCTTTTGCTGCTGCAAATGAACAACTCCAAATGTATGCATTCGTTTACGCACCAGGCTTTACGTGGCTACTGGGGGATTGAACCTGGGCAGGCAGGCTTTTCAATGAGTGCCTTTAACCACTGTGCCCTCTCCCTAGCCCAGCTCTGACTTCTCAGTGCTAGGCATCCTGAAGGCGTTGACTAACTCCCTGCAACTACAAGTATCAGGGGTGAGTCAGGATGCCCGGCTATATTGTAGTTGATCAGAGACCCTTCCACCCTGGCCTGTTTGAAAACCTGCTTGGTTTCACCGTGCATCACCATTCTGCTCACACTTCTGCCCATCTCGTTCCTGGGGTGCTCATTTACCAGCTGAAGGGCTTCGTTTTCCTCTCTGCAGCGCCCAGCATTGCAGCGAGCAGGCAGCTGGGCTCACGTGTCCCCAGGGCCCCTCCTTCCCCCCCCCCCCCGCCCATCCTGGGAAGCACCTGTGGGCACGCCAGCAGCCCCTGAAGACTATTCATGCGCCCTCCTCCACCCAGGCAAAGGTGTCACCCTGAAATCAGATGCTCAGTGGCCCATGTCTTGCTTATTACGTCTCCCGCATTAGACGAGATGGGGCACATTCAGGGTGGTATGACTGTGGACCATCCCCCACATCAGAAATTCCAAACTGGCGCTGGAGAGATGGCATAGCTTCCTAAGGACCCAGGCTCGATTCCCCAGTACCCACGTAAGCCAGCTGCACAAGGTGATGGCGCATGAGTCTGGAGTTCATTTGTGGTGGCTAGAAGCCCTGGTGTGCCCATTTTCTCCCTCTCTCTCAAATAAATAGATAAAATATTAAAAGAAAACATCTGTCCTTTAAAAACAAAGAGATTCCAAAATGACTGTTCCCTCAAAACTAACTGATTAGAGTGACTGAGAAAGCACAGTGGTTTTAACGCTAATTCAGGGCTGGAGGGATGGCTTAGCAGTTAAGGCATTTGCCTGCAAAGCCAAAGGACCCTGGTTTAATTCCCCAGGACCCACGTTAGCAAGATGCACAAGGGGACACACGCGTCTGGAGTTTGTTTGCGGTAGCTGGAGGCCCTGGTGTGCCCATTCTCTCTCTCTCTCTCCCTCTTTCCCTGTCAAATAAATAAATAAATGATGAAATATTAAAACTAATTCATACCAGGCTGGAGAGATGGCTTAGCAGCTAAAGCATTTGCCTGTGAAGCCTAAGGATTCAGATTCTGTTCTCCAGGTCCCACGTAAGCCAGATACACAAGGTGCCACATGCATTTGGAGTTCATTTGCAGTGGCTAGAGGCCCTGGTGCACCCATTCTCTCTCTCTCTCTCGCTCTAATAAATAAATAAATAAAAATTAATATTAAAAAACTAATTTATACCAAGTAGTACATAACTGCTAGCAATCTTTCTTCCCCGTGGCATTTGGTATGGAAGACCACTATAGCAGTAGTACCAATAACTAGTAACGTTCAGTTTTCTCTGTGTCAGGCACTGTTCTACCACTGAGCATGTATTAAATCACTTCATTAATCCACTAACTCAGATGAATTTCTTTTTATTTATTTATTTATTTATTTGAGAGCGACAGACACAGAGAGAAAGACAGAGAGAGAGAGAGAGAGAGAATGGGCGCGCCAGGGCTTCCAGCCTCTGCAAACGAACTCCAGACGCGTGCGCCCCCTTGTGCATCTGGCTAACGTGGGACCTGGGGAACCGAGCCTCGAACCGGGGTCCTTAGGCTTCACAGGCAAGCGCTTAACCGCTAAGCCATCTCTCCAGCCCTCAGATGAATTTCTAATGACTAGGAAGATGAGGGAGGAATGTTGAAGATGGGGTGGGGGAAGCTAGTCTCTCCTTCTCCTCTCCCAGCCTCCTCCAATTCTACTTGGCACCAAGCAGAAAGCCCAGTTATGGGCACTTGCAGCACAGCAGGCTGCCTGGGGCTCACAGTTCCTCCACGGGACGGTTGGGTTTTAGGTGAGGCCTTATCCCAGGACCTCGGGGCACCTTAGAAGTCGTCACACGGGGCTTCCCTTCCTTAGCCCTCTTCCAGGTGTCTCAGGCTCTCCTGGCGGGGCCTAAGCAATGGCTCTTGGGCTGCTCCCCAGCCTCTCTCACTTGGCAGCTTTCAAGCTCATGCTGCCTGGCTTGTATTTGACCCAAGAGACTTCCGTAGAAGTCTCCCAGCTAGGTCAGCTTTTCCAAGCTGTCTGGCTACCACATTCCCCAGTTACCCCATCAGGAATACCACTAGAGTGACCACTCATCCTCTGTTCCACAGCATGACTTGAGAGACTCTGAGCTCTGGCAGAGGTGACACTGATCTCAACTGACCCTGGCTGCCAATTGCTACGTGGTCTGGACAAACGCCTTCTTCTCTCTGGTCAGCTGGCTTAGAGATCGGAGTGCCAATGGGAACTGACAGTGGCTGCCACCTTTGGATCCCAAGCTGTGTCTAGGAAGTGGGAATTCAAGTGCTACCTTGGGCTGAAGAGATGGCTTAAGCAGTTAAGGCGTTGGCCTGAAAGCCAAAGGATCCCGGTTCAACTCTCCAGGACCCGCGTTAGCCAGATGCACAAGGGGGCACACGCATCTGGAGTTTGTTTGCAGTGGCTGGAGGCCCTGGCGCACCCATTCTCTCTCTCTCTCTTTCAACCTCCTCTCTCAAATAAATAAATAAATAATATATTTTAAAGTGCTACCTTGCCCTAGGAGGCTCTGGATGAGACCCAATTCTCTGGCTGGCCTTTCGGGACAGGGACTCCCTCAACAAAGAAAGCATAGGCTACCACCCGGCCTTCGCCAGGCCCCAGGCTCCCCATCTGGACCATGGCTAGACAATGGGAGCATCTTAAGGCCCTTTGAGGGCAAACGCAGATTGTGGCCCCATCTTTCTGGGCCATTCCTACCAGGGACACTGGCCATAGCCCACTCATCTCGCAGTCCAGTGCCCTGCATAGCCTCAGGACAGAGGTGAGGGAAGCAGGTGGGGTGGGTGAACTCTGTCCCCAGCCCAATCACTAACAAGTGGCTGGTGGACCGAATCATACCTTCTCCAGCACCTGGCCCCATTGATCCGGGTTCTGGGGGGTGGAGGGGGTCCCCAGTGCTCAACTCCTGCCCATACCCCCACTTTTGCTTCCCTAACTACCCACTCGCACCAGCCTTGTTTCTGTCCAAGGAACCTCTAACACGGGCATAGCTCATCTGGCTGCAAGAGAAGTTTCCTATGTCGAGTAGTCAGAAAGGATGGAGTTGGTTGGAGCCCTTGGGAGACAAGGAGGTAGGAAACTCTGAAGCTTTGTCACAAGGTCAAGGACCAGCTGCCTGGTTGCCCTGAGCCCCAACCCCCCAGCCTGTGGTCTCTAATGCTAGTGAATAAAGGGGCCTGTTTGCCTTTCTGTGGCCTAGAACCTGTGTCTGCAGCCCCTGCGAAGCCTGGACACTCTTTGTGTACAAAATTTAAGACGGGGGCTAGAGAGATGGCTTAGCGGTTAAGCGCTTGCCTGTGAAGCCTAAGGACCCCGGTTCGAGGCTCGGTTCCCCAGGTCCCACGTTAGCCAGATGCACAAGGGGGCGCACGCGTCTGGAGTTCGTTTGCAGTGGCTGGAAGCCCTGGCGCGCCCATTCTCTCTCTCTCCCTCAATCTGTCTTTCTCTCTGTGTCTGTCACTCTCAAATAAATTAAAAAAAAAATTAAAAATTTAAGACGGTTTTGCAGTCCATGAGTCCATTCTTGGGCATGCGCATGTGTTCTCTGAGTGATGACGTTACATGCACATGCAGAGCGCATACATGTCATGTCTCCACTCACCCTATGCTGGAAGAATGCAGATGCCACAGAGGGCTCTGGACGTAGAGATTCCTGGAAAGGTCGAGGCTCTGCAGTCAAGTGGACACTGTATTATCACAACCTGGACTTTGAAGGAAGCTAGGTGACCAGGGTCAACCCCAAATGTGACAGCTCTTTCCTTCCTTCCTTCCTTCCTTCCTTCCTTCCTTCCTTCCTTCCTTCCTTCCTTCCTTCTTTCTTCTTTCTTTCTTTCTTTCTTTCTTTCTTTCTTTCTTTCTTTCTTTCGTGAATCTGTCTCACCTTCATCTATAAAGTCCCAGGCTAAGACTGCTGCATTCCTTCTATTTATTCATTTATTTGAGAGAGGAAGAGGAAGAGCTGAGAGAAAGAGAGACGGGGGGGGCAATAGGCATACCAGGGCCTCTAGCCACTGCAAAATAAACTCCAGAAGACTCATGCACCACCTTATACATCTGGCTTATGTGGGTCGTGGGACACTGAACCTAGGTTCTTAGGCTTCACAGGCAAGTGCCTTAACCACTGGGCCATTTCTCCAGCCCAGAAGCCCCTCTCTTTATTTGCTTAAGTCAAATCTATCTAGTCGTTCACTCAACATGCGTGTGTTGACAGCCATGGCATAAGGCAGGCAAAGCTTGGCTAGTTCTTCTGGGAGCTGTGCCAGGGCTAGTAAGGAGGAAGAAACTTTGGTGGCACAGGGATGGCGGCAGGGGTTGGGGAGAAGGTTCCAGCACAGGAAACCCAATCACTACAGCCCATTGTCTGCTCCAGCTCAGTGGGTGATTGAAACCTGGCCCTACACTTTGAGCCAGTCTTGGGGATCCACTCACCCACTCCTACTGAGCCACATTCTTACCCCAAGCTCCCTCCTGAAACAGGGGCACTTCTCTCTCTCTCTCTCTCTCTCAATCTCTCTCTCTGCCTTTTCTTGTGGGAGTCACTTCCCTGAAGCATTCAGCCAAACCCTACACAGCACAGGGTCCACCTCTGTGCTCATGTCTCTGCAGAGCCCTGGGTCACAATGGAGGGGAGACAGACCATTGCCTCTAGTACCTCAAGCCCCAGGGGCTAAAGAGTGAGGGTCCAGCAGGGTGCGGGAGCACCCAGTCCCTTCCATGTACTCTACTGAATGGGGAAAAACAAAATGACCCATGAGTGGCCAGGGTTAGGGTATGGCAGGAGGACTATGAAGGAACCCATAAAGAGCCAGACAAAGCAGGGCTGAAGTTTCAGGGTGCCTCCCGCAAGACTGGGGTTAGCCTCTGTCTCAATAGTAGCTAGGGTTTGCAGGGCAGAGCAGCTGCTGGGAGAGTGGGGGTGCTGCGGAGGCCTCTCTGGGAAAGTGACCCAGATCTCCTCCTCCCCCACCAATGTGTGTGCGTGTGTGTAAGTGCGTGTGTGTGCGCGCGCATGCCAGGCAGGAGGAGGAGGGGCGTGGAGGACAGGGAAGAAGCTTGCTGGAAGCTCTGGGAAATGAGAGCGAAATCCTCCCAATTTCTGGCTGCTGTCGCTAATCGCTGAAATATGCTCTTGACAACAGGGTGAAAGGCCTCGCTGCCAAGGTCTGGCCTTGCTGCCAGGAGCTGAGAACCACTCCCCTCCCCAGGTCTGGATTTGAGATGAGGGTGAGACCTTGGCTGATCAGGTGGCCCAGCCCTGACCCCACCTCTGGCCTTCCTGATGTCTCCTCTTGCCCGTGCAGTGTCTTACTGGCCGCCCTGGGAGGCGGCGAGATCCCAGGCACAGGGCCTGTGCAAGTGACCGGGGTGGGACTCACATGCCAGGATCCCCCCCCCCCAGCAGTTCTTAGAGAGTAGTAAACCTGAGCTAGCCCCTTGGTGCCTACCTCTTATTGTTACAGTGCCAGGTGCCCCCTGCGCCCTCCCCCAACTCCCATTAGTTGACAGGAGGCCCTGTGAAGTGCCTGGGAGCTCTTGGCCCTGACCTATGGGCAGCAGGTCCAGCAGCCTCTGGGCCGGAAGGAGAGAAAGGAGGTTTCCCGGTGGGGCTGTCGGCCACGTTGAGGCCCTTGTGTCCACATGCGCCAGATCCTGCTTCCACAGTACACACTGCACACCTACCTCCACGTGCATGCGTGTGAGCTTGAACACAGTGGCATACGCACACCTGTCTGGGCCACGTGAGCGTGGGTAGGGTGTGCGTGGTCCCTTTATGGCCACTCTAGGCCCCACGGGTTAGGCGGTGAGATCTCCTGGGCTTGGCCACTGAGTGTCCAAGCCGAAGCTTAGCAAGCTGCCCAGAAGCAAGGCTCTAGGGGAAGCCCCTTCTCTGCCACCTTTCCACGCTCAGCGCCAGAGGCCTCTGTGCCCAGGGTGGCTCTACCCTGCCACATCTGTCCAACACTGGTCCATGCACGGTGGAGACCCCAGCTTTGACCCCCCCGACCAAGGACCTTAACATGGCACCAAAGGATCAGAGGAGCCTGTGCTTCCATGACTATAAAAAATATCCCATGGTAATACCCTCCCTCCCCCTACTTTCCCCTTTGAAACTCCATTCTCCATCATATCCCTTCCCCCTCTCAATCAGTCTCGCTTTGAATTTTGATGTCATGATCTTTTCCTCCTCTTATGACGGTCTTGTGTAGGTAGCTGACACTCCACCTTTGACAGTCCCCTCAGGGGCCTTGTGGTCCCCCACTGGCCGTATGTAGCACACAGGGCCTCTTGACGAGGTCCCATCCTCGGAGGCTGCCCAGCTCTCTTGGGGGTGCAGGCACATGGGAGAACAATACTGTCCCCACGCTGGTGGCTAAGGATGGAGCACCTGCCGCAAGGCCTTCTCTAGGCCGGAGGCTGGGGAGTGCCTGCCACCCTGGAGCTCACCAAGAACAGATGCGGCTGGAGGAAATGACTTAGGGCCAGAAGAGGGACAGAGGTGGATGGAAGCTTCCTGTGGCCACAACTTAGCTCCGTGATGCCAAGGAGCTAATGTGATGCTTTTGTGCCCCAGTTTCCCTTCATCTGCAGAATGACACTGATGGGTGTGTTTACCCCCACAAAGCTGCGAGCCATTTCTAACAGGGTCTTACTCATAATTAGCACCCAGCCAGGCACGGTGGCGCACGCCTTTAACCCTAGCACTCGGGAGGCAGAGAGGTAGGGGGATCGCTGTGAGTTTGAGGCCAGCCTGAGACTACATAGTGAATTCCAGGTCAGCCTGGGCTAGAGCGAGAAAAAAAAAAAAAAAAAAGCAGGGCTGGAGAGATGGCTTAGTGGTTAAGGTGCTTGCCTGCAAAGCCGGAGAACTCATTTTCTTTTTCTTTTTCTTTATTTGACAGCAACACACACACACACACACACACACACAGAGAGAGAGAGAGAGAGAGAGAGAGGCAAAGAGAGAGAATGGGCACACCAAGGCCTCCAGCCACTGCAGATGAACTCCAGACATGTGCGCCCCCTTGTGCTTCTGGCTAACGTGGGTCCTGGGGAATCGAACCTGGATCTTTTAGCTTTGCAGGCAAATGCCTTAACTGCTAAGCCATCCCTCTAGCGCCTGAGAACTCATTTTCAAACCTCCAGGTCCCATGTAGTCATGCGCACAGTGATGCACGTGTGCAATATCGCACATGTACACAAGGGGGTGCATGTCTGGAGTTTGTTCACAGTAGGCTGAATGTCCTGCCCCACCCACCCTCTTTCTCAAAATAAATAAATTTTTATTTATTTATTTATTTATTTGAGAGCGACAGGCACAGAGAGAAAGACAGATAGAGGAAGAGAGAGAGAATGGGCGTGCCAGGGCTTCCAGCCTCTGCAAACGAACTCCAGACGCGTGCGCCCCCTTGTGCATCTGGCTAACGTGGGTCCTGGGGAACCGAGCCTCGAACCGGGGTCCTTAGGCTTCACAGGCAAGCCCCTAACCGCTAAGCCATCTCTCCAGCCCAAATACAATTTTTTAAAGAGCACTTAAAAACCAGAGCTGTTCTGCTGTCTAGGCAGGTCTGACCAGGGTCATCCACAGTGGCAGGCTGGAGGCAAAGGCAGAGGATGTCAGGGTAGTAGATAGCTCAGCTTCCTCTGATCATGTAATGGAAGGATCTAGACATTTGGGTGGCGGGCCAGAGAGGCAAGTGGTACCATAAGGTATGGGGGGAGGGGTTACTGACCCAAGAATTCCCTGAGTGGAGGAAGAGAGAAGGGACAGCTGGGGTAAATGAATCAGGAGGCTGAAGGTCTGGAAGCACTTATCACCCTCAAGGGCCAAACTTACCTTGCTGAGGAGGGGCTGTGCAAACTTGGGTGTTAACAGGGCTCAAGGGAGGAGAGGCAATCTTCCCTGTGGCCAAGAAGGACAGAGGCCAAGTGGCTGCTCTGTCACCCCGGTGATCCAGGGTCCCTCTATGGAGCCTTGCTGGCTAAGCATCTAGGACTTCCCAGGCTGTGAAATAAGCTCTTTAGACTAAGCAGTAATGGCAGGATGAGGGAACATGGGGTGAAAAGAGGGTCCTGGGAATGGGCAGAAGAAGGACAGGTGCTCATGATAGGCTGGGCTCAAAGGGGACAAGTTTCTGATGGAAGATGGGATGGGAGGTGGGGGAAGGGATCTATTTTCTTCTCTGGCTCAGACCTGCTTCTTCTCTGTCTTTAGGTCTCCCACTGGTGTGCCAGGGTGACATTAGCGGGCTGGCATTAAGAAGCCGGAGCCCCTCCACTTGCCTGCCAGACGGGGCCTCAGCCGTAGAGGAATTGCTAATTGCTAATTGCTAATTACAGCCATGGGGAAGTATCAATGAGGGGCATCAATATTATTACTACCTGTGTCCCTGACTTTTTAAGAGATGAAAAGAGCCTGGGGCCATCTCTAGGACACTGAGTGGAGTCAGAGGGAGGAGAGCTCCCTGTGGAGAAGGGAGCACCCTCCGGCTTGGGCTATCCATTTCCCAGGCTGGTGCCACACTAGGAGGGAAGATCCATTGCCCCAGCCTCAATTCACCAGGACTTCAGGCCTGTCTTTTTGCTTATCTGGACCTCAAAGTCTTCTGCCAAATGGGTATAACAATGTTGGTTGTGTCTGTAATGCCACATAAGGAAGGGAGCAAATGAGGGGCAAGAATACAGCCTCTGAAAGGTGCCGAATGGTCTTCAGCCATGCCAACCTGAACATGCCCCCTCTCGTCTCAAGCGTGCCGACTGGGGCAAATGCCGGAGCTTTAGAGAGTTGGGGAACAGCTGGTAAAGTAAAAGAGCTGGGGGTCTGGAGAGATGGCTAAGGGGTTAAGGCACTTTCCTGCAAAGCCTAATGATCAGGTTCCATTCCCAAGTACCCACATAAAGCCAGATGCCACAAGGTGGCACATGCATCTGGAGTTCGTTTGCAGCGGCTGGAGGCCCTGGCATGCCCATACTCTCTGTCTGTATCTCTTCTGTCTCTCCCTCTGCTTGCAAATAAATAAATAATTTTTTTTTTTAGAAAAGGGCTGAGGCCACCAACAAAAGGACAGACATGTCCCAACTCAGTGAACTCTTAGAAGCAAACACCAGCTCCCCCATTCCACATCAAACACTAAATGTGGTTGAAATCAGACATTGATGTGCCCAGGCCTTCTGCTATCCCTGGGCTAATGACCCTGTGGGGATTTTTTTTATTTTTAATTTTTATTTATTTATTTGACAGAGAAAGAGGGAGAGGGAGGGAGAGAGAATGAGCGCACCAGGGCCTGCAGCCACTGCAAACAAATTCCAGACGCATGTGCCACGTTGTGCATCTGGCTAACATGGGTCCTGTGGAATTGAACCTAGGTCCTTTGGCTTTGCAGGCCTTAACTGCTAAGCCACATCTCCAGCCCAGCCCATGGGGATTTTTAAGGCTTCCAGTCTGTGGTGGTTTGATTCAGGTGTCCCCCCCATAAACTTAGGTGGTCTGAATGCTGGGTCTCCAGCTGATGCCAATTTGGAATTAAAGCTTCCTGGAGGCAGTGTATTGGTGGGGGCAGGCTTATGGGTGTTATAGCTAACTTCCCTTGCCATAGTTTGGCACACTCTCCTGCTCTGATGTTGATGAGGAGGTGATGTCCACCCTCTGCTCATGCCATCATTTCCCCCTGCCATCATGGAGCTTCCCCTCAAGTCTGTAAGCCAAAATAAACTCTTTTTCCTACAAGCTGCTCTCGGTCGGGTGTTTTCTGCCAGCAATGCGAACCTGACTGCGACATAGGCCATGCAGCAAACCCTGCCCACGAGGCCAGTCACAGGCCAAACTCACCCACAGGGTAATCCAATCTCCGAGAGAACCTCAAGGAGGCAGCTAGGATCAGAGGGGCTCCCTAAGAAGCACCCTAGGAAACAGCCGGGCGGCAAGCATGGCAGTCACCCACAAGCATGCACACGTCAGGACCACATACGTGGCATGACACATGAACGTAAGCAGACAGGAAAGAGGCAATGGGCCAGAGAGATGGCTTAATGGTAAAGGCACTTGCCCGTGAAGCCTAAGGACCCAGGTTCAATTCTCCACGTCCCATGTAAGCCAGACGCACAAGGTGGTGCATGTGTCTAGAGTTCGTTTACGGTGGCTGGGGGCCCTGATGCACCTATTCTCTCTCTTTCCCTTTTTCTCTGTCTCAAATAAGTAAATAAATCAGCGACGGGCGTGGTGGCACACACCTTTAATCCCAGCACTGGGAGGCAGAGGTAGGAGGATCGCCATGAGTTTGAAGCCATTCTGAGACTACATAGTGAATTCCAGGTCAGCCTGGGCTAGAGTGACACCCTACCTCAAAAAAAAAAAACAAAAAAAGAGGCAAGCACACAGATTTAGGGAAACACACACACACACACAGCATCTGAGACCCCAAGACTGGCTCTCATTGGCCCCAGGCGCCTCCCAGCTGAGAGGGAAATCAAACGCCCCACGCAGCCTCCAGGCACATGCGTTCTCTCCAGCCATGGCCAAGCCAAAACGGCAACAGTCAGACCGGCTGAGAAGCGAAGCCCAGCATGGCCTGAATATTTCACTGGAGATTTTGCTTCACAGAAAAATCCCTTCCTCGCCTCTTTGCGTGTCAGGCTCTAATTACCCATTAGGTGGCGGAGCAGAAACCTGGGGGCTGTTGGCAGTTCAGGCATGGTAGCTCCTGACCAGGCCTGTCCCAGCTCTCCGGGCAGACACGCTGGATGTCACTTTCCTGTCACCTCAGACTGCCAGGAGCTCCCAGCTAAAAAAAAAAGGGTCAAAGTTTGCCCCTTCTCCTCTCTAGCCAGCCACTGTATACTTCTTAAGTGAATGACCAAAGACAGAGCCAAAGACACAGTAGGCACCAGAGGACGGCAGAGAGGATGTCTTGGCGAGGTCCTGACCAGTCCATGCCAGTAACCGCCAGATCTCCCAGTCTCCCGCATCCCTCTCCGTCCCTGCTCAGTAATCAAGAGCTGACAGCTGCGTCTCTCTAGGGGCCAGGGAGGCAGGAACAGAGAGCAATCGGGCCAAGGCAGCCCAGCAGGGACGGGTGGGACTTGGGAACTGGAGGCTGTGGCCCTGAACAGTGTGTTGACACCAAATCACTGTCTGACCCAGCAAGTCCACTCCTCATATCAGATGCAGGAGAACCAAAGACGTGGCTTCCCACAAGGACCTGGGCACTGACGTTCACAGAGGCATGATTCTTAAGAGCCCCGAAGTTAAAACGATCTACCTGCCTGTGACTAAGTGGCTGTACAAAGGTGGGTGCCCACAATGGACTGTTATGTCACCACAAGGGACAGCACCCATGCACACCACAACGCAAAGGAACCTAAAACAGTGGTACTGACTGCCGCGAGCCAGGTCACACTACGTGTGTGACACCATCTACACAAAACGTGCAAAGCAGTGAATCCAGAGCGGATCTGTGGTTGCCAAGGCCCAGGGGAGGAGAGAATGGTGAGTCACTGCTTCTGGGTACAGGTCTTCTCTGTGGTGATGGAAATGCTAGAGTTAGACAGTGGCGATGGTTGTATAATCTTGTGGTTATCCTAAGAAGCACTGAACTATATACTCCAAAATGGTGAATTTGATGGCATATGAATTATTTCTAAATTAAAAAAAAATGGGGCTAGAGAGATAGCTTAGCAGTTAAGGCACTTGCCTGCAAAGCCAAAGGGGTCAGGTTCGATTCCCCAGGACCCACGTAAGCCAGATGCACAAGGTGATGCATGTGTCTGGAGTTCATTTGCAGTGGCTAAAGGCCCTGGTGTGCCTATTCTCTCTATCTGTCTGTCTGTCTGTCTCTCTCTCTCAAGTAAATAAATAAACTTAAAAAATTTTTTTAAATTCTTTAAAGTGTAACAAAACACAACACAAAACACATCTCTGTCGAGGGCCTCTAATTTTTTAAAAATTTATTTTATTTTTACATTTATTTACTTATGAGAGGGGGGAATGAGTGGGTGCTTCAGGGCCTCCAGCCACTGCAAACAAGCTCCAGATGCATGCACCACCTTGTGCATCTGGCTTACGTGGGTCCTGGGGAATTGAACCCGGGTCCTTAGGGCCTTCGCAGGCAAGTGCCTTAACCACTAAGCAATCTCTCTATCCCATATATACACAGATTATAGTCTTTTATCCCCTCTCCCTGGTCCTATTTCCCTGGGGCCCTCCTTAGAGGGGTGACTGGATTCTCTGTGGGATCATGATGGCCTCAGTTAGTAGGGCGTCTAATTTTTTTTTTAAGTTTGGAGTGTTTACTGGCAAAACCTCTTTTGTCTCCTTATTATCAATGTCAGCAATAGAAATTAAAGATAGTTTAACAAAACAGGAACCTGTCATTAAATATAATTAAATAAAATATAGTCAAGTAAAATTTTAAATATAAATACCACATGTTTCTTGACTAGCATTAGGTAAATAGCTAAACTGTTTTATCCAGAATTCTGGTCTCAGAGAAAAGAGTCAGAGACCATTTCAAAGGTGCTTGCGTGTTATCGGGTCCATTCGTTAAACAACAGAGACCATTTGGGAAGAATCCCACAAGTCTTTTCTTTTAACCAGAGATCTTTGTTGGTCCTTTTGCGGGCGTTCCATTTGCTTCTGCCCCCTTGCAGTCTACTTTGCTTTTATCTGTATCACTGGAGGCCTATACCGCCTTTCCAGGCCATGTACGACTGAGGAGAGGGTATATGTATGGTTCTAAGCAGTTTTTGAAGATCCCAAGCAGAACCGGGACGGTGACACAAGGAGCGCACACCATTGTCCCAGGCTTGAGCTCCCACAAGAGGCCAAGCAGGAGAACCATGCTGCCAGGGATCAGTGCGCCACCGGGCCCGGATGGAGCCCAGCAGCACTCACAGGGCTACGATAGGCAGGCCACTCCAGGAGTCTAAGTTGTTTTTGCCTCTTGTTTATACATTTGTCTCCCACACGGGTGTGGAAGTTTCTGGAAGGTAGCGCCTGAGGCCCAGTCGCGCTCCAGAGTGGCCTCCCAGAGTGGCACTTGACCCAGAACAGTGGCTTATATAGCAGCAACACACTACCCACGCCACGTTTTTAAGCTATTTCCCCAGCCTACTTTCCTTATTTATTTATTTGCAGAGAGCCTCTAGCCACTACAAATGAACTCCAGACATATGTGCTACTTTGTAAATCCGGCTTGATATAGCTACTGGGGAACTGAACCCGGGTTGTGTTAGGCTTTGCAGGCAAGTGCCTTAACCACTGAGCCATCTCTCCAGCCCTGTTTTAAAAAGCCATGCATTTATTTGTGTGTGTGACTAGGTGCGTGCGTGTCGGGCATGTACCCCTTTTCATCCAGCTTCATCTGGGTGCCAGAGAATCAACCCTGGACTGACAGGCTTCACAGGCAAGCTCTTTAACCACTGGGCCATCTCCCCTACTCCCCTGGCATTACTTTTTTGGGCGGATGAGTTGGAAGTGTGCCTGGCTGCAGGGTAACCAGGCCAGCTTCTAGCTAGAAGCAAGATGGCTGATGACTCAGGGCTCCACTTCCAGCTGGGGGTGCAGTGGAAGAGGGGAGAAAGGGAGGGAGAAGACAGAAGAGTAAGGAGGGAGAGGGAACAGTCACAGCAAGATTAAGGCAGTGCTCAACTCCATGAGGAAACCAGTGGGCAGATGTCACCTTTACATATAAAGATGGGCCCCAACACACACGATGATCCCCAGAGATAGTTCAGCCATGAGTAGAGAGGTGAGGGGAAGGAAAGACGCTCACCTCCTTCCATCCTCTGTGCCACGCACAGTGGGCATGGGAAGCAGTGGCAGCGTCTCTCTCTGGCTTCAACTCCAGGAGGCAGACTCAGTCCTGATCCTGCGCGGACTTTGAACTGTGATCCTGTCCCTTGTCACAGACTAAGCCTTGACCCTGGCCGGGTGGACCTGCCTTCAGAGACCTGGAAGAGACTCCAGACAGCTCACTCTCTTTTCCTACTCCCCAAGGCAAGGTGACAAAGGGTCTGCCAACCACTGAGCCTAAGGTGGCGAATGGATGGATGGAGCAGGTGTCTAATAAACGATGGCTCCCTCTCTGAGCTCCACTCTAGGTCTCTCAGAGAGCTTGCAGCTCCCTCCTCCCAGTCTCCCTCCACTCCTTCTAGGCACTTCTTTCTTCCCAGCAGGGCAAGGGGAGCCTGTCAACTGCTAGGTGCCCTCGCAGCCTTTCCTAACCCAGATACACCTCAGCCAGGCACGACTCGGCATCCTCAGCTGACTGCCAGCTCACCCCGCAGAGGTGTTAACTGATAATGAAGACATTAGCTATAAGCTGAAGTGCGGGTCCCTGCCAGGAGTATTTTGGTCTTTCCGGGTTGCTTTGGAAAATGGGAAAACCTTTAGTCCCCTGCCAAATGGCAGATGGGGACACGGAAAGCATACCGGGCGGTTAGTTAGCTCGAGGCCGGCAGGGTCTTCCTGCCCTCGCAGAAGGAACAAGGGCTTTCCAGTCTCAGCTCCGCACCAATGAGGCGATGCCACTGGCCAAGGCCGAAGCCCCCTTGGGGCCTCAGCATCCTTATGCAAATGGCGAAAACAACAGGAATCTTGCAGAACTGTGGCTCCAACTGACCAAGATGCCAAGCAAGGCTCTGTGGTCCTGGCCACGCAGGCACTCCCAGGGTCCCTTTGCCTCTTCCTGTGCTGTCATCTTCTGCTCCTCACAGCTCCTCACCCTGCCCCCACTCAATGAGTGACCACTCTTTCAGCTTCTGAAAGCTGCCCCCAGGCAGAGGCCAGTGGGACTGAGCAGCGAGGCCTGGACAGACGTGAGACTGGCGCCCATCTAGCAAGCAGCGGGAAGGAGGCAAGCCCGTGTCCTCAGTGAGTGGCTTTGAAGCAGCTGGCTGGACGTCTGGATGCCTACCTCAAACCACCCTTTCCAGTTGCAGTAGCAGTTTAAGTATTTTGAAATCTTGAGCGAGGCATGTAGCTCAGTTGGTAAGTGCCTGCCTGGCATGCACAGGGCCTTGAGTTTATTCTCCAGTGCCACACAGCCTGGATGCGGTGGCACACACCAGTAATCACAGCACGTGGGAAGTAGAGGCAGGAGGATCCCAAGTTCAACATCATCCTCAACTACGTAGACAGTTTGAACCCAGCCTAGGCTACATGAGACCCTGTCTCAGGAAAAAAAAAAAAGCAAATATTTAAAAATCTTATAAATAGCTAGAAATATAAGACAGTTAAAAAAAAAAAAAACACATTGCCATGAGTGGTTCCAGAAACTCTAAAGTAAAAAAGTGACTACAGGAAAAATTTAAGTATTTGAGGGATTGTAAAAACAAACAAACAAACAAACAAACAAAAATGGGCTAGAGGGATGGCTTAGTGTTAAGGCATTTGCCTGCAAAGCCAAAGGACCCAGGTTTGATTCCCCAGGACCCACGTAAGCCAGATGCACAAGGTGGCGCATGAGTCTGGAGTTCGTTTGCAGTGACTGGAGGCCCTGGTGTGCCCATTCTCTATGTCTGTCGCCTCCCTTCTCTCTGACTCTCTCAAATAAATAAATAAAACTTAAAAAATACCCCATAAGTTAAATGAATAATATAAAAAAAAACAGCCTGTGATAAACATGGCAGACAGTCAACCTCTTATAAACCACCTTGCTCTTGAAAATCAGTAATACACTCTGAGCTACCCTCACCCAATCACTGATCTGCATCTGAGCCCCACTTGACACACGCTAGAAACATGCTTGCCCTTGGCCTACAGGACCGCACATCTCTCTTACTTTCTGCTAACTTGGGTCCCCCCCCACCGGGCCCCGCCAACTCCACAGCCTCTAACCAATGGAGGTCTCAGGGTGGTCACTGAGCCTTCTCTCGTCTGTCTATACTCACTCATATACAACTCTCATTTAATCTCAAGGCATTCAATACTATCTCTACACTGATAACCCCCAAATCTGTATCCCTAGGTCAGATCCCCTGAGCTGCTGCCTCGTATGTCAAACTGTCAACACCACGGCTCCCTGTCAACTCGCAGCAGAGGTCTGCTGACGTCACGGGTTTGCCGCCTTGGCTCCATATTCAGGATGGCTCCAGGCTTGGTTAGTGCTCTCCTATCCCAGTCCATTTGGAAATTTGGAGAAAATTTTCTTTTTAAAAAAAATATTTTATTTTTATTTATTTATTTGACAGAGAGAGAAGGAGAGAGGGAGAGAATGGGCACGCCAGGGCCTCCAGGCACTACAAACGAACTCCAGGCGTGTGTGCCACCTTGTGCATATGGCTAATGTGGGTACTGGGGAATTGAACCTGGGTCCTTTGGCCTCGCAGGCAAACACCTTAGCCACTAAGCCATCTCTCCAGCCGGAGGAAATTTTCTTAAATAAAGAGCAACCTGTTTCATTTTGCTCTGGGCCTTAAGCCTCATGTCCTGTCCTGTCCTGTCCGCAGCCGGGCCCCTTCTCACCCTTATGCTACCTGCTCCTCCCTACAGGTCCCTGTCTCTATCAAAGGCACCTTGCCTTTCCAACTACAGTCTGGGCTTCCCTCATCTTGGATAGCTGTGAACAGGATGCCACAAGTAGAAAAGTCCACATTGTGAAGCTCTTGCTTCATGCACAAAATTATTCAAACCACTGACTAGTGACTGGGAAGGTAACTCAACTGGTAAAGTACTTGCCTAGCAAGCATAAGGACCCAAGATCCACTGCCGGTTCTTATGTAAAAATGCCAGGTGTTGGGGCTGGAGAGACGTCTCAGTGGGTAAGAATACTTCCCAGGCAAGAATGAGGGCCTGAGGGGGACTGAGACTACCTGAGTTCGGTTCCCCAGCACCCATGTAAATATATGAGGGTGGCCACCCCAGAACCCCTGGAGAATCACTGGGGCTTGCACAAACACAAACAAACAAACAAAAAACCAGCAGGCGTCAGAATCAGAGAGGAAAGTCCATCTCAAAGGAACATGACCAATGCATGGGGCGGGGGGTGGTGGTGCCTGACACTCTCCTCTGGCCTTCATGTGTACACACAAAAGGTACATACATCTGCACATGAACATACACCATACACACCACAGACACACATACTACACACATACACAACATGCTGAATGTGGTGGTACATGCTTGTAAGCCCTAGACCCATGAGAAGCCCTGCCTCACAAAATGTTGGATGATGATCCTGAGAAATACCTAAGGGGTTTTATAAAGTGTATTATACACATACCACATGTGTATAATACACATATAATACACACACAGCATACATGTCTGCTTACACAGGTACACACACATAAAAATAAATAATAAAACAATTTCAAAAATTGTATAAAATTATCTTTGGGATATATAGATATATATGTATACATAAAACATGAATGGGGGGCCGAAGAGATGGTTTAGCAGTCAAGGTGCCTGCTTGCAAAGTCCGAGGACCCAGGTTCTATTCCCCAGGACCCACATGAAGCCAGACACACAAGGTGGCAAATGCAGCTGGAGTTTGTTCGCAGCGGCTAGAGGTCCTGGGGCACCCATTCTCATTCTCCCTCTCTCTCCTTATGAATAAATAAGGATTAAAGAATAAATAAAACATGAAGCTTATGTTTACACTTGGGGGTCTCATTCTCAAATCTAATACACACACATAATGTTCACATATACACACAATTATTCAAAAATATGAAATCCAACCATTTCCGGACCTAAGCATTTCACATGAGGGACAGGCACCCCATACATGGGCCCAAATCCTTGGAGTCATCTCCATCCCCCGCTACATATCATGTCAACAAGTTCTACTGGCTCTACCTCAAACATAATCCTGGACTGCAGCCACTTCTCCCCCACCCCTCAACAAGACCCCCTGGTACAGGTCCCCCTCCAGCTCCTCCCTGGATCATTGCAGTAAACGGACTTCCGACTGCTCTTCCTGCTCCACAGCTGCCCAAGGAACCAGGTTAAACTACAGCTCAGAACCTCGCATGGCTCCTCACTCACTCGGAGGAAAAGCTGACATCCTTTGGGTGGCCCACAACGCCCTGCGGGGTTCAGCTCTTGATCCTCCCCTGGCCTTTTCCCTCGCTGTCTCTCACTCCCTCTGTTCCACCCAGTTGTGCACGACCCTCTGTGCACAAACATGTCAAGCCTGCTCTTGACCGAGGGTCTTTCTGGAGCACCGTCCCCTCTGGGACAAACTTCTCAGACATGTCCCTCCACTTACTCTCTGGAAGGCCCGTCCTAACTCTACCCAGGCTGCCTTCCCCTCCCCTGCTGTATTATTTTCTCATGAACACAGTATCTCTCACGTACTGATCTGCTTTCTTTGGCTGCCTCTCCTCCACTATAGCGCAAGTTCTATAGAGCAGACGTTTTCAGTGGGTTATGTTCAAGGTTCGGTCACCAAGCCAGTGTTCAACACATAGAGGTGCTTCATAAATGTACTGAATGAATAGACCCGGGCAAAGAGAAATGAGCAGTCGGCCTGATAGGAGGGGGAATATTCACAAATGAAGGGGTAGACATGGCCAGTGAACACACACACATCATTAGCGATTGATCAGAGAAATGGAAAGTAACATCATTTCCCCCTATCAGATTGGCAGGGATTTAAGTGGCTGTGGTTGTTGGGGGCAGCCACGTGAATGGTCTTGTGGGAGTGTAAGATGGCCCAACCTCCTGAAAGTTGATCTGCTGAAGAGAATAGATCAAATGGGGAAATATGTGTGTCCTCTGACCCAGGCAGACCACTTCCGGAAAGATCCCGAAGGACCCACGCTGCAGGTACACACAGACTCAGTGTTCTTTGAGTGAGGTTTATAAATAGTCAAATGCGGGAAACCACCTAAATGGGCCCCGTCAGGATTAAAAATTGATGAGGGATTTACAGACCATCCACACAAATATAAATGGACAGGGAAGAGCTCATGGATAGACCTGGGGGTGGTCCACATGACATTGTATTCAGTGGAAAAAAAAAAAGTGACAGATTGGTACAACTAGTATGATATCACATTTTTCCTTTTAAAATATGTTTGTAAACACACAGGGGAAAGTCTGGAAGGACATACATCAAATCCTTAGCAGTGGTTATTTAGCCCTTGGGAGGAAAGGATTGTGGGAAGGGCTCAGATTGAAATTTCTAAATCCTTCCAGGTACATAGCTGGGCAGGAGACTTATTACCGTAATAATCGGAAAATGACCTCACTTAGGACAAACATCTCTTGAGTCTTCCACGTGTTAAAGAATGAGAAGTAGGACATTCTAAAACCTCCCATCAGATGGCCTACCTCCCCTACGCCCCCTGCCCCGCCTTGGGCCCTTCTCCCCAACCTGGCAAGCCACGCACTGCAGGTTCTAAGGCCAAGAAACAGACTTCTATTCTCGATTCCCTTCACAGCTCCTCGCCTGGCTCACAGCTCTTTTCACAGGCACATGGGCCCAGTTGTTCTCCCGCTCTGCGCACCCTGCCCCGTGACCTCCTCAGCCTGGCTCTGCTGTCAGAAGTCAGAGAGGGAAGCCCAGGAAACCTTAAAGCACTCCTCGGGGACAGGACTGCTGCCCCAGCCTCAGGACTCTGCCCCAGGGACAGCCTGCGTGGCTGAGGTGTGTGGCCTGAGCAGGCAGGATTGCCCATTGCCACAGAATCTCTGCCATGGGCACCGGAGGAAGTTGGCAGTGGAACCAGGGATCCCAGCAGGGAGGCCTGATTGCTGAAGAGGGAGGCGTGGTCAGCCCCCATGTGACTGCCTGATTCAGCAAATAAAATTGTATATGCTGTGCAATATTCGAGTTGTGTTTATACTGCATAATTACTTGTTGTGTGTCTGAGACTGAAATTCAACTGGGCATCTGTACTTTTTCTGGCAACCTCACCTCTCGCCTATCGTTGGAGAACGTGACAGCAAACAGAAAGCCTTCCGTGAGGATGGCCAGGGTGGGGATCAACAGTGGAGACAGGCTGTTTCCTGTGGGCCGGGCCCCCATCCAGGAGGAGCAGTCCCTCAGAGAGCTGGGAACTTGCGGGCTAAGAATTGTCGGCACAATGGTGCCTTGTAGCAGGCAGCCAAAAGCCCAAGTAACAACAGTGGAGAGGAACAGTCAAGGCAGAGCCTCCTACAGCCCGGTACTTGGCAGGTGTGTTGATGAGCAACCAGACAGCCCGTGAGAGCCAAGCTGGGCTTCTCTGAGTGAGGGCTGCTGCCAGGGGGTTTCAAACTTCATACCTGGTCCCCCATTATGGTCTTTGGTAGGGGTTCACTCAGAGGGGGACCGCCCTGGGTAAGGGGCCCTGGTCCTCACACTGAGTCCTCGAACCCCATAGTGCCACAGGCATAGACATGGTAAGCTTGCTTCTCACTCCCCCTACCTGGGTCAGATGGCGTCGGGAGGTAAAGAGAGGGGCGTCTGGGGGCCAGGGAAGCAGCAGCCTGTCGGTCGAAGTTCCCGCATGCACTGTAGGGAGGAGCAGGGAGGTTAGAATGCCACTGCCTGGGGTGGGGGGTCTCAGCCCACGGGGCTCAGCACTGCTTCCCACCACAGCACGGGCATCCAGGCACCAGCCTCCCTACCCATTCACTAGGGCTTTTGAGTGGCTCGCCCTGTGTGACCACAGTCCAGGAGTAGGAATTCCCTGTCCAAGCCCCTTTTTGCCCCCTACTGTCTCCCCCCCCTCCCGTGCATGCACATTTGTGCACATTCATGTGTGTGCAGGTGCACATGTGTGTCCGTGCATGTGAAGACCAGAAAACAATCTTGGGACATGACATCTACCTTTCCTTTTTTCTTTTTTCTTTTCTTTTCTTTTCTTTTTTTTTTTTGAAGTAGGGTCTCACTCTAGCCCAGGCTGACCTGGAATTCACTCTGTAGTCTCAGGGTGGCCTTGAATTCACAGCGATCCTCCCACCTCTGCCTCCCGAGTGCTGGGGTTAAAGGCGTGCGCCGCCACGCCCGGCTCCACCTTTCTTTTTTTTGAGAAATGGTCTCTTCATTGTCCTGGAGCTCACCAATTAGGTTAGAGAAGTTGGCCAGGGAGCACACGAGGGATCTGCTTGTCTCTGCTACCCCAGCAATGGGCTTCCAGGTGTGCGCCACCAGGCCTGACACTTTTACACGGGCATGGGGGTGGGGAGGTCTAACGCAGGTCCTCGTGATCATGAACGAGGCAAGCCTCTCCCCCAGGGTCCCTGCAGCTTTCATTCACACTCATGAGCACAGGAAGGACCCTCCCCTCTAATTCTCCCTCAGAGTTCCACGTTTCCCATTGAGTCTGTCTCCTGTCTGCTGGAAGCTCACTTATGTGTCCTCAACCTCAGTACCAAGGATGCCTGAGTTCTAACCTCCCACGATGTGATCAGCAGCTCTCCCGACTCCCCCACCAAATCCTTTCGCCTCTCAGCCTGTCAGCCTGTGACTGGATGGCACCACTCCTCGGGGACCCGTTCTCCCCATGCGGTCACGCTCCAAGATTCTGCTTCCTCCCTCCCTCCCCTCCCACCCACACTGGAGCCTTAGTCACCTTGCCTATCCCCAAGTGGCACACACTGTACCCAGTGCCCCGTCCACGGGCCACGTCCTTCTCCTCCCTCAGCCCAGGTTGACTTGACACCTCTGCTTGGCTCCTCCTCACCCAGGCACTGCCTGACCACAAAGTAAGAAGGAGAGTGTGGGGTCCTCCTAGACGCACTGCCCTGCCCCAATGCTGCGTCATCTGGTCTTCTTGTTTCAACAGCTCCAAGGAGTAACTTTCTCTCAGGTGTGGTAACTGAGGTGTAATTAACCTGCAGTACAGTTTACCCTTTCTAGCGCACACGTCTATGGTCCCGTGAGTCTTGACAACCGCATATAGCCACGTCGCCAACCACCACAATCAAGGCGGAGGATGAGTCCACCTCAAGTCTCCATAGCCCGTCCTTTTGTAGCCAACATCCCTCCGACCTCTGGCAGCCACGGACCTGTTTCTGTCCCTGCGTCTACAAGTAGTCATCCATAGGTAGAGTCAAGTCTAGCTGTGTTCACTTAGCACAAATCTCCCTTGAGATTTATCTGTGTTGTCTTATATCGGACTCTTATTCTTTTTATTTATTTTTTTTTTCTGAGTAGTATTCCATTATTTATCCACTCACCAGTTAAAGAGCACTTGTGCCGTTACTGATTTGGGGAGATTATGAATAATGTCATTATAAGTATCCACAGGCAGGTTTTCGCATGAAAGATGTTCTCTTTCTTTGTAAGTACCTTAGCTATAGTTGTACGGCAATCTTACTTTCCTTTTTTTTTTTTTTTGAGGTAGGGTATCACTTTAGCCCAGGCTGACCAGGAATTCACTATGTAGTCTCAGGCTGGCCTCAAACTCACAGCAATCCTCTACTGGGATAAAAGAGGCTGCAAAGTTTAAGTATTTTTATTACTTATTTGAGAGACAGAGATAGAAAGATAGGATGGGTACACCAGGGTCTGCTGCCACTGCAAATGAACTCCAGATGTATTCACCACTTTGTGCATCTGGCTTTATGTGGATCCTGAGGAATCGCACTCAGACTGGAAGTCTTTGAAAGTAAGCACCTTTAACCACACAGCCATCTCTCCAGCCCAGATTTCTTCTTCTTTTTATTAAATTAATTTAATTTAGTTATGAGATAGGTATATATAGAGAGAATGGGCACACCAGGGTCTCTAGGAGCTGCAAACGAACTATAGACGCATGCACCACCATTGTATCTGGCTTACATGGGTTCTGGGGAATTGAACCTGGGTTCTTGGGCATTGAGGGCAGGCGTCTTAACCACTAAGCCATCTCTCCAGCACCCCCTTTTAAAATTTTTATTTATTTGAATGTGTGCGGTGGTGGGGCATGCCAGGGTCATCTGGCACTACCAATGAAGGTCAGATGCTTGTGCCACTTTTTTTGTATCTAGCTTTACATGGCCACTGGAGAAATTGAACCCAGGCAGGCAGGCTTTGCAAACAAGTGCCTTTAACCACTGAGTCATCTTCCAGCCCAGCAAGCTTTCTTTATAAGAAGCTGCCATGACCATTTGCCAAAGTAGCTATTCCATTCTGCATTCTCATTAGCAACTCTTGCGAGGTCCTATCACCCTACATCCTCCCCAACACTTCAGATTGTTCCCTTTTTGTTGTTGTTGTACTGGGGATTGAACCCGGGACCTCACACATGCTAGGCAAGTGCTCTACCGCTGAGCTGTACCCCAGTCGCATACTGTCAATTTTTTTTAAGACCCAGTATAACAATATATAGTGGTGCTCACTGGGGTTGTAACTTGTGCTTCCTTAATGATTAATGGTGGCCTCTCTTAATGAGCCTTATTTATTTTTTTTTTTTAGTATTCTTCCTATAGAAAACTCTCATCTTTGTTTAATTATTTGCGTTTGTTTCCCATCTTCCCCATCAGTACGTCGTACGGGATGGTGGCAGCTAGCATTCTTGAAGCCCTTCATAGAACTGTTCTGAACACTTCAAAAATATTAACTGACTCTGGAACTTCCAGTTAAGATGGTGGTGTAGGAACCACGCCAAAGCAGCCTAGGGGAGAAAAAGCCAAAGAAAACCCAGCAAAATACACACTTTTACTAAAAGGTGAGGTATATAGGCAATTAAAACAGTAGCAGAGAAGTAGGAGAGATCCAGAGCCCGCACAGGCCGGCCGAAGTGGCTCCGGCAGCGACTGTGCCAGGTCTGTGGGGCCACAGCTGCCAGGCTCGGCTTGCCCCACAGGAAAGCCAGTGCCCAGCTCCAGAAAACAGAACAGTGGTCCAGTGATCCAGCCAGCCTACTTGAACCCACAGGGCACCAAAGAGGGATGCAAGCAGAGTGCAGCATAACTGAGACCAAAATCATCCAAAAAGGTAACTGGGTTTGCACCAGGGAAGGGTCTCACTTGGTCACAAGCTGACTTGGAACTCTCAACAGACCAGAAATCTTAACCTCTTTGTTGATAGAGGATCTGGTTGTTACAATACCTATTCTTGTATAAATACTCGGTGCTGTTTTTCATTGAATGTGTACATTGTTTAGTTATATTTTAGAATCTATCTGTATTTTGTTCCACTCAGCCTACTTGAATACTCCCATAGCAGGCAAACTCAACATCTAGGAACACTTTTATAGATACTCTGAGAGTCTTAAGAGCCACACCTAACACCTTAAGCTCCTACCCTGAAGAAATATAACATCAGATCGATTGATACAGCTAAGAATACCCAGCTAACTAGAAAATCCAAGCATTAACTTAATCCAAGATGCAAAAATATATACATTATAACACAAGAAGCACCAAAAATCAAGACAATATAAATCCACCAAAAAGTATTAATGCATCAGAAATGACCTCCAGTGAGAATGAGTTAGAGGAAATGCCTGAGAATGATTTCAAAAGAATGATTGTAAATATGTTCAAAGAAGAAATCAAAGGAATGGAAGAGGAAATCAAAGGAATCAAAGAAGACACAGGACACCAATTTAATGAAATAAAGAAGTCAATACAAGACATAAATAAGGAAACAGAAACAATAAAGAAAAACCAGTCAGAATTACTAGCAATGAAGAACACAGTTAATGAAATAAAAACTCTGTAGGAATATTAACTGAGTCCTCCCAAGTATCATAAGAGAGACAGATTCTGTCACTATTCCAATAGTCCCATTTATTTGTTGATGTTGGGTATGGAACCCAGGGCCTTGGATATGCTAGACAAACACTCTAGCATTGAGCTGCATGCTGAGTCCTCCCATATTCCTATTTTACAGAGGAGAAAACTGAGGCAAATAGGAGGACCTAGGTTCAAGGTCACACAACTAACAAGGGGTAGCACAGAGCTGGGAGATGGCTCAGGTAGTTAAAGGCATTTGCTTGCAAAGCCTGCCTGCCTGGGTTCAATCCTAGCACCCACATAAAGCCAGATGCAAGTGTTGCAAGCATCTGGAGTTTCTCTGCAGTGACAAGAGAGCCTGATTCATGTGCATGCATGCACACACACTCACACAATTTTTTTTTTTAAAGGCTTAAAAAAAACCCCGAAATTCTAGGTCTTAAGGGTTTTTTTTTTTTGTTTGTTTTTTTAAGGTGGGAGGTCATAGAGCCAAACTTGGATCCCAGTCAGTCAGAGTCTATTGTCGTAATTAGGACAATAATTAGTCCACAACAGCCACTCGGTCACCTTGCATGGGAAGAGTGAACAAGAAACCTTTGGCCCTTCTTGCTCTGACAGCGGCGTTTGGACCAGAGCGTGTTCTCGCTCCCTGACTCCTCAAACATCTCCCCACTCTGCATGCTCAGGCCACAGTGCTCTGAATGGAATGACGTGTGACCTTGTCAGACCAAAGCACGGTGCCACTGTGCAAATGCTACCCTTGTCCCTCTCTGCATGGTGACCAAAACCCACATGTCTCTGTACTGGGGTTACAGGGTGATGAGGTGAAGCTTCTGGCAACTGATCCCCGAGAGGTTGTAAGGGGCCAAGCTCCCCCCACTCCCCATCCCGGGCCTGGAGCGAGTGCTACAGGAACGGTGAGAAGCAGGGAGCGCTGAGCCTTAAATACGGCGTTCCAGATGTTCTGGCTGGCACAGCACGGGTTGCGGGACCATGGGGTGGCACTGAATTCCTTGTGAGAAGGTACGTGGATGACTTTCTGGGTAGGTTCCATATGGAGTCTAAGCAACCAAGATTTCAGGGGTATCGTCCCAATGCCCCACCTACAGGGTTCCCTCCATCAGAAGGGAGCTCCCCAGTCTTCCAGAGAAGCAGAATAAACCACAGCATGGGGAAGGGAGGGGGAGATGAAGCATCTCCATGACAGTTAGGATCTTGGTTACATCCAAAGCCCTGTACCTGACTTAAAAAAAAAAAAAAAAAAAAAAACTACTTAGCCAGGCGCAGCGGTGCACGCCTTTAATCCCAGCACTTGGGAGGCAGAGGTAGGAGGATCGCTGTGAGTTTGAGGCCACCTCAAGGTTACACAGTGAATTCCAGGTCAGCCTTGGCTAGAGTGAGACTGTACTTTGAAAAACTAAAAATAATAATAATAATTATTATTTATTTATTAGAGATAGAAGAGAGAGAATGGACATAGCAGGGCCTTTAGCCACTGCAAATGTACTCCAGATGCATGTGCCACCTTGTACATCTAGCTTTATGTGGGAATGGGGGAATTGAACCTGAGTCCTTTGGCTTTGCCGGTAAGTGCCTTAATTGCTAAGCCATCTCTTTAGCCCTGAACCTGACTTTTGAAAGGCAGAGAGGTAGCTTCAGAGCTGTCTCCTTGACTAAGGTCTTGAGCCAGCTCTCAGAAAGGCCCAAGGTCCCCCAACTTACCTGCCCTAGGTAGAGCTCAAGAGAAAAGGAAAATCCTATAGGGTCTTAGGGCTGTAAAAGATCATAGGCTGGGCTGGAGAGATGGCTTAGTGGTTTAGTGCTTGCCTGTGAAGCCTAAGGACCCCAGTTCGAGGATCAATTCCCCAGGACCCACGTTAGCCAGACGCACAAGGGGGCGCACGCATCTGCAGTGCGTTTGCAGTGGCTGGAAGCCCTGGCAAGCTCATTCTCTCTCTCTCTCTCTCTCTCTCTCTCCCCCCCCCATCTCCCTCTGTCTGTCACTCTCAAATAAATAAACAAAAAATTTTTTAATAAAAGATCATAGGCTAAAAAAAAAATAAAGATCATAGGCTACTGAGTGAAGGCTTGGATTTTGAACTCACTGGCACTTTCCTGGGGCAATTATCACCTTGGATGTCGTGTGTTCCTGTGGGACAATAGAACAGAGAAAAAAGGCAGACTCTCCCAAGATAACAGTGCACGGGTGGTGCCCGAGAGAAAGGTACTAATGTTACAAATACCCTGCACTTCACTTTTACTAAGAAGTGATACCCCCTTCCGCAAATAGCAGGTGTCATATAGCTCCTTTGAGGCCATTAGAAAGCTTTGTGTCCTGACCATGAGGGCTACATATGGACTTTCTTGTGTGTCTTTGCATCCACAGGCCCACCTGGCTTTGAACTTCGCCAGAGAGAGCTGTAGTGGCATCACTTGTGCAGAGCCCTGCAGGATTTCTGGAATAGTGGAGGGGCCTATTATTATCATTATAATAATATTATTATTATTATCATTATATTATTATTAGCATTATTATTATTATTATTTTGGTTTTTCGAGGTACGGTCTCACTCTAGCTCAGTCTGACCTGGAATTCACTATGTAGTCTCAGGATGGCCTCAAACTCACGGTGATCCTACCTCTAACTCCCAAGTGCTGGGATTAAAGGTGTGTGCCATCACACCTGGCTTATTATTTTTTAATATTTTATTTATTCATGAGAGAGAAAGAAAGAGAGAATGACTGTGGGCATGTCTGGGCCTCTTGCCAATGCAAATCACCTCCAGATACATGCACCACTTTGTGCATCTGCCTTTACATGGGTCCTGGGGAATTGAAACCAGGCTGTCAGACTTTGTAAGTATGTGCCTTTAATTGTTGAGCCATCTCTCCTTTCCAGTCTGAGTGGGGTTTTATACTCTTTTCTCCTCCTCCTCCTTCTTCTCTACACCCATCTCTCTCTCACCTTCTCCTTCTTTTATTAGTTTTGTTTTTTTTTTTTTTTTTTTTTTTGGTTTTTTGAGGTAGGGTCTCACTCTGGCTCAGGCTGACCTGGAATTCACTATGTAGTCTCAGGGTGGCCTCAAACTCACAGCGATCCTCCTACCTCTGCCTCCCGAGTGCTGGGATTAAAGGCATGCACCACCACACCCGACTCTTTTATTAGTTTTTTTGAGGTAGGGTCAATCTAGCCCAGGCTGACCTGGAATTCACTATGTAGTCTCAGGGTGGCCTTGAACTCTCAGCCATCCTCCTACCTCTGCCTCTTGAGTTCTGGGACTGAAGGTGTGCACCACCATGCCCGGCAGAGATAGGGGTTTAAAAAGCCCTGGGACAAAGGCAGGTTCAGTGAGAATCTGGGATCTTGGGGGACAGGGCTTCCAGGCAATGGTCATGAAGTGTCCTCTCATGTGGTCTGGGGAGGTGGTCAGTAGACACAGAGCCTGCCTGCCGGGTAAGCATGGGAACCTAAATTTGGACCCAAAGCACTCACAGGGATGGCCGTGTGTGCCTGCAATCCCAGTGCTGGGGAGGAGGAGGCAGGAGTAACCCTAGAACCGGCTGGATGGCTAGTCTAGCCAACTTGGTGAGTTCTCGGCTCCATGTGAGGCTCTGTCCCAAAAGGTGAGGTGAAAAGCGATTAAAGAAGACATCTGACGCACACCCACACATGCAAACATCCACACCCATCTCACACACGTGCACACAAAGACATAAATCTTCTCTCAGAAGCTGTGGGGTGGGGGCTGCAACTGGGTGTGGCCGATCAGCAGGGAGAGCCAAAGGACATACCTCCACCATCATTCCCTTGAAGAAGGAAGGAGTGCGACCGAGCTCTTGCACCAGAAGACAAGGTGCATTTAAGGCAGTGGTGACAGCCGTGTCTTCCGAGAGGCCTGCCTTAAGTGGGCAGGCAAGTCTCAATGGCAAGGTGGGTGGTCTCTGCAAGAACAGGAGTTTTCCCTGGGTGCAGAGCCGGGGCCCCTCCCGGGTACAGATCTGCTCAGGTCTGCGAGGAGCCTGGCCCTCTGCTTGCTCTGCTTTCGCCTCCTATGGGGAATGTCCTAGCCAGGGACGTCCAGAGTGACTCATCCCGGGGTCAGGAATCAGGGATGGCCGGGCTGGGGTCAGCTCAGCCCAAGTGCAACTGAGCTCCGTCCCTCGGGAGGGAGGGTTTCACTGTGGACTTTGTGTCTGGTTCTCAGAGGCCGGTGATGCTGGATGATGAGACAGGCTTGTGGGGCAGAGAAGCCTGAGGACTGCTTCCTCTTCCTCTTCATGGGCTTCCTCTTTTTTTTTTTAAAAAAAGATTTTAATTTTATTTATTCATAAGAGACACAGAGAGAGGGAGGGAGAGAGAGAGACAGAGAGAGAGAAAGAATGGGCATCCCAAGGCCTCTAGCCACTACAAACGAACTCCATCATGTGCATCTGGTTGGTTTGGGACCTGGAGAATCGAACCTGGGTCCTTAGGCTCCACAGGCATGCGCCTTAACTGTTAAGCCATTTCCCCCAGCCCTCTCTGAATGCCTTTTGCTGATGGATTAAGCTTCGTTTTCCACAAGGATTCAGGAGGACTGGAGGCAGAGGACACAGGTTCAGAGGTCAATGGTGACAGAATGTGTATGGAGGAACTGAAAAAAAGCAGCAGAGGCGCGGTGGAGGGCTGGAGGAGGGGAAGGCAACAGAGTCTCCACGAAGGGCAAGCACCTGTTGCCAGAGCTGTCATCGTCACTGTCACCACAGATGCACCCAGTCAGCACCGCCCCCCCCCCCGGGAGTACGAAGCTCCTTTCACACTCTGACTCACGCTGCCCACAAACACCCTAGCCAGTGGGCACTGTGATTGTGCCACTTTCAGGGTGTGGATGGGTGTACAGAAGATGAGGTATCTTATGAGGAACGGTGCCGCACGTCAAGCCCAGGCGCGCTGGCTCCACTATTGTCCCTAAGGCTCCTGATGAAACAGACGGATCACATCCGAAACGAACAGAAAGCCAGGGGCAGGAATGCTGTGTGTAGGTGGTTGGATCAGAGTACCCTAAAAATTCATTCTTTCTATCACTTTGTAGCTCTGTGACCTTCAGCAAGTTACTTAACATGTCTGGGTATAGTACCTTATTGGAAAACCAGATAGTAGTAGGAACGAGAGAGAGAGAGAGGGAGCGCGTTCAACTGTATATATGTGGCATGATACATATAGATAATCTCCCCAGTAAAGCCAGACACAGATGCCCAGTTTCCAGAACTCCCGAGCATGTACACTGAACACACACACACACATACACACACGTGTGAACAGGTATGTGCCTATAAATCGGTGCCCTGCCGCGTGTGCATTCACGTGTACCACATGCATTCCCCTCTCTGGCCCTGTCCCCAACTCAGAGCAGAGGTGGCATGGGCCACACAGCCTCAAGCCAAGCATCCAAGTATCCCTTTTTCCCCCTCTCTCTCGCACACTCACCACTGACAGCCATTTCCAGAACATTCCTTAAACTTGTCTTCTCCTCAACTCCCTCCAGCCCTATGTGTCAAGAGCGTCTCAGCTACAGTCTAAAGAACTTTCCTGGCCACATGTTCAACTGCTTCCCTGCTCCACTGAAAAGCCCTTCCAGGAAATCTCACCAAGCCAGACGTGAAACTCAGAGGCCCCGTGGAAAAGCCTGACGGACGTGACTAAATCAAGATGTAAGGTCCCTGTATGACCAAAGATGCCATACACAAAGCTAAAAAGACAAATGGCTGGCTAGGGAGAACATTTCCAACACTCATAACAGATGAAAGTGTTACCATTCCTAATGTACTAAAAGCTTCTTTATATCAATAAGGAAAAAAAGGGCAGAAAGAAAAAGAGAAACGTGCAAAGGACTAGAACAGTCGATCCACAGAGGAGGAAGCTCTCATGGCCAACAACCGCGTAGAAAGACGCCCAGTCTCATTGGGAGGCGTAAAGTGAATGCTGGAACCACAGCGAGGCATTTCTCTAGATTGGTAAAAATTAACAAGATCGACAATGTTTAGGGTGGAGGATGGGGGGGTGGAGGGAGGGACATTCTCTATACCAAGGATGGGGCACAAGCTGGCCTAATCCTTCAGAAGCTATCAAATTTGAACAACCACATGCCCCTCGCTCCCAGCAACTTCACTCTAGAAATCCATCCTGAGGAAATGTCTACGTGTGTCAGCAAGATGTATACGCAAGGATGTTCACTGAAGCATTATTTGCAAGACTGAAGAACTGGAGACATCGGAAATATCCATCAACCAGGGGACTGGTTACATAAGTTACATGATGTCCAAACAATGGAGTATTAGGCAACGATTAAAAAGAACACAGCTGATCTGGACCGTGACACTGACAGATGCCCATGTCCCCACCAGCACTGCCAAGTGAAAAGTGGCGGCCGCAGAATGAGCCCATTTCTTTTTTAAAAAAAAAAAATGCATAGGGCTGGAGAGATGGCTTAGCGGTTAACGCGCTTCCCTGCAAAGCCAAAGGACCCAGGTTCAATTCCCCAGGACCTACATAAGGCAGATGCACATGGTGTTGCATGCATCTGGAGTTCATTTACAATGCCTCTCTCTCTCTCTCTCTCTCTCTCTGCCAAATAATTAAGTCAAATTAAATTAAATTAAAAACAATATACACAGGCATGGGAAAAATTCTAGGAGACACACCAGACCAACAACAGTGAGACTCGGACAGAGAGGCTTTCAGAACAAAGGTGGACTTGCCCACTCTATCAGACTGCTTCTAAATTGCCATCACCCTTCTGCTTGAGCAAATATCGCTGTGTTCTCAGAGTGGCCTCTCCTGCCTCTGTGCCTCATCTTTTAGTCACCTTTCAAGTTGCTGCCCCTGTGTCCTCACTTCTGGAATCCCTCCCTGAGCACCCCCTCCCCCACACTGCCTTCATGGTGACAGCTAACTGTGCTGTCCCCGAGCTGTGACTTCTGGTGCCTGGCTGCCCCGACTCATTCCAGGCTCATCTCAACCCTCTGTCGTAGACCTGTCATCATTTTATTTAGCAGGTGAGGGAATCCAAGCATGGAGTGGTCATAGGACCTGCTCATGGTCACACAGCCAGGCTTAGCGGAGCAGGTAAGTCGTCCCTGGCATTGTCCCAAGCAGCCTTCCATCCGGTCTCATCGTACGAGGGGGGAATCCCCTGGTTCCAGGCCAGCCAGGCCTACGACTTGCTTGAGAGCCCCTAGGCTACATTTGCCTTACTCCTTTCCCTCAAAGCCGGTGGGGAGGGCACACAGGGACGTCAGCCAGAGCTGCAGCCACACTGAAGATGCCCCAGTCTCTACGATTCCCAAGCATGTATGCATATGCCCGAAGAAAGCATTAAAGGCAGACGTGGTACCACGTGCCTTTAATCTCAGCACTGAGGAGTCTGAGGTAGGAGGATCGCTATGAGTGGAAAGCCAGCCTGGGGTTACAGAGTGAATTCCAGGTCAGCTTGGGCTAGAGTGATACCCTACCTCAAACAAACAAACAAACAGGGCTGGAGAGGTGGCTTAGTGGTTAAGGCACATGCCTGCAAAGCCTAAGGACCCAGGTTTGATTCTCCAGGTCCCATGTAAGTCAGATACACAAGGTGGTGCGTGCTTCTGGAATCCATTTGCAATGGCTGAAGACCCCAGCATGCCCATTCTCTCTCCCCCGCCCACATCTCTAATAAATAAATTGAAAAATAAAAGGAGGGAATGGACCTCTGGCTCTCACCAGGACAACAGCCTGACCTATTTGCTTCCAATTGTTACTGGTCCCTAGTCCTCTTTAGAGAAAGAAATGTGCCTGCTTTCCTAATGAGGCGTCACTATCAGCCCAGTGCCAAGCATGCCACCAACCCTCCCATACGAGAGTACCTCACTCAAGTGGCTCACTTGGTAAATGAAATGAGGGTCATTCACCCCAGACCCCTTATATCCTTGATGGCCCTACCTCCAACCTTCCTCCCACCTGCTCCCAAAGAATACTCTCCATGCAGATTCATAGACCACCCAGGCCCCAAGCCACCTCCACCCAAGCTCTGATCACTCAGTGCTGTCACCCCCCCTTTTTTTGTCACCTCCCCCACAAGCCCTGTGGGCAAAGACCATGTCTGATTCATCTTGGCCATTCCCAACCGGGGCCTGGCACAGGAGTCCTGCCCACAGGCAACAGAGCTGGCAGTGTGGATGGACAAACAGCCACTCACTCCTCCTACCCCGGCACCTGTTCTTCTATTGGCAAATCCACGATGCTGCTCAGCTCAGTATGGGGCCAGGATTAAAGATCAGACTGTTCGAGATCAAGTGTGGGGCTGGGCTTAGGGTTCAGTGTTAGTGCCAGGATCAAGACTGAGGCTCAGCATGGGGCTGGAATCAGTTTGGTTACTGAGCAAGGATAAGTCCGGTCAGGATGGAGGTTCAGGATGAGGCTGGGGTCACTTTTGTTTTGTTGCTTGTTTGCTTTAAGGTAGGATCTCACTCTAGCCCAGGCTGACCTAGAATTCACCATGTAGTCTCAGGGTAACCTCGAACTCACGGTGGTCCTCCTTCCTCTGCCTCCCAAGTGCCCCACCATGCCCAGCTAATCTTGCTTTTGGCTTTGCCTTCTCTCATTTTTAACCCCTTCTCTGATTCATTGTTTTGTTGTTGCTATTGTTTGTTTGTTAGCTTTGGTTTTTTAAGGCAGGTTTCTCAATAAACTTGTGTAGTCTCAGGGTGGCCTCGAACTCATGGCGATTCTCCTACCTCCACCTCCCGAGTGCTGGGATTAAAGGTATACACCAGCTCTGATTTCTCGTGTTTTTAAAAAACATTTTATTTTTATTTATTTATTATTTATTTGACAGAGAAAGAGGGAGAGAAAGAGAATGGGCGCACCAGGGCCTCCAGACACTGCAAATGAACTCCAGATGCATGGGCCCCCTTGTGCATCTGGCTAACGTGGGTCCTGGGAAAGCAAACCTGGGTCTTTTGGCCTTGCAGGCAAATGCCTTAACCGCTAAGCCATCCCTCCAGCCCTGATTTCTCTCTCTTTTTTGTTTTTTTTAAGTTGTGCTGCTGACATTATTCTCATCATCCCCAAACTCTTAAGGAAGGAGGCAGAACATAGATAAGAAAGAGTGGCTATCAACGAAGCATTCAGTATTGACTGCAGCCAAGTTCGGGGCCAAGGCCTTCCCAGAAGCAGCCCAAATAGGGGTTCTCACCGGCCCGGGCCTGGGCTTGTCCCCAAGGAGACACCTAAACCTGCTGCTAGGGGCCTGGTCCAGGGCCCACCCTGCTCTCTGAGGTGTGGGAAGAGCATTGTTCTGCTTCCAACCCTCTCTCTCCCCTGCTTTTTCAGAAGCTAATAAGAGAGGCTGGGAAGCCCGATCCTCTGGTAATTAAATTTACTTAACGGGTATTCAGGGGGAGTAATGAGAAGTTTAATGCACTGATTAGATTTTTCTTTAATTAATTAAAATGAGAGCTGTGTGTCTTGCCAGCAAGTCAACTTGACCCTGTGCTTGAGCGTAGACAGTGGGGGGCTCTGCTAAGTAAGTGGGGGCTTGGGGGTGGCGCTGGCCCTGGCCCTGTCACCGCCACCCTCAAAAGTGATGGCTGGTTGCCTTTTAGCGCCTCTTTCTGAGACTCGGGCCTGAGCTGTGGCAGAGGGGTACTGTGAGTGGCATGCCTCACTGCCACGCACCAGGTGACGCCCCGTCTGCGTGATCAGCAAGTGCTCTCGGCCCTGTTCTAAGGGAGGAAGGTGAATGAGGCTAAGTGGGTGGGGGCTTAGGGTGACCCCATGACCCCAGAGTGCTGCTTTTCTTTGGCTCGGAAGCACTTCCGCTCCAGAAGGCTGGCTGTCCTTAATATGCTTCTGAAGGCTTGTGGGACCGTGAGAAAAAGCTCTTCTCCCTTCAGCCATCTTTGCAGGGCTTCGGCTGTGCCCGGGACAAAGGGATCTGGGGATCCCAGGCTGGCTGTGTGGAGTGGACACAGGGTAACTAAGGCAGAGGGACTCGGGAGAACCAGCCCCAGAAGCGGGGTGTGTCACTGATCAACAGTGGGTCAAAAACTGACCTCTAGTAGCTAGGTGTATTCATATTCACCAAAGCTGGCCTCAAGCGGGCTAGCCTGGACAGACTGTCCCCCGTAATGACCACCTGTTATCTGTCTCTCAGCCATGAGGAGATCTCCTACCAGCAGGACTCCACAATTCCTTTGGGAAACACTCCTCTCCGCTCTGATCGGAGAAGGCCAGACCCTGACCTCCAGACTAGAGGTGTTCCCGTGCCCCGTGGACCCAGTTAAAAGCCCCAGGATTATTTAAATGCTGTCGGTAAGGACCAAAGCATTAATTCCAGAATTTTTATGAGTTCTGTCATGAAAGCTGATTTTTCGTCCACTTTTCACCTGAGAATTACACATAGAAGCACACTGACCCAGAAACTATCGCCAGGCATCTTCTGACCATAATGTCAGACGCCACAAAGAGTGGAGCCATCCCCAAGAAACTGACATGAAAGAACATAGACAGAAGCAGTGCCCATTCGCCTGGTTTGAACCATTGAACCATTGTCTGAAGCCCACCCTGCCACCTGGGCACTTTAGTGAAATAGACTTTTTATTTTTGCCCATTTATAATCTGACAGGTAGTGTTCAGAAAGATACTCTTTCTGTCTCTAGGGCCAAGAAGATCCAGTTATCAGTGACTCTAGGGAGTAGAGAGAAGAAGGGTGAACCTACCGTAACTACTACGGTGCCCAGCGAGTCTTGGAGCTTGAGGAACCCCCTCAGACGAGGTAGGGACAGGAGTCAGCTTGGGAACTGGTCAGGGGCTGGGCAGGGTCAAAGCCTGAGGTTTTGTAGCCTCAAGGATTCAAGGCAGTAGAGACATGACCACAGGATCCCTGGAAAAGAGGAGAAATGATGATGAGTGGGGGGGTTCCAGTGAGGACCCAGGAAGTGGGCATGCATGACCACACCTCAACCAACATGGGAACTTAGCAAGACGGCTTCTACAAAAGGGTTTATTTTCCAGAAGGAAGGGAGGGAAGGGAAGAGGGAGAGGCCAGACCTTGGTCAAAGTCTGAGGCAGCCAGAGCATGGTAGTGGACAGCCGACCACATCCTCCAGGTGTCTAGACTTCTAAAACTGTCCCAGCAAGGACAGCATCACCCAGACGACGACGGTGCTTAGGGTAAGGCAGAGCACAGCCCAGCTCCTGCCTGAGTGATCAGAGGTTCCGGGGCTCAGTCTTTGCCCTGGACCCTGGGCCCACCCCCAGCTGTTCCTTGTCTCAGTTGTGAAGAGGGCCCCCGTTTTCCTGCCAGCAAAGCCCCACAATCCCTTTTGGAAACATCTTTCTCACAATCCTGGCTACCTAGTAAGGGAAGGTCAGACCTTGACCCCAAGACCAGCAGTGCTTCCAAGTCCTGTGGCCCTGACAAAGGGCTCTAGGGAACCCCACACTCTGCTCTGCCCTTTCACAGCCCAAGCCGACACCTCTGGCGGGAAGCCAGGCTGTGGTGATGGCACATGTGGCCTCTTCCAGAGCTGCTGGCCTTTGGCAAGTCGCCACCTCTTCGGGCTTCAGGCTGCTCTCAGAGCTCAGAGCTGCTCCGTTTCTCCCTGGCTCCATAATAAGGCACGAGGACAGAGGTCACAGTCACAGCACACTCGGGACCCCTGGAAATGCTCCCAGACCAACAGTGGCCGCTCAAGCATTCCACACTGAGCCCAGTGCTCTGCGTCTGCTCAGCCAGTCAATGTGGGGACCACCAGTCACCCACGAAACCAACACGTGCGCAGTGAAACTCACTGATTTTCTTTCTTTTTTTTTTTTAATTTTAGAGAGAGACAGAGAATTGCTGCACCAGGGCCTCGGCCACTGCAATCACACTCCAGACGCTTGCGTCACCTAGTGGCATGTGCGACCTTGTGCTTGCCTCACCTTTGTGCATCTGGCTTACGTGGGATCTGGAGAGTTGAACATGGTTCCTAAGCCTTCGCAGGCAAGTGGCTTCACCACTAAGCCATCTCTCCAGCCCTGTTTTATTTTATTTTATTTTATTATTTTTTATTCTGTTCTTTTTGAGGTAGGGTCTCACTCTGCTTCAGGCTGACCTGGAATTCACTATGTACTCTCAGGGTGGCCTCGAACTCATGGCAATCCTCCTACCTCTGCCTCCCGAGTGCTGGGATTAAAGGTGTGTGCCACCATGCCCGGCCTGTTTTGTTTTTATTTTTATTTTTTTACTTTTTTTATTTTCACAATTTTTATTAACATTTTCCATAATTATAAAAAATATGTCATGGTAATACCTCCCCTCCCACACTTTCCCCTTTGAAATTCCATTCTCCATCATATTACCTCCCCATCTCAATCATTGTACTTACATACATACAACACCAACCTATTAAGTACCCTCCTCCCTTCCTTTCTCTTCCGTTTATATCTCCTTTTTAACTTACTGCCAGCCTGTTTTATTTTAATAACTTACATTTTAATTTAAATAGCCCACATGTGACTAGCAGCTACCATTCTGGTCAACACATCTAGACCAAGCCATACCCACCTCCAAGCCACAGTCCATGGAAGAACTGAGTTTCGGAAGAGGGAAAAGACTTGTTCACAATCACACAGCAAGAGGCTGGCAAAGGCTAGAAGTCCTGACACGCCCATTCTCTCTTTATCTGCCTCTTTCTCTCTCTTTCTTAAATAAATAAATAAAAATGTACAAAAAAAATGCCCCTGAGATCATCTGGGAAAACTGTTCCCAGAAGGAAAACCTTCCAAGCACATAACTGTTTGCTATGTTATTAATAATAACAAGACATGGGAACCTCCTAACCGTCCCACAGTAGAGATGACAAACTGAATCTTGTCCTCCCTCCTCAACAGAGTAGAACTCAGCAATTTAGAAATGATCAAGGGCGGGGGGGACTTGGGAAATGGCTTAGTGGTTACTGCATTTGCCTGCGAAGCCTAAGGACTTGGGTTCAATTCCACATAAGCCTGATGCACAAGGGGCCACATGCGTAGGGCAAGGGTGACCTCAGATGGCCATGGCCTCCAAGCAGACAGTATCAATCCACAGGTGGACTAGCTGAGACCCAAGAGGTGAAGATCTCACTAGAGTCATGTGCATGTTCATCCTCCACTCATGGAGGGCTTTAGACTCAGGCCTGCCCATGCTTGTGGTTTAAAGGGCCAGTGAGGGGCTGTAGAGATGACCTAGTGGTTAAGGCACTTGCCTGCAAAGCCAAAGGACCCAGGTTCAATTCCCCAGGACCCACATAAGCCAGATGTGCAAGGTGGTACATGCATCTGGAGTTCATTTGCAGCAGCAAGAGGCCCTGGTGTGCCCATTCTCTCTCTCTGCATCTATTACATGCCTCTTTTTTTCCCCTCTCTCTCAAATAAATAAAAATAAAATATTTAAAAAGCAAGTGATTCCCGGCCTATGTACACATGTGCACACATAACCACTGTGTCATTAGAAATATTTAGGGGCTGGAGAGATAGCTTAGTGGTTAAGTGCTTGCCTGTGAAGCCTAAGGGCCCTGGTTCGAGGCTTGATTCCCCAGGACCCATGTTAGCCAGATGCATAAGGGGGCGCATTCATTTGGAGTTGGTTTGCAGTGGCTGGAAGCCCTGGTGCACCCATTCTCTCTCTCTCTCTCTGTTGCTCTCAAATAAATAAAAATAAACAAATATATATTTAGGCCTAGGCCAGTCATGGTGGTACACGCCTTTAATCCCAGCACTCGGGAGGCAGAGGTAGAAAGATTGCCATGAGTTCAAGGCTACCCTGAGACTACACAGTGAATTCCAGTTCAGCCTGGGATAGAGTGAGACCATGCCTTGAAAAAAAAAAAAAATTAGGCCCAGATATCCATGATCTCACAATGCCTGACAAGAGCATAGAAGGAAAAGATCATGACATCAAAATAAAAGAGAGACTGATTGAGAGGGGGAGGAGGTATGATGGAGAGTGGAGTTTCAGAGGGGAAAGTGTGTGGGGGGAATTACCATGGGTTATTGTCTACAATTATGGAAGTTGTCAATAAAAATAAATTAATTAAAAATAAAATTAAGCTGGGTGTAGTGGTACACGCCTTTAATCCCACACTTGGGAGGCAGAGGTAGGAGGATTGCCAAGAGTTCAAGCCACCCTGAGGCTACATAGTGAATTCCAGGTCAGCCTGAGCTAGAGTAAGACCCTACTTCAGAAAACCAGAATAAATAAATAAATTAATTAATTAAATAAAAATATTTAGGGGCTGGGGAGATGGCTTAGTAGCTAAGGCACTTAACTGAGAAGCCTAAGGACCCATATTTGACTCCAGATCCCATGAAAGCCAGATGCACAAGGAGACACAAGAGCAAGGCAAGGTCGCGCATGCGCACCAGGTGGCACATGCATCTGGAGTTCAACTGCAGTGGCTGGTGGCACTGGCATGCCAATTCTCCCTCTCTCCCTCTTTCTCATTAAAAAAAAAAAAAAAAAAAACAGAAAAGCTGGGCATGGTGGCACATGCCTTTCATCCCAGCACTCGGGAGGCAGAGGTAGGAGGACCGCCATAAGTTCGAGGCCAGCCTGAGACTCCATAGTGAATTCCAGGTCTGCCTGGGCTAGAGTGGGATCCTACTTCAAAAAACCAAAAAAAAAAAAAAAAAAAAACCCACAAAAAATATTTAGCTTGCACGCCTGTGTGTAGAGTAGGTGTGTTCTGCACGTGGTGTTTGCACATGTTGTACAGACGTGTGACTCCTGCGCACCCGTGCAGAGGCTGGAGGAGAATGTCAGCACCCTTTTCTTATCCCTCGTCCATGAATTTCCCTGGGACGGAGGTCTCTCCCTCAACCCAGAGCTGCTGTCTGTCAGCAAGCCCCGAGTCTGCTCCCCAGGGACTAGGGCGACAGAGCTGCAGGCCACGCCCAGCTTTTAAGTTGCTTCCAGAGAGTCAGACGTGGTCTCTTGCCTGAGCGGTAAGCACTCTTCCTAACTGCTGGGCTATTTCCGCAGCCCTCGCTGCATCATTAACGGCCACTTGTAACCAGAACTGCCTCACCTTCCATGTCCTTTGCGTGTTTCTCTGTCACTTGTTCATTTGCAAAATCCTTGTCTGCATATACTGAGCACTAGGTGTATTGCAGGGGCTGAAAACTCCCTGGGGCACGTGACCGATGAGTCTGGTAGGGTCACGAGGGCAAGGGTGCAAAACACAAGCAGATAAACAGACAAGACACTTCTCAAGACAGACAAGTGGAGATCCTAACACCTTGCAATGGGGAAGAGATGGGGCTGTCCTAGCCAGAGGGCTGGGGAGGTCTTCCTGATGAAGTCACGTGGAACTTAGGGCACAGAAAACAGGGCCATGAGGAGGCTGGGACCATCGGGGGCCAAGGTGAGGGCTTTGGCTGTCATCCCAAGTGCAAGGAAAAAAAAAAAATCACTGGGGAGCCGGGCGTGGTGGCGCATGCCTTTAATCCCAGCACTCGGGAGGCAGAGGTAGAAGGATCGCCATGAGTTCGAGGCCACCCTGAGATGACACAGTTAATTCCAGGTCAGCCTGGACTAGAGTGAGACCTTACCTCGAAGAAAAAAAAAAAAAGAAAGAAAAAGAAATCACTGGGGAGTTTGAACCAGGGAAGTACAATGACAGTTTCTTCATTGTTAAGTCCTCTCGTGGGCTGGAGAGATGGCTTGGGGTTAAGGTACTTGCCTGCAAAGCCCAAGGACCCAGGTTCAATTCCCCAGTATCCATGTAAAACCAGATTTACAAGGTGGCGCATGCGTCTGGCGTTTGTTTGCCGTGGCTAGAGGCCAGGGAGTGCACATTCTCTCTATCTATCTATCTGCCTCTCTCTCTTTCAAATAAATAAAATATTTAAATAAAAATTTTTTAAAAGTCCTCTTGAGCTGCCACATGGAGCCTGGATGGCTCCCCAGAGACAGGGGGACAATGGTTGGCTGTCACAGTCACCCAAGGAGGAGGAGATAAGGCTTGTGGGCACCGAGGGGGGAGGATGATCACTACAGCTGCCCCACCAGCAGCTTTCTGATGCATTGGCTGAGGGCGTGGGGTAAGGAGACTCCACAGCCTGATCCACAGACACGCACTGCTCTTACAAGCAGACCCCGCATTAAAAATAACTGTGGAAAATAGCAAACAGATGCGCCGCCCATGGAGCCACCCACCTCTCCTGAGTCTCAGTCCCTTTGGGGGCGCATCTTCCTTCCCGAGCCCCTGTTTTGTTCCCTGGTTCCATGCTTGGCACACAAGAAAGACGCAGAGAGCGGGGCCTCACCTTCAGACTGGCAGGAGATAGGGCTGTCCATAGACATAGACATGGCCGAGCAGAACAGGAGAGGTGCTGGCCCAGGGCAGTGCCCGGCCAGGCCGGCTGGAGATCACACTCAGAGAGGAGCACCAGGGAGGACTGTGGGCCCGAGGATGAGGAGCAACACGAAGGAGGGGGGCTCCAAGTGGGCTGTCCTGGATTTGAGCCCTGACCCTCTCTTGCTAGCTATGGAGTCTGGGTTCATTATTTCATTTCTGAAGGCTCCATTCTCTCATGTTTATTTTTTAAAAATTATTTATTTGACTTATTGAGAGAGAGAGACAGAATGGGCATGCCAGGGTCTCTAGCCACTGTGAAAAAACTCCAGACACATGCACCACCTTGTGCATCTAGCTTACGTGGGTACTGGGGAATGGAACCTGGGTCCTTAGGCTTCACAGACAAGTGACTTAACAGCTAAGCCATCTCTCCAGCCCCATTCTCTCATCTTTAACCCACCAGCCACGTCCTCCCACACAAAGCTGGATGGACAGTGGTGAGATGACAGGTGTCAAGAACTGGCATTTATAAATATCATCGCCCTGCCCCTGTGGTTCCCAAAAGGGAGCTAACAGTCAGACTGGGCTTGGACTAGCTGTGGTTTCCAGGCTGTTCTAGTCAGTACTAGAAATGCCACACAGAATAGTAGAAAAGACAGCGGCAAGCCTGAGAAAACCACGCAGTTCCCTCCCAGTCTTTTTAAAATTAAATTCTTTGTCTTTTTCTTTGAGAGAGTGAGACAGAGAGAGAGAAGAAGAACTGGTGCACCAGGGCCTCAGCCACTGAAATCAAACTCCAGACTCTTGTGCCACCTAGTGGACCTGTGTGATCTTGCGCTCGCCTCACCTTTGTGTGTCTAGCTTACGTGGGATCTGGAGAGTCGAACATGGGTCCTTAGGCTTCCCAGGCAAGTGTCTTAACCACTAAGCCATCTCTCCAGCCCCTCCCTCCCAGTCTTACAGGGAAAGCTGTGTATTTGACAATGAAAAGACTCCAGCCATAACAAGACCCTCGTGACTTTCTTATGGATAGACAGAAACCTAGAGGCTGGATATTTCATTGTTAAAGAGCCATGCTTAAGCCTGTGGGGTGAGTGGATCAGACTGGGCTCCTGGGAACTCTCATTAGGTCTCTTATGGGACCTCCCATAAGGGGACTCTCCCGGGAGGCTCTCATGAGGGATCTTTTATGGGCATTGGCAAGGCTGGTCCAATATGTTGTCAGGAACAAGATTCAGATGGAGTCTAGAGGGTCAATCTAGCCTGGAAAGATCAATGGTGGAGCAAGTTCCTCTGCTTAAAGCCCTCCACTTGCCCTGTGAATAGGTAAAGGAGACAAGAGAGCTTCTAGACTATAGGTGGGTCCTGTGAGTAGCTACAAGGACCAGCTTTGAGTAGAGCCTGTGAGAATCAACTGGTAGATTGAAGGTCTCAGGCTATGGTGACCTGTCACTTGATCCAGCTACCTCCAAGGTAGCCAGACCCTGATCTCCATGTGCCTGTCAGAAGGTCTGCTCAGAGAGGCCCTGTAAGGAAAAGGAGCCTATGTCTTGACCCCTGCCAAAGCCTCGGGGGCCTGGATAGGACTTCAGATCTCTGACAAAATGGCATAACATTTATGGGTCCAAGCCAGTGAGAAAGGATTCCAGAGAGACAGACCTCCACCCAGCCTTTGAAGCAGTGAGCTCTCTGTCTCCAAGAGCATCCAACGGGAGGTCTGGGGACAAAGTACATTGGGTGGAAATTTGCACTCAATGGGGATGTCACTTCCTACCATGTGTTTCTTTATTTCCACCAATGTACAAATCAGGGCTAGACTGTATGGGTCAAAGTGGACGTGACAGGCAGAAGGGAAGGTAAACGAGAGTCTGAGACAGTAGTCACTCCTATTATTACATTTGACAGCACAGAAAAACCTCCCACCTATTCTCCCACTGGAATCTTTGCCCACACTAGCAGGCAGACAGGAAAAGATATATAATCCTATTTCACAGAGAAAACTGAGGCCCAGGGCTAGAGAGATAGCTCAGTGGTTAAAGGTACTTGCTTGAAAACACACTGGGTTCAATTCTCTACTACCGACATAAAGCCGGATGCATGAAGTGGCGCACGCATCTAGAGTTCGTTTATAGTGGCTAGAAGCCCTGGTGTGCCTATTTCTTTCCCTCTCTCTCTCTCTCTCTCTCCATCCTTCCCCCTTGCAAATCCATTAAAATAAAAACTGAAGCCCAGAGGGGAAATGGGATCAACTCAGGGTCTCACAGCACATTAGCCTCCTATTAGCTCCTCAATGGCCTCTCACCTGGAGACCTTCTCATCTCCTATCCCCAAGTTTCTCTCCTGTGTCTTCCAAGAGCAGGAACCTCCCCATACCACAGGGCTTCCCCAGCTACCAAGACCCACATACTGCAGATTACACGCTTTATGTCCACCTACCAAGAACCTGGGGGAGAGGGGTCCCAGCCTGGAAGGTTCCTGTCTTTGCTTACATGGGCCCTGGCTTCCATTCTTCCCTCAGTGGTCTTGCCACAGCTCCTTGAGTTGGTTTCTTTCTCTCTTTTTTAATATTTTATTTATTTATTTATTTGAGAAAAAGAGGCAGAGAGAAAGAAAATGGGCCTCCAGCCACTGCACACAAACTCCAGACACATGGTCCTTATTGTGCATCTGGCTTATGTGGCTCCTGGGGTATTGAACCAGGGTCCGTAGGCTTCTCAGGCAAGTGTCTTAACCACTAAGCCATTTCCCCAGCCCTAAGTTGGTTTCTTTAAACCAAATTTGGGTCAAACACTGGGCTTCTCTCTCTCCCAAGTGCCTGGTAGCTGTGGCCTAGGGGGGATTCCCAGAGCCCATGTGGCCAGACCCTCTCTTACCCTTGCCTTCCTGGGGAGCTGTGGGCTGGAAGACCTGGGTGTGACCCTCAATGACACTGCACCACATATCAAGCCCTCAGGATGAGCTTGGGAGGCCAGTGGCACCACCTCCATTTTACACACAAGGTCATGCATGCTCACAGACACAAGGGGTCCTGTCCAAATCCAATGCAGGAAATTAAACAGAAAGGGGTTGTGAGTGCTGGCGTCTGGATTTGACTCCATGACTGGCTGATTCCACAGACGAGGTACTTTCTCACGTTCCCGGTAGGCATGTGAGGCAGTGCGAGCAGCCTGCTGACCAGACGGGGGGACGGAGTGGGTACAAGGAGACGTTGAGATGAGAGGGCAGAGTGGACAAGCCAATCCTGCCGGGCCATGAAGAGCCGCTTTGGAAGCCACCTTCTTGATCTGTGGAGGGCTGACCGCTGCCCCCGCCATCACCTGCCCTCAGGTCTAGCCACCGGGGTCCACCTAGGTCCATTCCCAGGTGCCCAGGCTGCCCATCACCGAGGATGCTCCCTAGTTAGCAACACTCCCACCCCATTTGTCAAGAAGGACAAGCCAAGCAGACCCCTGCGGGTTAGCCTGGGGCAGGGAGCTGGGCATGAAGGATGGAAGGGCCAGAGCTGGCCTTGAGCAAGGCCATCTGCCGGCCTCCATCTGCCCATGCCTGGCCGGAGGGTCTAGCCGCCCACTGTCCCTCGGCCTCACATGGCTGAGCTAGTGATCTGAGCCAGTCAGGTGTCCCCATGCCCGGATGGCATCTGAACATAATCAGTCTGTCCCCTAGAGCATGCAGGGTTTAAGCAACAGCCTTCCGCCTGAATATGTAAGAAGAAAATAACTTTAAAAAAAAAAAAAGGAAAGAAAGGAAGGGAGGGAGGAAGAAATCTGGCAAAGCAAGAGGAGGAAGACAGGGAGGGAGAAAGCTTCCCCATCACTGCAGTCAAGGTCACAGGCACCAGCACAGCGCGGGAACTGGCAAGGAGTCTTTAATCTGGGAGTTCAGGCTGCGGAAACTATCCGCTTGAAGCTGGAGTACATTTACTGCCCTGAATGATCTGTCGGCTTCTATTAGGCTAAATATCTCTGTATAATAGGGAATAATCTTCCAAAGAGGCAAACTGCCTGCCTCTCAGGGGCGGGGCCTCTCATCGTGAGGGCTCTCCCGTGGGGAGGGCAGGACCACCCTGGAAGGTTGTCCCCCGACCCCACCGACACACACACCTTATCCCATCCTCACCCACCCACCCCAATCCCCGGAAAGCCACTGTCAGCAGCCGTTCCGCCTCTTGTGGTGTGGCAGCTGCCAGCCTCCCTTCCCCTCTCTTTTCCTCTCAGAAGCCGAGAAGGTCAGGGTCAAGGTTTGACTATGTAGCTGGTCAGCCAGGTGATCTTGAGCACATCTGGACCTCTTTAAGCCTCTGTTTCTCCATCTTTTAGATGGACCAAATTATACCCACTGGCCATGCTGGCAGAGGGTGTGAGGATGGCATAGAGCCCAGCACAGAACAGGCAGCTCTGCCTACCCGGAAGACCTTGCGCTCTTTGTCTATTGCGTCACCTAGACACGACCACCTCCTCCAGGAAGCTTCCCTGACCCCTATCCATGAATCCCTCCCTGCTCGACACCTGCAGTCGGACCCTCCCAATTTCTGGTGGTTGGACGGGGGGCACTTTCTCCTTCTCACCCCACTCCGCCCTACCCCACACAGAGGTCTGGGCACCCCAGTACAAGACACCGGGTCTGGTGGGAGCTGGGTGGCAGATGTGGTGGCTTTTCAGGCAAGGGATGGCCCACAGAACAGTGGCACTCAGAGGAAGGCAGCCGGCACCTACGGGAGGCTGGTCAGAAACCCCAGGACCCGGTTCTGTGTGAGCAGGACACCGCCAAATCGTCAGCAAGACTGGGCAGGGGACAAGGCAAAGTTAGGACCAGGCCAGAGCACCGTGGGGGTGGGGTTCTGTGCTGGCTCTGTGCCCAGGGCAGTGCAATGAAAGGTCCCAGGGGTGAGCAGGGGCGAGGCCGACCTGTGCAGCAAGGACCAGACAGCTCTAGCTGGGTGGGCAGTAAGGCACCAGGTAGGGCAAGGATTCTGCAGACCAGACCCCAGTTTATATCCATTAGGGCCCCCACAACTTCTCCATCAAGTCCCTGAGACCGTTCAAGGCCCTTCACTGCAGATGTAGCTCGTGCTGGTAGAGGGCACATGGCTTTCCCAGGGGGGGATACCAACACAGGGGTCCTTTAAGCGAAATGCCTATAGCCTATGGAATCCACAGAAAGGAAGGCCACCCCCAGGATCTAAGGAGGTACGCTGTACACTGTCCCCACCGCAGGTCTCAAGTTCTGGACTACAGTGCTCACAGCCTAAGAGGGTTGCTCACCCATTCGTTTGTTCATTCATCCATCCATCCATCCATCCATTCAGCAAATGCTCTCTAATGCTTTGGGAGAACTAAGAGCATATTAAAAAAAAAGAAACAAAACCCAAGATCCTGCCTCAGGACTCTCATAGACATTATAATGGGGCCATTGGGAAAACAAGAGATAACTGGGGTTGCATGAGTGGAAAAGCCCAAGGGGTTTGGGAACGTGGTATGGGTTGTCCAGTCCAGGGCTGGGGATCAGGAAAGGTTCTAGGGGAGGGATTTCTGAAAGGTGTTGGAAGCGGGAGCAGTGGTGTAACCTAAGCTGAGGCTCTCTCTTGCTGGAGCAACGAGCTGCTCTGCAATTGGCTGGAGAGAGATGATCCCCAGTTCCCAGGGGCTGAGGGGTTTTGTTCCTATCTCCAGAGCCATCAAGTGCTGAAAGGCTTTAAGTAGGAAGTGGCTGGGGATCCAATTTGCGCTTCAGAAAGCTCAGTTGACTGCCATCAGGTGGAAGACGGGTTACTCAGAAAAGGAGGCGGTGAGCCAAGCAGGACAGAGGCAGGGGCGGGGGAGGGGGGGCCTCGTCCAGGGCAGGGTTGGAAAGGAGGGGCAGGCGCGCAGTGAGGGCTGAGCTCCCAGTACCTGACGTCCCCCTGAGCATCACACGTGCCTGATGTACAAGCAACACTGCTAAGCTTTGCCAAGCCCCTCTAAGACACTGGTTGCTTTGCTTTACACAAGGCTCCAGTGGCACAGGCGAGCCAGGAACTTGCTACTTAGTTCATCGATTCAACAAACATCTGTTGAGGGGCCCACTTACTATGTCCCAAGCACCATTCTGGCCCATGTGAAGAGGAAACTGAGACTTTGAAAAATACTGCCTGGGGGGCTGGAGAGATGGCTTAGTGGTTAAGCGCTTGCCTGTGAAGCCTAAGGACCCTGGTTCGAGGCTCGATTCCCCAGGACCCACGTTAGCCAGATGCACAAGGGGGCGCAGTCCTCTGGAGTTTGTTTGCAGTGGCTGGAAGCCCTGGCACGCCCATTCTCTCTCTCTTTCTCTCTCTCTGACTCTTTCTCTCTCTCTGCCTGTATCTCTCAAATAAGCAAATAAAATAAACAAAAAAAAATTAAAAAAAAAATACTGCCTGGGGAGTTCCAATCAGCAATACTGGCTTGGAGATGTCGTCCAGAGCTGGGAAAGATCCTGGCACGATGCCAGACAGGAGCTATAGGAACAGGTACCTGGTGAGGAGTGAGTCATGCAGAATCAGGATGAGAGAAACACTGGAGGGTGGCATGGCCACAGGGAAGGATGCTGGCCTCTAGAGCTGGTAAGGATGGCAGTGGCATAGGACAGAAATGGTGAGGTAATTAGGCCCGAAGGAGGCAGCCCAAGAGAACTGGTGCACTTGGAGTCTCACGTCAGGGGACCATCCTTTAAAGTCCTCAGAGGTGTTTAGTTCCCTCAAGGCTCTGGAGCCTGGGAAAGGCAATTCCAGGACTACTGGCTATTAATGGGAGGACGGACTTCAGGGCAGGGCTCCAGCATCATCCTTTAACACACCGTGCTCCCTGGCTCAAATGTCTTGTCCTCTCTGGCCTCCAGTTGCCCATCTGCAACATGACGTGTCCAGGCCTACAGGCTGGGGGACTCCTCACACCACAGTGGAGAGGCCACAGACAAGATGTCTCTCCCAATCCCAAGGGCAGACTCACACCTGTGACTCTACCCTGCACCCCGGGGCTTGGGGAGAAGGTCTGTATTTTTTTTAAGATTTATTTTTATTTATTTATTAGAGACAATAGGGAGAGAATGGGCGTGCCAGGGCCTCTAGCCACCGCCAACGAACTCCAGACGCATGTGCCACCTTGTGGATCTGGCTTACGTGTTGTCCTGGAGAATGGAAGCTGGGTCCTTAGGCTTCGCAAGCATCTGCCTAAACTGCTAAGACATCTCTCCAGCCCAAAGGTCTGTGTTTTTTAGATGCTCTCCTGGTTAGAAAGTAGCAACTGCTGACTGCGTGTTTGTGCAATACTCCATGGCCTTCCTACATCTTCTCAACTGAGGCCCCAGTGTAGACACAAGTGTGGTAGCTTGAGCATGTGTCCTCATTGGTGTCACTGGGGGGTGGATCCTGGGGCCCAGCCCAAAGGTGTGTTTGGGGGCAGATCTAAATTCCAGCCCAAAGGTGTGCAGAGAGGCGTGAGCTCTGGGGATTCTGCTTGCTGCTGGTTTTGTGTTTGCTGGCTGGTCATGGCGTTTCACTCTCTCTGCTTGGATCTATAAAATGGAACCAGTTTCTTTCACCATGGATGAAGCTTCCCTGGGTCTGTAAACTTGAAATAAATCCCTTTCTCCCATAAGACTGTGTTGGGTTGAATGTTTATCCCAACATTGTGGAACTGTCTACAAGTACTCTAATTTTCTTTCTTTTTAAAAGTTTTTAAAAAACATTTTATTTGCATTTATGCATTTGAGAGACAGAGGGGAGGGGAGAATGGGTGCACCAGGGCCTCCAGCCACTGTAAACAAACTCCAGAGACATGTGCCACCTTGTGAATCTGGCTTATGTGGGTCTTGAGGAATCAAACTTGAGTCCTTTGGCTTTGCAGGCAAGCACCTTAACCAATAAGCAATCTATCCAGCCCCTGATTTTCTTTCTTACAAAATATTTTTATTGAGCAAGGCGTGGCGGCGCACGCCTTTCATCCCAGCACTTGGGAGGCAGAGGTAGGAGGATTGCCGTGAGTTCGAGGCCACCCTGAGACTCCATAGTCAATTCCAGGTCTGCCTGGGCTAGAGTGAGACCCTACCTTGAAAAGCCATATATATATATATTCATATATATATATATATATATGAATGTATGTATGTATATAACTTTTACTAATTTATTTGCAAGGAGAGAAAGAATGAATGGTTGCTCCAGGGCCTCTTGCCACCGCAAAGGAGCCCCAGATGCATGCCCCACTTACTTTGTGCATCTGTCCCCACATGGGTACTGGGGAACCAAACCCAAGCTGAGCCATCTCCCCAGCCCAAATATTCTCATTTTCTGTGTGAGGAAATACTGACGTTCAGACACGAGAAGCAGGCCACGGTCCCTAGGCAGAGCTGTGGGCATGCCCCCTTGGGTGTGGTTTGACTCAGCACCCTAGACTTGCACTAGGGCCCACACTGACGGCCCCCCACCAGCTCCCTGGTGCCTGTTTTCTTCAAACCCCTCCCCCTTCCTGCACTCTACCCAGCTCCTCCCTGGCATCCCGGATTCCAGCTTCGCAGACCTCTTCTGAGGCCCCGGCCCGGCCATGACCAGGTCGTGGGCTGCAGCGTGCAAACTCTTGACATAAGCCTCATGTGTGGGGCGGGGTCGTCCCTCTCCTTATTCTGTTGAACGCTGGGCACACAGAGGGCACCAGTGGGAACTCGCAGGCTTTGGCCAAGCTAGTGAAAATGCAACCGAGCTGGAAGCTTTTAGGCCACTGCTTTGTCCCCGTGTGCTGGGAAGAGAGCTGCTCTGTCCCTCTTGCAGGTCCTCAGGGGCTGAGAAGCTATGGCGAGGAGCTGAGCCTTCCCCGCGTCATCCACACCTGTGACCCTCCCTCTGTCTTCTTCCTCCTGGGACTTTACTCAAATTTTGAACTACCTCCCCCTTCCCCACCATGAAATTTTCCAAATAACTCACAAATGGGGGCAGGGGAGAGTACATCTGTTACTGAGAAATGTCAAGAAGGCCTAGGAGAGGATTAGGTCAAGTCTCATTCAGAGAACATGACTCCTTAGTACATTGGGGGGGGGGGGGCGGTTAACACCTACAAGGGTTTTGAGCCCAAGAAAAGGAAGACTAGGGTCCAAGTCTCTATTCCCTACTAATGTACTGTGTGCTGTGGCCTCAGCTACAACAGAGGTGTTCAGGCCTCTAGGAGAAAGGAGTGGCCCCACTCCCTGCACTTCACTTTCTGGAAGCAAGGGGACGCCCGTGAGCAAGTTGTCTGGAGCACAGCAAAGGACCCTCCTCAACCTTCAGAGCCAGGACTACCAAGTTCCAAATGACTCCATTGGAGCTGACACATTGGGTGGGGAACCTGCCCCACAGGCTGTGGCCAGCCCCCTTCCCCCAGCACTGGGGAATAGGATTGGTCTATATGTCTCAGAGCCAGGAGGAGGGTCTCCTGATCCACCCACAGCCTTCTTAAGGAGTTTAGTTGAGCAAGACTGGACTCACTGCCCAGGCCCAGATGAAAAGGGGAGGAAGATGCAATGGGAGGTTCTGGGCAAGCCAAGAGCTCTGTGGAAGGTCCCTCTCTGCCCCAGGGAAGATACTGGAGAAAGCTTGGAAAGGGAAAAAGGGGCAAAAGGTTTGAATCTACCATTTAAACAGATGGATGACCTCGCCTAGCTGAGCTCTGGCTTTTTGTGGTGGTGGGGTTTTTTCCTATTTTTTTAAAAAGAACATTTCTCTGCTGTTCTTTTTTGCTTTTTAATTATATTATTATTTTATTTATTTAAGAGAGAGAGAGAGAGAGAGGGAGGCAGATAGAGAGAAAGAATGGGCATGCCAGGGCCTTCAGCTGCTATAAATGAACTCCAGAAGTATGTGCCACCTTATGCATCTGGCTTACATGGGTCCTGGGGAATCGAACCTGGGTTCTCTGGCTTTGCAGGCTAGTCTCTTAACAGCTAAGCCACCCCCCCCCAGCCCTATTCCTATTCTTCTTCTTATTATTTTTGGTTTTTCTAGGTAGAGTTTTATTCTAGTCTAGGCTGACCTGGAATTCACTATGTAGTCTCAGGGTGGCCTCGAACTCACGGTGATCCTCCTACCTCTGCCTCCCAAGTGCTGAGATGAAAGGCATGTGCCACCACACCCAACTCTATTCTTATTTTTATTTATTTGAGAAAGAGAGAGAGGCAGATAGAGAGAAAGTGGGTATGCCAGGGTCTCCAGCCACTGAAAATGAACTTCCAGATACATACACCACCATGTACATCTGGCTTATGTGAGTACTGGGGAATTGAACTTGGGTCCTTAGGCTTTGCAGGCAAGCCATCTCTGCAGCCCGAGTTCTGACTTTTTAATCTATAACGTGGTGATGATACTAACCACTGCTCAGTGTCCACGCAGCACCTAGTGTCTGGCAACTTTTGGAAGACTATCGCCAGGTTTCTGGCCAGAGATTTGGACTTTTTCTTTTCAAAGCTCAGAGACCGTGACATCAGCTTTGGAGACTTGACTACCAGGCCCCGTGGGGAAGACAGCAGAGCACACCCACGGAATGTCAACAAGGCAGGGCCTCGTATCTGCTCCTGGGGCCCTATGGCTAGAGAAATATGCTGAGTCCTAACTCCAGTCACACAATGATCCATGATCCAGGCTCAGTTGTGCCACTGTGAGTTCCAACTTTGGTTGTGTAGTGAACTCTAATGTAGTCACTACTGGGACCCATTTGTATCAGGAGCCAATGTCACAGTCTACGAGGCTGCCAAGCTCCCATCTTGTAGAAATGCTTTTGCATGGAGCCATCTGTAGTAAGAACGGGCCCCTCCCTCGTAGAGAAGGGACTTGGCATGTGGCCCAGTTTCTCTCCTTTCTTCCTCATCCTCTCTGCACAGCCCCCTGTGCTACAGCCTTCTGCCTACGGCTGCTCCCAGTACATGCATAAACACACAGAAGCACATGGGTGTGTGCACATCCACATGTGTACACACAGACACACACACACACACACACACCAGTTCAGCCTCTGTCACTCTGCTTGTCTGTCAGGCTCCCTGGAGACTTTTGCTCCCTGATCACAACACTACGGGGAGGTAAGAGCCTGGGGCTCCTCAAGGCCCGAGGGTAAAGGGTTCAGGTCACACTGTCAGGCGGGGTCAGAGCTCACGGCAGCCCTGGGATTCCCATGCTGTCCCAGGGCTGCTTCCACCCAGGCCTTGGCTGCCGAAGACTTCTCCTTTCGGTCCAGCCCAGGCAGCAGGAGGAGGGCTCTGTGGATGGTGGCAAGCAAGCCCCGTGGTTCTTCCAAGTTCAGGGAGGCAGCAGGGCTGGCAGAGCTTCTGGGGTTACTGTTCCCTGAACCCAGGAAGGACATCTTGGGCTCCTTCCTGGTACAGTGAGGCCACAAAGCTAAGCTGTCCGCACCCACCCAGGGCGCTGATGCCTGTCGGTTCAAGGTCTTGGGAAGCAGCTCCGAACCCAGAGGTGGCTCTGGGTGAACAGACTAAGGTGCCAATATGGAGGTGCCAGGCCCGGCAATGCTCACAGCACCACCATCTCTCACCCATCCTCCTAGACAAATGTCATGTGCTTCACGGGGTGGGAGCTCTAGAAGCTTCCCGTTCTGGATCCACACCCTGGCTCTGAGCACTAGAAACTGTGGCCTGGGCAGGGACACATCACCTCTCTGAGCTTCAGATCCCTCAGTGACAGCACACGACAGCTACAACCAAGATCCTTGTCATTTCTCTGGGTAAACAATGAGCTCCTTCTCCCTGCAGAGCTCGCCGCTGGGAAGGTCTCCTCCCTCGAGCTGGGCAAACCACAATTACCGTGTCTCCAGTCTGCTGGCTCTCGGCACCTTCACCCTCCTCCACAGCCTTATGTCCCTCCACTCACGCCTCCCCCTGGCAGCCAGGTCCCTTCCATGTGGCCATCTTGAATCCCAGCAACATCCTTCCCGCACTCATCACCACGCCAAGACTTGGTTCGATCCAGCCTTGCCCTCCAGCCCAGCGCCGTCTCCTTCTGCTCTCCTCCACACCAGGGCTCCCCTGGGCCTGGGCTGCCCTGCCCCCTTGATACACACAGCTCCCACCTCCTTAGTGGTCTGACCACAGAGGAAGAAACCTCCTCAGAGAAGTCCTCCCAGGCCGGCCTGGCTCGGGAAGCCAACAGCCACCCCCACCTCCAGGTTACCCATCATCCCTTGTCACGATTTGCATGCAGACATTTGTTCTCCTTTAATGTCTGTCCCCAGGCCAGACTGCAACAAAAAGTGTGAGTTGGGGCCTGCAGAGATGGCTTAGCGGTTAAGCGCTTGCCTGTGAAGCCTAAGGACCCCGGTTCAAGGCTCGGTTCCCCAGGACCCATGTTAGCCAGATGCACAAGGGGGCGCACGCGTCTGGAGTTTGTTTGCAGTGGCTGGAAGCCCTGGTGCGCCCATTCTCTCTCTCTCTCTCTGCCTCTTTCTCTGTCTGTCGCTCTTAAATAAATAAATAAGAATAAAAAACAAAAACAAAATAGCGTGAGTTGGCCACAGGTACCTTGTTCACCCACAGCGTCTAGCACGCAGCCTGGCACATAGTAGGTGCTCAACAAACCAAGCTCCCCACTGCGTCCATCGCTAAGAAAAGGGCGGACGAGTCCACTCTCCCTGCTTCCCAGCCAGCACCAGCAGCTCCACCTAGAATCCCAAAGGAGACGGCAGGCGTCAACACCCAGACAGGCCAGCTCCGCTTCTCTGTCCAGTGTGCTGCACCAGCGCGCCACACGGATCCCTGCAGGGGACAGGGTATCCGGGAAGTGAGCAGACAGGACCTACGGCTACTGCGCGATGCCAGGGGCTGGGTGTTCTCAAAGCAGATCACCTCAGCGGGAGGCAGGCAGCTGGGATGCTGGGAAGGAACAGGGTGTGCTCACATCTCTGATGCACCGGGAAAGAGAAAGAGAGAAGCAGAGAGAGAGAGGAGGGGGAGGAGGAAGGAAAAAATAATAATCCGGCTGGCCCTCCCCACTCTGCCCATCCTACTGCCAACTTGAGCAGGCCTGACCCTGCTGTGGCGCCCTAGGCCGGGTCAGTCTTCCGTGGGGGCACACTCCCTTCAGAAGGCCTGCTTGGCACAGTGTGACATCGGGGAAGGGGTAGCTGGGCATGGTGGGTCTCCCACCCACACTTTTGGGAGTTTAAGTGGAATCACGGAATTTAACCGCCTCTCCTAGAAGTGCTGGCAGAACACGGAGCCCAGTTACAGGAACCTGGGGCATTTCCCAGTCTGACCCTTCCAACCTTTCCCCACACTGTCCCTCCCAGGTGCTGGAATTCTCATCTTGGACGTGGGGGCGACCTGGCTGTGACATTTGTCACTCCATTGGTTGCCAGAGTTGATTCGGCTGATCTGGCTGGCTAGGCAGGTGTGGTGGTTTGATTCAGGTGTCCCCCATAAACTTCGGTGTTCTGAATGCTAGGATCCCAGCTGGTGGAGGTTTGAGAATTGACACCTCCTGGGCCGGACGTGGTGGCACACACCTTTAATCCCAGCACTTGGGAGGCAGAGGTAGGAGGAATCACCGTGAGTTCGAGGCCACCCTGAGACTCCATAGTGAATTCCAGATCAGCCTGGGCTAGAGTGAGACCCTACCTCGAAAAACCAAAAAATAAAAAATAAAAAAATACCTCCTGGAAGCAGTGTATTGTTGGGAGCAGGCTTATGGGTGTTATAGACAGTTTCCCCTTGCCAGTGTTTGGCATACTCTCCTGTTGCTATGATACACCTTACGTGGGCCAGGGGGTGATGTCCACCCTCTGCTCATGCCATCGTTTTCCCTGCCATCATGGAGCTTCCCTTTGAGCCTGTAAGCCAAAATAAACCTCTTTTCCCCACAAGCTGCTCTTGGTTGGGAGTTTTCTACCAGCAATGCGAACCTGACTGCAACAGTAAATGGTACCAAGGAGTGGGATTGCTGCTAGACACCTGACTGTGTGGCTTTGGCCTTTTGAGCTGATTTTCAGGAGGAATGTGGAAGGATCTGAAAATTTGGCCTAAGAGATGCCTTGCAGTGCTATAAGTACAGCTTGATGGACTATTCTGATCAGAGTTGAAAAACCTGAATGCACTAAGAACTATGGACTGTGAGGTTTGGCTTATATAAAGAGATTTGCTTAGACTGGGCTAGCAGTTTGTGTGAGAAGCTTGCTGTTATGCCTGGGCCCTGAGAAGTTGTACAGGGTTGTTTTGCATAGAAATGAACTGGTGTGAGCAGAGTGATATGGCACAGAAAAAATATTTGGGTGAACTGCTGCCCATTCAGCCGTAATTGAGAGATTACAACCTTTGAGATTGGGCCAACTGACCTGCGCTGGGGCAACAGGAAGAATGCAGACTCTTTTGAAGGAGCCTGAGTGCTCAAGGAGTGTCCTGTTCTTCAAAGTCTGCTTTATTCCCCCATGGATTAACAAATTGGCACCCTACCTGGTATTATGGAGTATAAGAACTGCAGGCAAGAAAGGGTCATTGAGTTTGCAACATGGTCTTGTGTTTTGAAAATGGCCATGGGCAGTGTGAAGGATGAACCGTGGATTGCAGCAGAAACCCAGTGGAGATGCTGGACCCACGAGATGGCTGCCAAAGAGAGCTATGAAGTTTTCCAGGACTGTGAGTAGCCTAGCTAGAGGGGCGGAATTGGAATACCAGAGACTTGTTGCTGGTTAGAATTATCACACTTGGAGATTTGTCACTAACTAGAGTTGTTGGACTTAGAGCTACAGGGCTTGATGTTTGCCCTGGTTGTTTTAAATCATATGTTGCTTGAGTATTTCTTTGCTATACCCAATGCCATCTTTTGCATTGTGAATGTTTATTCTGTGCCATTATGGGTTTTTTTGTTTTTTTTTTTAATATTTTTTGTTCATTTTTTATTTATTTATTTGAGACCGACAGACACAGAGAGAAAGACAGATAGAGGGAGAGAGAGAGAATGGGCGTGCCAGGGCTTCCAGCCTCTGCAAACGAACTCCAGACACGTGCGCCCCCTTGTGCATCTGGCTAACGTGGGACCTGGGGAACCGAGCCTCAAACCGGGGTCCTTAGGCTTCACAGGCAAGCACTTAACCGCTAAGCCATCTCTCCAGCCCCATTATGGGTTTTTTGAGGTTATTATTATTATTATTTTGGTATCAAGGCTCAGTTCTCAGATCTTGGACTATGGAGATGTATGAACAACATTGGAATTGATAAGAAACTATGGGGAATCTTAAAGTTGGATGAATGCATTGCATTTTATATCACATATGGTTATCAGTTTATGGGGGACAGGGGCAGAATGTGGTGGTTTGATTCAGGTGTCCCCCATAAACTTAGGTGTTCTGAATGCTAGGTTCCCAGCTATTGGGGATTTGGGAATTAATGCCTCCTGGAGGGAGTGTATTGTTGGGAGTGGGCTTATGGGTGTTATAGCCAGTTTCCCCATGCCAGTGTTTGACTCACTCTCCTGTTGCTATGGCATGCCTTATGTGGGCCAGGGGGTGATGTCCACCCTCTGCTCATGCCATCATTTTCCCTGCCTTCATGGAGCTCTCCCTCGAGCCTGTAAGCCAAAATAAACCTTTTTTCTCATAAGCTGCTCTTGGTTGGGTGATTTCTACCAGCAATGTGGACCTGACCCCAACAGCAGGTATCCCCTTCCTCCCTCACTGCTCCATGGGCATCCCTCCTGAAGAGGACCACCTTTCCCGAACAGAGGAGGTCCGGTCTTTGGTCAAGGGTAGATGAGCAGCTGCACCTCCAAACAAGCTCTCAAAGTCTCATCTTCATGGTCATCCACCCTCATCTGTACTTCCACTATACCCTTGGCCTAGAACACCCCAATCCTCCTGTCTGTCCAGTTATCCCAGTCCAGTCCAGCCCACTGCTTGTAGGAGGCAGTCTTAGGCTACCACCTCCATGCCTGTGCAACTGGTACTTCTGCTCCCCTGACTTGGGGATCATGTGTCGCCCGTGCGAGGTCAGCATACTGTGGCAGGGATAAGAGGCCAAGGGAAAGAAATGGGGAGCAGCAGCCAAGCAGGCTTCATGTGGCAAAAGCCAGGCCCAGGAGCAGAATTCCAGAAGGTGGAGGGAGGAGAAGACATCTCTACTGAAGCTCGTATCTTCCCACTCGTCTTGCACGGAGCGAACCTGCACCAGGCTGCCCCGCACTGGGGCCTTGGGGTTGCACAGAGACCACGCCTGGCATGGCTCCCAAAGAGAACAGAAACACACTCCTGACATCAGCACAAGGGTGGAGGGGACAGACACTGAGGGCACTCAACACCTACCAAAGCAGAGAACCAGAAGCTCCCAAGAGCTCATCACTGAAGAAGACTTAAAACACACCTAACATGGCTCAGGGAATTTTGCAGAAGAGGGGGCAGAAAGATTGTTCAAGCCACAAGTTGGGACATTTTTTACAAGACATTGCCTCTCCCCCATAACTGATGACTGGCCCCCCCACAATGCATGACCTACAGTTCCCACGGGGTTGACCTGCATCCACAATAAGGAGGGCCTCTTTGGAAAAGGGGCAGTGATGAGGGAAAGGATGGTGCCAACAAGTGTTGGTTACATACTAAGTATGTCCATAGCTAATAAAAATAAATTAAAAAATAAAGAAATACACTCCCTTACAGAGTGCCTCCTCACAGCCTAGCCCCGGACAGCATCCGTGCTGAGAGCAGAGAGTGACTGGAGCATGCACGGGCCTGAGCTCCAAGATCAGCTGGCTTATCAGTGTTCTGCACTGAGAAGTCACGACTGCCCCTACTTCCTCCCCCAGTGTCTCATCCACACATAGCCTATGTGGGGAAGAATCTGGCCTCTCCTGTGGCAGATCAGTCACTCCACAGCAGCCCCAGCCCTGCCCATGGGAGCTGCTTTTCCAGGATTTGTGGATATGGTTGGCATTCTATGCCACAATCTTTCGGCTGTAGCCTACCTACCCAGTCGGTGGGCATCGAGGTGTCTTCAGGAGCTCATCGGGATGATAGAGACTGAGAAGGTCAAGTTGCAAACAAGCCCACAGCACAGTAGCTTCCACAGTGAGGCGCCAGATAGCCCTTCTCCTCCCACTGTGGTCCCCCAGTGTGATGGCTAACTGGGGGAAGGTAGAGCTTAAGGAGTGGCATGGGATTGGGACCAAGAAATGGCAGCATCCTTCCTTATAAGTGTCAGGCACTGCCAGGCGCAGGCTGGAGGCTTCAGGAAACAGGCCTGAGCTGCCAGGCACAGCTAAGGACCCCCAGGCTACAGGAGAGCCCTCCCTCTCCAAGCCCGGCACACCAGAACGTAGGCTTTGCCCTGCGACCTCTGGCAGTTGCCTAGGAAACTCCTTATATGGTATCAGCCAGCAGCCTTCACACAGCCCATCCCCCTGAGACCCTCTTCCCGCCACTTTGTAGATCACCTGACTCTCTCCCTACATGCTGGAATGAACATCCCTAGGAATCGGCCAGCAACCTTTGAACCCACCAATTGCCTTAGGAACCCTCTTCCCGCTCTTAACTGCTTATAAACCCATTTCTCTATTGAATAAATGGGACTACTCTCTGAAGTCACCTCCCGGGGGTGTCTGTCACCTCACGCTCACGGCCGCTCAAGACCCAACTCTCCACAGTTGCCTGGACGCCTTCAGGGAGCCGTGGCCCTGAGGATCCAGGGACCCACATGTCACTACCTCCCCAACACATATGCACCCATACAATGCACCCCCCGCCAGGCCGAGGAGGGAACACAGGGCACAGGGAAGGGGACCACACCCAGCCAGCGCCATCAAGAGACTCTGGAGAGCCAGTTCTTCATGCCATCAGGCCTAGCATTATTCAGAGAGGAGGAGGAGAGACTCTTGGGAAAGGAAGGAGTCACTAACACCAGCCACCTGGTTCCTGCTCACCGCATCCCTGTGGCACAAAGATCCCTACCATTCTTCAGATGCCGAAAGGCTTAGAGGGATCGCGTGACTCTAGCCCAGCCTCACCAGTGACACCACCATGAGGAGATAGTGCCTGAGGTCATGTGAACACAGGCGCAGCGGGGATTTTAGCCAGTCACGACAGAAACCCCCAAAGAGGTAAGGGATGATACGAGATCCTGACTTAGGGCGCTGCTAGGCAAGGACTGGTTCAATGAGCGCAGGGCAGGGGCTGACCTAGTGACCTCAAGTCCCAGCCCACCGTGAGCGTCTAGAGCCACTAAGAAAGCTCCGCCAGCCTCCAGAAGGACAGGCTGGGGAAGTGGCCATGCTGCGTGAGGGCCTTGGGGGGACACTGACCATCAAGTTCTGCCAGGACACCAGACAGGGACGTGGTTCCACCTGAAGTCTCGCTGGGAGAGACTCTGACCACCCCCCCGAGACCACCAAGAGAGACAAGGACACCCAGGTCCCAGTGCACCAGGGGCCGGAAGGATGACATCAAGAGAGGGAGGAACCTTTCCCTAGTAGCCAATCCTGTGCCTGCAGAGCCCGGTCCTGCTGATTTTGACAGCAGCAGCACCAGGCTCGTCCAGATTCTCTGTCTTGTGCAAGGTAATTACAGTTCTTCCTGTGTAATGAGATGTTTTTAAAGGCCATTCAAAAGAAATCTCCTATAATGAGGTGACGGGGTTTACCGTGTTAGACATCAAGGCAGCTGGTAATTGGAGGGACCCAGGCTGAGCTCTGGAATGACGTGCTGGAAGTTTTCACGTCTGAAAGGAGAATGTGAGGAGACAGAGTGTGGACAAGGAGTCCTGAGAAAGGGACAGCAGCTTGGCCAGAAAAAAAAGTTTCTGCCATAGCAACAGCCTGGCGTGCCCTGAGGAGCAGATGGGGTCAGGAGAAAGCTGAACCCTGCTGTGCGGAGGAGGGTGACAGAGCCTGTCTGGGCATGGGGAGAGCTGTGGAGTAAAGCCTGGGATTAGAATGAAAATGAAGATGGGCTGCAGAGATGGTTCAGTGGTTAAGGAACTTGCCTGCAATGCCTAACAGCCGGAGTTTGATTCCCAGTACCCACATAAAGCCAGATGAACAAGGTGGTGCATGCATTTGGAATCCATTTGCACCAGCTAGATGCCCTGGCACACCCATTCTCTGTGTGTGTGTGTCTCCTATCTATCTCTGCTTACAAATTAAAAATTAAAAATATTTTAAAAATGAAGACACTAAGGGGCTGGAGAGATGGCTTAGCAATTAAGACATTTGCCTGCAAAGCCAGATGACCTGGGTTTGACTCTCCAGGACCCACGTAAGCCAGATGCACAAGGGGGTGCATACATCAGGAGTTCATTTACAGTGGCTGGAGGCCCTGGTATGCCCATTCTCTCTCTCTCTCCTTCTCTCTGCCTCTCAAATAAATAAGTAAATAAAAATATTTTTTAAAAATGAAGAAACTGGGCTGGAGAGATGGATTAGTGGTTAAGCGCTTGCCTGTGAAGCCTAAGGACCCCAGTTCAAGGCTCAGTTCCCCAGGACCCACGTTAGCCAGATGCACAAGGGGGTACACCTGTCTGGAGTTCCTTTGCAGTGGCTGGAAGCCCTGGCGCACCCATTCTCTCTCTCTCTCTCTCTCTCTCTCTCTCTCTCTCTCTCTTTCTCTCTCTCTCTGTCACTCTCAAATAAATAAGAATGAACAAAAAATAAATAAATAAAAATGAAGACACTAAGTTGAATAGTGTCTCTGAAACCTTTGCAGACACACCTAGGTAGAAGGCAGTCATACTGGAATAGAGTAAGTACAAGCCCAATGATTGTTATCCTTATGAGGAAGGCTAGTTCACACACACATTGGAGGAGCCACATGAAGACAGAGGGGCAAGGGACCAAGTGATACATCTACAAGTCAAAGTATTTGAAGATTGTCAGCAGCCAACATAAACCAAAGAAGGGCAAGGTTTGGAATGACGTCCCCTGGAGCTTTCTGAGAATGTCCAGACTACCACAGATACTCCATCTGCAAAACTGTGGAGGGTAAATTCCATTGTTTGAAACCACCTTACGTGTGGGAACTCATGGCAGCCCAGGAAACCAATGCCCCAGCGATTCTAAAGACTGCAGCTATCTGGTGATAGAAATGGCAACCTCAAGAGGTGGTGAGTTCGCCACCTCCAGAGGTATGCAAGCAAAGTCAATAGGCTCTTGGTCGTCTTAACGCAGTGAACATTTTCCCTTGCAAGTTCTCATTTATTTTATTTTATTTTTTTTAACATTTTATTTATTTATTTATTTATTTGCAAGGAGAGAGAGAATGGGCATGTTAGGGTCTCTAGCCACTGCAAACAAACTCCAGATGCATGTACCACTGTGTGCATCTGGCTGTATGTGGGTACTGGGGAATCGAACCTGGATCATTAGGCTTTGCAGGAAAGTGCCTTAACCACTGAGCCATCTCTTCAACCCCAGAACTTCTTATTTCATCTCATATTTGACCTCACTGACTGTAGTTTAGTGAACAGAACGGAACAGGGTTATCATTCCGTAGATTGGAAACTGAGGCAAATCACCTGCCCAAGAGTATAGGTGGCCAGCTGGAGCCACACCTGGAGTCCTGGAGTCTCGTCCATCTACTGCTGTTCACTGCGGGCTTGCTACCCCAGACGTCTCTTTGCACCTTCCGCCTCTAACTCAATGGTGGCTCCATGTTCTAGAAAGTAGAAATGCAGTCTCCCAGACCCCTGCTTTTCCAGAGTAAAGGAACCCTGTAAAAGATCCTTCCCCAAACACCCCAGGTCCTTCAAGTGGCATTGTAGGCCCCCGGCTCTGCAACATCCCCTAGTGGTGCCAACAGCCTCGTCTCGGAGAACATTGTGCCAAGGGAGAAGCTGGTAAGTTCTCCTTGTGCACCTACTGTGTGCACAATGGGGGGGGGGGGTTCAAGTGTTACTCAGGGGAAGGTATGAGCCTACCTCTCCTCAGGGACAAAGACTAGAATCCTCAAAGCAGGTCCAATTTCTGCCTGGATATCCAGCAGTCTATCTCATAGAGTTGGCATCCAGAAAGGGTGTCCTGGGCTTGGGGCAGTCAGGAGAGGTAGAGCTTGAAGGCAAAGAAAGGGGGGAAAGAGTGGCCCGGGGTCCCTCACACACCCTCGCAGAGCACATGGCTCCTCGGGAGCCTGCACAGAAAATTCAGCAAGAGTCGGGGGCAGGCTTGCCAGCCCAGGCAGTCTGGTTCTAAATACTGGCTAATTGGCACTGAGTGGCCAGCCGAGGGACTCCAGGGGCAGACTTTGAAGTCACCTGGTGTGACGTGTCCAGCAGGAACAATGGGCCACCCAGTCAGCGGAGACTCGCAGCTCCTTCTAATTAGGTGCCGCTTTGAACAGGGAGGCACCGGATTAATGAGGTTTACAGCGCCGTGCGCTCAGGCCGTGGTGGGCTGCCTCTGTTCTCTGATCGCAGTTTGATGCCAAAACCTTGTTCTCTAAATCAAAGGGCCTCCCAAAACGCCGCTTGCTGCCATGCCTCAGGTCTGTGCTGGTATCTCTGCCAGGGAGCTAGGCCTCCGTGCCTTTCCTTCTGGGGAGCAGCTTGTCTGTAGCTGGGGGGAGACTGGGCCTGGCCAGCAGGGACCCCTCTCACCGCCCACCCGGCATGCAGCTGGCGTAGCCCTAGTTTTTTTTCCACGCTGCCCAAGAACACGCGCTGGCCCACTGCACCCCCCTCCAACTCTGCCCTTGGCAGCTTGGGGTGTGAGGGGCCTCGGAGGATCCGCTGGCCAGTTTCCCACTGTTGGCATCTGTTCACAAGCCTTAGGGGGCTTTGGTTCACCAGCCTTGAGAGAAGATTGAGACATCCAAAGGAGCCAGTCCGCTCGGCCTCTGCCTCTCCTCTGGCACACACCTTCTTCCCTGCCTCCACTAGGCCTTCCTTTCCCAGCTCCCCTCCTCCTTTTGCCCAGTACGCCCTCTCTCCTTTATGTCACCATCCTCACCAGCAACTGTCCTTCACCCCCTCCCCCTCACACACTGTCTTTCAGAAGCCACCCCACCTGGCTCGTCCCTGGTCAGCCAAGAAATATCCAGCCAAGCTGGATATTTCTACAAGAACTTCCAGCCCCAAATCCCTGTTTCCTTCAACAACTGCTTCTTGGCCTGTATTCCATGGTGAAAGTCACAACTTTGGCTCATTATTTGGTCCCGCCTTCCCTATGCAACTGTGGCCTAGGGCCAGGAGCAGAATTCGTGTCACTCTGTGCATCCTGCAATAAAGACTGGGCTACAGGGCTGGAGAGATGGCTTAGCGGTTAAGCACTTGCCTGCGAAGCCTAAGGACCCCGGTTCGAGGCTCGATTCCCCAGGACCCACGTTAGCCAGTTGCACATGGGGGGGCGCATGCGTCAGGAGTTCATTTGCAGTGGCTGGAGGCCCTGGCGCGCCCATTCTCTCTCTGTGTCTCTGTCTCTTTCTCCCTCTCTCTCTCTCTCTCGGTCACTCTCCAATAAGTAAATAAACAAAAAAAAATTTTTTTTAAAAAGACTGGGCTACAGAGTGAGTTCAAGACCAACCTGGGCAACTTAGGAAGACTCTGTCTCAAGGAAAGGACAAAAGAAGGCTGGGGTAACAGCCCATTGGTAGAGTGCTTGCCTGGCATACAAGGTCTTGAGCTCAATCTCCAGTAGTGCAAAAAGAAAATAAAGCAAAAAGAAATCCCCTTCTTTAATGGTGCTGAGTTAAAAATAAACCAACTTCCAGGCTGGAGAGATTGCTTAGTGGTTAAGGCACTTGCCTACAAAGCCTAACCACCTGAGTTCAATTCCCTAGAACCCACATAAAGCCAGATGCAGAGGCTCATGCGTCTGGAGTTCCTTTGAACTGGCTGGAGGCCCTGGCATGCCCATCTGCTCACTCACTCTGGCGCTCTCTTTCTCTCTGTTCTCTTGCTCTGCTTGCCAATAAATAAATAAATATTTAAAAAAATAAAATAGCCCGGCATGGTGACACACACCTTTAATCCCAGCACTTGGGTGGCAGAGGTAGGAGGATTGCCATGAGTTCTAGGCCAGCCTGAGACTACATAGTGAATTCCAGCTCAGCCTGAGCTACAGTGAGACCCTGCCTCAAAAAAACAAAATAAATAAATAAAATAATCTCACCAGGCATGGTGGCGCACACCTTTAACCTCAGCATTTGGGAGACTGAGATAGGAGTGAGTTCAAGGCCAGACTGAGACTACATAGTGAATTTCAGCTCAGCCTAAGCTAGAGCGAGACCGTATCTCAAAAAAAAAAAAAAAAAGAGCAATCTCAAGCCAGGCATGGTGTACATACTTTCCAGCTCTCAAGAGGCTTAGTCAGGGGGATTGTGAGTTTGAAGCCAGCCTGAGATACGCAGTGAGACTTTTCCTCAAAAAATAAAAAAATAACAGCTGGAGAGATGGCTTAGCGGTTAAGGTGCATGCCTGTGAAACCTAAGGAGCAGGTTTGATTCTCCAGGTCCCACATAAGCCAAATGTACATGGTGGCATGTGTGTCTGGAGTTCCTTTGCAGTGGCTGGAGGCCCTGGCACACCCATTCTCTCTCTGTCTCTCTCTCCTCCTCTCTGTCTCTAATAAATAAATAAAGAAACCTTTAAAAAAGAAAAGAATCGATCCCAGGTTATATACGATTTGATTCCATTCACGTAATACTCATGAACGACGAATACAACAGCCAAGGAGGACAAATCCACAGGGAAGGACAGGCATGGTGCACCGGGGAGCCCTGTGGTATGCTTTGGGTCTGTCTTGACTGAGATGACACTTGCACAGAGATGTGACACAGTGTACACACACACACACACACACACACACACACACACACACACACCCACACACCAAGGTACCTCCGTCTACCTGGTGATACCTGAACAAGGTTTGGCTGTGAACTTCGTGGTCAGTTACCCAGCCTTGCCCTGGTGACAGTGTCTGCCTTTGCCTTTCTTAAGGGGCTCCAGGGTGCTGTGCCCCGCCACTGTCACCCCTGAATGTATTTCTTTAGCTTCCCGAGTGGCTTCTCGTCCCTCAGTTTTGCGCAGCAGGGAGGCAGTGTCCCCGTCCGGCTCCTTCCGCACTAACCACAGGGCTTCCTGAGAGCCCACAGCCGCTCTGGGTCTTGCGGCACGGTCCACAGCTGCTGGCTCCCTTGTTCCCGCCCATTCCAACCACTACCAAGCTGCAGCTGGTAAACTCAACGGCTCACGGGGCGGTGTCAGGCATAGAGGTCGTCAAAAATGAACTCCTGCCCCACCCTAGTCCTGACCCTCCACCGCTTTTTCCTGTCTCAGGAAAGATCACACAGGGGTGGATCCGGGACTGAGGGACCCTCATCTGCTTCCTGCCCCCAAGCCCATTCTGCTTCACGGTGGGTCTGGAATAGCCCAGCTCTCTCCACTCTATGCCTACCATATGGGCAGGACCCTCCATCTCTCTCTGTATCCCATTGCCCTTTTTGAGTTCTCCTGTGGCATCTTTTCAAACTCCCACCAGGAGCTCATCACTGCCCCCATGGAAAACATGGCCTGCCACCCCCCACCCCCCGAGAACCATGCATGCCTGCATGTGACACTGTCTCGTGCCTCACTGCCTCCTCCTCCTGCCCAAGCCTAGCTGCTTCCCCACCTGAGGAATGTACCACCCGAGGAGCTTGCCCGCGGCACCTATGGGTGCACACACACTTAGTCACGCCTGCCGGATGACCCGACAAGCACCCCCCAGCACACTCTCCCTCCCCCAGTGACGTTGGATTGCCTGTGCCTAAGGGAGAGTGCACATGCGTGTCTCCAAACACCCACACACTCCACTCTCCCCAAACAATAGCTGATCCTTGGATGATGCGACAGCATAATTCCCATGTCTCGGCGGGGAGCTGCCTCCCGCAGTAAAAGCTGCCTGTTTTATGGTCCCCAGAGAGGCATGAGCCACGCAACAGGCTAAAATGACCCTCCGGCACTGTCGTCTGCTCAAACACCCTGGAAGCTGAAGACCCAGGAGCTGAGGGCTCTCCCCCACCCTCCTGTAAGCCTCAATGGACACGGGAGTCTGTAAGACTGAGCTTGTGGGAGCCACTCACCTGTCCCACAGGGCACTGTGTGGACCCAGGCAGCTGTGACAGTGAAGGCACACAGCAGGTACTCAGGGCGGGACACTGTCGTTTCTTTCTCATGACACCTATGCATCGGGAGGGAATGGGCAGCCACACCGCATCTGCACATACGTGTGCATACAGCACACACACACCACACACACTATATCACACCTAACACACGTGTACATGCCAAAAAAATTTTTAAAAGCCTGCCACCAGGCTTAGCATCTGAGCCAGTCATGGCTGGCTGAGGGGGAAGTGTGGCATTAAGAGTCTGACTTAGCCCATCAGGCTCACCATTGGAATGAGTAAAGTGCTTGGAAATGTCACAAAATGTCCCAACAGATAGTAAACTCCCTGTGACCAGCAGTGCCTAGGTGGGAATGTCCCTGATGCTGGGATTAAACTTTTTTTGTTTTGTTTTCTTTTTCGAGGTAGGGTCTTACTCTAACCCAGGCTGACCTGGAATTCACTATGTAGCCTCAGGGTGGCCTCAAACTCACAGTGATCCTCCTGCCTCTGCCTCCCGAGTGCTGGGATTAAAGGCGTGTGCCACCATGCCCGGAGAGAGCCAATTTTTTTATTTTTTATTTTTTGGTTTTTCAAGGTAGGGTCTCACTCTAGCCCAGGCTGACCTGGAATTCACTATGTAGCCTCAGGGTGGCCTCGAACTCACAGTGATCCTCCTACCTCTGCCTCCCAAATGCTGGGATTAAAGGTGTGCGAATGGAGAGGACTTCCAGGGGTCACATAGAAACCAGCTCCAATCCGACCTCTATCCCCAGTAACCTTGGGTGGGTCAGGGCTATCCAGGGACCACCCTCAGCTGCTGCCTCTGCACGGAGAAATGACACCGGGAAGATGGCCACCTGCAGTAGATATCTGCTGGACACTAGCCCAGCCGGGACCTCCCTGCGCTGGAGCCTGTAACGGCTCCCTCCTACTTCCTTTGGAATTAGAACGAACACCCTGCTGGTCCTTGGTGTTGTCCAGCGATCCACCCTGTCTGTCTCCACGGCTGCTGTCCGCCTTCCTCTCACCCGGGTGTGGGTTCCTCCTTGCCTGCAGGCAACCTAGACTCCAGGTGAGCCTGAGCAGTTGTGCCCAGCAGGGCTCTGGTGTCTTGGGCTCGTTGGTTAAAGGAGAGGGATGCGTGTCCAACAAACAGAGCCAGAACAGGCTGGAGAGATGGCTTAGAGGTTAAGGCACTTGCCTGCGAAGCCTAAGGACCCAGGTGCGATTCTCCAGGTACCACGTATTCCAGGTGCACATGGTGGCACCTGCATCTGGAGTTCGTTTACAGTGGCCAGAGGTCCTGTCACGTCCATTCTCACTCACTTTTTCTCCCTCCCTCTGTCTCTAATAATAAATAAGTAATGTCTAAAAAAAATAGCCACAAATACTTCACTGTGTTTGCTACACCCCAGCCACTGTATGGCACCTCACTCCCTCGATCTGCACAGTGGAGTTGGGAGGGAAGCATTAGTTCCTTTCTGTCTTTTTTCTTTACATGTACACGTATGTTAGGTGTGATATAATGTGTGTGGTGTGTGCACATGTACGTGCATATGCAGAGTCCCGTGAACACATGAGGCCAGAGGACAATGTCAGGTGGCCTCGTCCACACTTGTGTTCTCGAGCTGAAGTCTTTTCACTGCTTCTGGAACTTGGACAGTTCTGCGAGCCCCACATTTCTCCTATATCTGCTTCCCACAGGACCGGGGTTACAGATGTGCATGGCCACAGCCAGCTGTTTACATGGGCTCTGGAGAGTAGAACTCGGAGGTCTCAGGCCCTCACATTTGCACAAGACGTGCTCTTAACCGCACAGCCATTTCCTCGGCCCTCCATCTCTCGCTTCCTCCCTCCTTTGCACTCCTGGGGGTTGAACCTAGAGCCTTGTAGCAGACAGCTGCAGGTGCGGTGAGGTGAACTTCCAGGCCAGGCACAGTTGTGGAGGAAGGGATTTATTGAAGCTTACAGATCCAGGGGAAGTTCCATAATGGCAGAAGAAGCTGGCCTACCTTCACAGGCCCAAGCAGAGAGAGAGAAAAGCACAAGCCTGAAAACCAAAAGCCACAGCACACTTCAGGAACTCCAGCTAGGCACACTTTGCATATCTTTAGATTGAAATCTCAAACCCACCACCTCACCTTAAGATCCTCCCAGTGACACCGCCTCCAGCCAGGTGGCTGCAGATCCAAAACTACAAACTAATAAAAAAAACTGAATATATTAGGGGCCATCTATTGAAACCACCACAAGCCTTGTACATATTTAGGCAAGCATTCTACCACTGAATTACATCCCTGGCTTTCTTTTTACTTTTTATTTCAAGGCAGAGTCTCATTCTATAGCTCAGATGGCTCTCAAAATCACAAATCCTCTTGCCTCAGCTTCCTTCGTGCAGGCAATGTGCCACTCGGCCCTGCCAGGGAGGCACGCTTCATATCTACATGTTACCGATGAGAGATTGAAGAACAGAGAGGGTAAGCGATCTGCCCAACGCCACAGAGCAGTACATAAGATAGCCTCACGGGTGTCATCCTGGGGAATGCTGATAGAACTCCACGACCCTGCAGGCCAGCACGCATGTGCACACGCCCATGCAGCCTAAGTGATCATGCTCAGACCTGTGAAACAGGGCACTGGTGAAGAGCCGTGTACGGCTTCCACACGTGAGAGTCTACTCCTCTCCAGGCCCTGCAGGCAGAGTGAGGGGGAAGACTCGGGCACTGCCCCCGCTTTAATGTCAGGCCTGTCCTCACTGTTCAAGTCTCGGGCCACCCATATGGCAAGATTTCTTTGCACAGGTGGTGACTTTGACACTCAGAGAGTGTCATTCCCCTTAAGTCACACAAGTCAGGGCAAAACGTGGCCAGTCCCCCCGGTCTTGGGAGTGCCTGACAATTGCTTTTTCACACCATCTTGGGGTCCCCTGCAGATTGTAATAGTTTCCCCTATTCCTACTGGCTTTGAACAGGTAGTAAATAATAGACTAACAATGAAGGGGGGAGGAGAGAAGCAAGAAAGAGAAGAGAGGAGAGGGAAAATGAGCAGGAGAGGAAGCCAGAGCTTCCAGCTGGACTGCAGAGTGGGGTGCAGAGTGCCACCCCCGGCCACTCCTGCAGCCACACTGAGGGAAGCACAGCAATGTGGGGGTTAACGCTCTGCCGCGGCACAGAAAACGAGGTTCCAGTTATTAGTTGATTTATTGCTCTGTCCTCAATCTGCGCTCGGGTCCTGGAAGGAAATGTTCCACTCGAAAGCATTAAGCGTCTTCAAAGAGCAGAGGCATTAAAAATTGAAATCATAAAATAGACACGTAAATACAGTGGAGGTGGGGGGGGGCAGCCCCCAGGCAGGCTGGAGGGGCAGGCCGGCCCAGACAGTACCAGGCCTGGCCACCACACACAGGTAAGAGACGCCTGTGCCCGCAGAGGTGAGGACTGTCTTGCCCAGGATGGCATACAGCATTGCTCTCAGAATCTAAACCCCTCCCTTGATACCTGTTTCTTGGGAGTCCAGACTGTCCCCGTCTAAAACAAGGGTCAAAGGTCATGAGCTGAGCAGGAGCCTTGCAGACAGCAAGGGGGTGGGTGGAGTGTGCCAAGGAGGAGGGTGCAGAGTAATTCCTGCCCCCAGACACGCCTACTAAACAGCCACGTGTACACTTGCCCAGACACACACGTGTGTGCAGAAGCAGGCCCCTGGTGCATGTGTGTGGGGCCATTGGCACAAATACACCTGTGTGTGCACACATGTGTGCCAACAGTGGACACATGAAAAGGTCATACACCCACACATGTGTGTTCCTTTGTACACAGGACAATGTACACACATGGGACCATGCCCACACAGATTAGGTTCACATGTCTGTATATAGGAAGACTCTGGTCCTAGTATTGGACCCCAGAGATGCCAGCCTGTAATATACCCCTGGGCAGCAAGGGTTCATGGACCCACTGGCATGATCTTATTTTTTTTTCCCAAGGTAGGGTCTCACTCTAGTCCAGGCTGAACTGGAACTCACTATGGAGTCTCAGGGTGGCCTCGAACTCACAGTGATCCACCTACCTCTGCCTCCCGAGTGCTGGGATTAAAGGTGTGTGCCACCACGCCTGGCAGCATGATCTTGTTTAGCAGTAAGAATCCCTTGGTCTTGGACACTCTTGGAAGCCCCTAGGGACTCTAGGTCTGGACCTAGTGCCTTCCCCAGACCCCAGCCCTGGGCTGTGGGACCTAAATAAGCCCCTGCTCTCTGGCCATGTGCTCAGTGGCTGCAGCGTCTGCACCCTCCAAGTGCAGCAGTCTCTTCCTGAGCCAGTGGCATAGCCAAGGCACCTTCTGACCTGGCTTATTTTATGTCCAGCTGCGAGAGGCTGGGCAAGGCTGGGGCCAAGGGGAGCCAGAGAGATGGCAAGGACCTAGCTTGTATCTGGGAAGCAGAGTGTGGATTCGCATGAACTGAAAGGGAGGCCAAGTCGAAAGGACACAGGAGCATGGCCAGTGAGCAGACAGCAAAGATGAGCTGGGAAGGGTAGGGGCAGAGCACCCGAGGTCCTCTAACCTTCTCAAAAGTCATGTTCAGCTGTGTTGAAGGCCCTAGTAGACTGAAGATCTCGCCAGAACTAGGATGGTTGGGCACAGATGTCGTAAAGAACCCCACAAAGTCTCTGGCCGGTACCTACAGCCCTTCCACTTGGGACCTTTGGAACTCCATCTCCATAGAGTTGTTTCAGAAGGTATAGTGGGCAGCTTAAGTGCTACCCAGTTTGGGGGCCTAAAAATTCTTGTCCGTGTAGGGCCATCCCTCCACAGCCTACCCAACCTCAGGGCCAGGCCAGAGCTGGGCGGGTCTCCTGAAATCAAGGCTGGTGTCCCCAAGACTGGCAATAAAGACATGCAGGGGAGCCACTGAGAGGGTAAGGTTGGCAGCCCTACTCTGGACAACTGCTACTGGGGACACAGGTGGTGTCCAGGGTTTCAAATTTCATGAGCCCAGCAGCTTGAAACTAAGGGGAAAGCTCCCATCTTCCTACAGACTGTGGGCTGAGATTGTTGCCGCAGACACACAGACACAGACACCCACACACACACACATGCTCACATGCACACACACTTATACACAGTCATATAACCATATCCTTGCACACTCATACCTAATGTAATTTCCTGCATATGCATGTCACATATACAATATGCTCATATCATAACCACCTGTACAGCCCCACATGCATGTCCTCACAGTTACACACACGTACATGCACACACACACACTTAAAAGTATTTTAAATGTTTTATTTATTTATTGGAGAGAAAAAGGAATACACACACTCACACACACACAACAGAATGGGCCCACCACAGCCTCCAGCCACTGCAAACGAATTCCAGATGCATGCATCACCCCGGGCATCTGGCGTTACATAGGTACTGGGGAATCGAACTCGGGCCCTTAGGCCTCGTAGGCAAGGGTCTCAAATGCTGACCCACCTCTTCAGCACCCGGCTCACTCTTGTACTCTCTCATGCCCATTTATAAGCAGATTCCATCTCTGAGCCAGTGTGATTCCCCCAGCCAGGGCGCTACTCAGCAAGGCCAAGAACAGTGAGTTGTGTGTGGTTACAGTGAGCTGGGCCCAGAGTGCATCCTGCTTCAGCCTGTCTCCCTCACTTCATCATTCCTAGTCCATGCCAGCCACCTCCTCCCCGGTATGAGGGATCCCAGCTCCAACCCCAGCTCCAATCTCTCTGATCCCCTGGGACCCCACTCCACCCACCAAGACCTAGAGCTACATCTGTCCGTAGCTCTATCCTCCCTTCCCCTGCAGAAGCACTCCTGGCCTGGGCACCCTGATCCCCCATATGTAATTTTTCTTAATTGGGAGCTCATTAATGATCCTTATGCATTCCAGAGGAAATAAACAGCGATTGGAGAAATAAGCGGTAGTTTTCATTCTTTACCAGCTCACCAGATGCTGCCCATGGCCAGGCCAACCACCTGCTGGGTTCCTTGCCTGTTCCCTGTGCCTGAATGCACCCCCACATGTGTGAGCCAAGTGCCCGCCACCAGGCCACCCCAGCAGCATGCTGCCTGTTGGAATCTGTGTGAAGACCCGAAAATTGCTGAGAAAGGGCCTCCTTCTCTGTGTGACATAAGGTTAGAATGTTTAAAGAAAGCAGTGGAACTGTTTTTATTAATCAGAACTGCTATAAAGAAAGCATTTTAATTAACATAATTATCCCGATTGAGAAAAGCAGGCCCTACCCCATAGATACTTTTCAGACTAAAGATGCAAGCTGTCACAATCAGTCATAATTAAGGAAAGCCTGCTATTATTTTCTCTCTCTCTCTCTCTCTCTCTCTCTCTCTCTCTCTCTCACTCCCTCCCTCCCTTCCCCTCTGGAGCATGGGCTCCTCCCTAGGTTAGACTATACAAGGGAGATCCACAGATGTGACACCTTTCATGTCACAGTTCTGTCCCCAGCTGCTTTCCCAGCTGTCTCCCAGAAAGAGCTCGGAACCATGACCCCTTCTGTGGCTGGCCTCGCTCCCTCAGAAAGACAGCCCTTGCCATGACCCAGTGGGAAATGCAGAAGACAGAAGACAGAGAGCCAGCGAGCACCCTAGGCTGTCTGTCACCAGGCCCAAGCCACCAGGCCCTCCCATCCAGTGCTACTGTTCACCCCTAGCACCTCTCTGGGCTGGCCTTGACTCAAATCCAGTTTCCCACACCCAAATCCACATGCACAGCCCTCCCCAGCCCTGGAGGCCAGGCCCCAATCCCCTTCAGCCACACACCCCACCCCCACCACCACACCTCCCCACAGTGCGCTCTGCTCCAGCCGTAATGGCCTTGCAGAGTCCCCTGGAGCATTTGCCACAGGGCCTTTGCATGTGCTGGTGGTCCCTCTGCTTGGCACCCATTCCTCTGGCCACCACCTGCCATCCTCAATGCACACTCACTCCCTCTGCAGGCTCAGTCAGCGTCGCCTTTGCAGGAAGGTCTCCCCACCTCCTGGGCCTGGTCGGTCCCCCTCTCAAACCCCTTCCCATTGGCGCCTGGGTAGTGGATGCCATCATGCCACACTGCGGTCATTCTATTTACCTTAAATTCCTGCCACTCTAAGCTCCGTGGAAGGCTTGAGACTTGTTTTTATTGTTTAACTATATTTCTTCTTCCCTATTGTATGCCCACTGTCTGGCTCTTGCTAAATCCAGGCCTGTCCTTGTCCTTACAATGTCTGTTTTCTGAACTGGGAGGAGGAAGAGGAAGAGGAGGAAGAGAGACTCAGGAGTTGCTCCTATTCCATGACTATCTTGGGCTCAGGGCCACTCTTGGGACACACGGCTTTGGTACTTTCATACCCCAACCCCGGGGCCTCAGTTTCCCTGTCTGGGAAACAGGGCAGCCTATAGCTCTCTGTTCCTCATCTAATGTCTCCCTAGCTACAACCCTCCCTCCACTTTCCCTGACAGCTGACAGACCCACTGGTTCACCCAAGCACCTGCCAGCCCTTCAAAGCCACCTGGGAAGATTGAAGCTGGGTGCTCTCTGTTCCTCCCGCCACCGCCCACGAAATCAGGGTGACACGTGCGTAGGTGACACCACGGACGTATTTCACCTCCACGCTGCAGCTTCCTCCTGGAAAAGGTGCTTATTTTTTAGTACATCTTAAATAGGAGGCTGCAAAGTGTGTTGTCAGCGCTTTTTAAATGGCTTGTTAATGCCCCCGTAAAGCCAGAGAAGACAGCTCACTCTACCCAGCACGGCCATCTCTCCGCTCACACCCTGCACATGCTCACGCCAAGCCTCCAAACTGCATGTAGTTTTCGGCAGGCCCGGGAACAAAAGTATGGTTTTGAGCCCTGCCAGGGCAACCTTGTGAGGGACCAGAGGTAGACTTAAACCCTCACTGGTAGAATGAAGAGGAATGATAACTGGCTTAGTAGTCTAGCGGCCCAAGTACAAAATCCTTGGTTGGCCACTTATCAGCTGTGTGACCTGGAACCAATGGTCCAACTTCTTTGGGCTCCAAGTTTCCTCACCAATAGACTGGAGATGCCAACTCCTACCTCAGGTGCCAAGTCCCCAGTGCCAGGTAACGTTTGATTTTTAAAGGTATGGAAAAGATTGGTGGTCATTAAGAAATAGTTTAAAGGCTGGAGAGATTGCTCAGTGGCTAAGGTGTTTGCCTACAAAGCCTAAGGACCCGGGTTTGATTACCCAGTACCCACGTAAGGCCAGTTTCACAAAGTGGTACAGGCATCTGGAGTTTATTTGCAGCAACAAGAGGTCCTGGCACACCCATTCTCTCCCTCCCTCCCTTCCTCCCTCCCTCTCTCTTTCTCTCCCTCTCTCACCTTCTCTTTCTCTTTCCCCTTGCAAATAAAAAAAACTTTGAATCTCTTTTAAAAATATATACTGAAATACAAGCTGGGCATGGTGGCATACACCTTTAATCTCAGCATTTGGAAGGCAGAGGTATGAGGATCACCATGAGTTCGAGGCCACCCTGAGACTGCATAGTGAATTCCAGGTCAGCCTGGACTAGAGTGAGACCCTATCTTGAAAAGACATATATACTGAAATATTTGTGGATTAAACTCTATGCCAAAACAACACAGTGGTGAGAGCTGGCTCACTGGGTCAAGTATTTGTCACATAAGCATGAGGGCCTGAATTCAGATTCCCAGAACTCACACTAAAAAGTGGGGCATGGTGCCACATCTGTAATCCCAGTGTCAGGGAAGCAAAGGCAAGAGGATCTCTAGGGCTTTCTGGTTAGCTAGTCTAGCCTAGTCTGTGAGCCTCAGGTTCAGTAACGCCCTGTCTCAAAAAATAAGGTTAGCAGGGTGTGGTGGCGCACGCCTTTAATCCCAGCCCTCGGGAGGCAGAGGTAGGAGGATCGCCGTGAGTTTGAGGCCACCCTGAGACTACATAGTGAATTCCAGGTCAGCCTGGGCTAGAGTGAGACCCTACCTCGAAAAACTAAACTAAAATAAGATGAAGAGCAAGCAACGAAGACACCTGACATCAACCTCTGGCATTCGTATGTATGTGTGCATGCATGCGCCAACACATAGAAACATGTATCTGCACACCGCACACCACACACAGCACTACAATGGTAGAGGGTGGTGAGTGGGTACAGAGGCCGCAGGCTGGTCCAAGTTGATGTGCATTGGTAGGAGCACAAGGGTCGAAATACTGGCTTGCAGGCTGGAGAGATGGCATAGCGGTTAAGCGCTTGCCTGTGAAGCCTAAGGACCCCGGTTCGAGGCTTGATTCCCCAGGTCCCACGTTAGCCAGATGCACAAGGGGGTGCACGCGTCTGGAGTTCGTTTGCAGAGGCTGGAAGCCCTGGCGCGCCCATTCTCTCTCTCTCCCTCTATCTGTCTTTCTCTCTGTGTCTGTCGCTCTCAAATAAATAAATTTAAAAAAAAAATTTAAAAAAAAAATAAATAAATAAACAAAAAAATCAAAAATAAATATTGGCTTGCCACGGAGCTGCAGGTGGACATTTGCACACTGACCGTCGCACGTGCACCTAGTGGCACACAAGACACAAGCGCGTGGCCTGTGGGCTCACCACCTGCCACTGTCCCACAGTGAGACCAGAGATCTGTGGCAGCGAGACCACAACAGAAACACCAGGAGACGCAGTCTGCTGGCAAGCCTTCTCAGAGCCACCCGAGGTTCCCGCGTCCAAAGCAGGGGACCCACTGGTGAGGGGACCCATCACTTTGACACCTGTGAGCCTAGACGGGTGTCAGCCACTTCTTTTCAAGGTCCAGATTTCACCACGTCAGCCATGTGACCCAGGGACCATGGCTTTCTTTTCCCAAAGCTCCCTGAAGGGCTCACATCGTAGGGAGCCTGGCCCCATGTGGTGCTGACCCAACCTCACTCCCTGGTCTTTCGGGGCAAATGTAATTGCCATCCATCCTTATCATCAACCGAATACCGCGGCTGGACCTGCCCTACTGGATGCTGAGAGACAGACCTGCCCTTTCTGCAAAAAGTTCCCAGAGGAAGTGGGACTCTGTGGCTAGGATAAAGATGGACGATACCAGGAATGAGAGAGAGAGAGAGAGAAAGAGAGAGAGAGAGAGAGAGATCACTGAAGCAAGTCTATGCAAAGTTAGTACCCGACCTCAGCCCCAAGGCTGTTAGCCAGCAAACAGGGAGAGGTTGTGATCCCAAGGATCCAGGAACAGCTAGTCCCAGGAAGAGTTCCAGTATGAACCCACTAAATCCAGCGCTTTCCAGGTCTGTCTCTCCAGCCCCACCCACCAGGCACCAGGAGGCTGTGGCCCTAGGGTGGGGGAGGCACAGCCTGATGGCTTCCTTGAGGCACACAGTAAGTCGGGGCGCGGGGGCGGAGGCGAGAGAACGAGACAGATCTCGGGTGCGGCTCTGCACCGTGATATTTTTCCCCGGTTGTATTTTTAGATGGACTACTTTCTCTCCCCTCCCCCACCCTCCCTGCCTCAGTAGGAGGAAGAACACAGAAATAGCCGCCGTGCGTGTCTGAACTGAGCTATATATAGTGGGCACAAAACCCAGCCACGCGGGGCTTCTCCCACTCGCTGCCCAGAGCAGGAGCAGAGGGGGCAGGAGAGGCTGTCCTCCCGTCCAGTGCCACAGGCTTGCCCAGGTGCCCCACCGCCCGGAGGGCTCTGGTGTAGTGTCGGTCTCCCTGATACCCAGGGCCCCTGGGAGGCTTGGAGCATCCACACAGCTGGATTCCCGGAAGCCGAGATGAGCAAGGAGGCAGGCAGGACCTCTGATTGGCCTGTGAACCTGGGGATGTCCTCAGTGCTGCAGATCCTTTGATCCTTTAGCCGTCTTAGCGGAAGACATCCTTCGTGTCAAGTGTGTTCCCTCAGATGTGTCTGTCTGGTCCCTGCTGTTCAGAAGGGGAAACTGGGGCGGGGGGCGCTGAGGATGGCTAAAAGTCACCCTCCTGTGTCTATGCTGTTTTCTCACCTACCAAGTAGGGACAAGGTCAGCACCCACTGTGTAGGCCATCATGGATCCGAAAGGCAAGCACATAATGTCCCTGCGCGTGGGCATCTATAAACAGGGAGAGAGCTACAAGCTCCCCATGGTAGCAAGTACCTGCTACCTACCTTGCCCAGAGCGTCCACTTCAGTGGCCATCTCCCGGCCAGAGTTGCTCCCTCCCCCCCCACACCCACCCGGCAGGAACCCAAGTGACACACAGCTTCCGGATAGCAGATGGACCCTGTCGCTACAGCACACCTCACAGAACTGAGCTGGAGGCCAGGCCTCCTCCAAGGCAGACACTGCACACCCATTTTCTCCTCCCGCTGGGCTGTACGGGGTGCCCGGGAGCTGGTCTGAATACAGCCCTCTGGAGGTGGGTCCCGGATTCTCTCGCGGCTCCCTCCCTGCTGCGGGACCCAAGCAAGAGCCCCGGGTGGGAAACAGCCACGTGTACGTGGCGGGTCGGTTTTCCCATCCGCACTGGCTCTCCCACGGTGGGATTCAAATCCACCACCTTGGCTGCTCCCCATGAGAAGGAAACAGTGCCCATTTCACAGACAGAGAAACTGAGGCTCAGGGCAGGGAAAGGCCTACGTGGGCTGCACAAAAAGTGAAGGGCAGTGTCTGTGAACCCTGCTCTGCGGGGGGTCCTGGCAAAGGTGGAGCCAGAAAGACAAGACACAGGTGCTGTGAGCTCACGTGTTGGCTTGGAAAAAAACTCCTGATCACAGGCAATGGGGCAGACGGCGCTCGTCCCAGCAGCCCCAGCACAGCCCCGCTGGCACATGCGCACATCAGCGGCCACCTGCCCTCTCCTACATCTCCAGGCCTTTGAGGGTTTTTGGGTTTTTTTTTTGTGTGTGTGTGTGTGTGTGTTTTTTTAAGAGAGAGCATTGGCGTGCCAGGGCCTCAGCTGCTGCAATCAAACGCCGGACACTTGCGCCACCTAGTGGGCACCTAGTGTGACCTTGCGCTTGCCTCACCTTTGTGCAAACATGAGTCCTTTGGCTTGGCAAGCACCTTAACTTCTAAGCTACCTCTCCAGCCTGCCTGTGAGTTTTGAACCCAGGGCCGACTTTCATTCTTCCAGCTATGGAGTTCCCTTTGGCTTAAGGCCAGAGCTCCTATCGACTGACTGAGCATCAAGGTGACAGCCACCTCTCAATGGCATATGTAGGATTCTAGTCTATCAGCTAAGTCACAGGAGGAAGCCAGGGCCCACAGGGCCCTCTGAAGCCATCTTCCTAGTACCCTGTGTTGACTCTGGGCTGCTGGCCCTGCCTAAGCTAAGTCTCTGCTCTGTCTGAAGAGCCCCTGACCTCCACCCAGTGGTCCCCACAGCAGTGGAAATGGGGGAAGAAAGTCTCCCTGCCTGCCCGCAGTATTTACACCACACTGGTTGGCATCAAGTCCTGACTGACCTGGGAAGGTGGAAGGACTCAGGGCAAAAGTGACAGCTATCACCCAGGAGGAAGGGACACAGTCTTGTCTTTGGTTGGTGGGGGGGGGGGAGTGCGACAGAGGGACATCGAAATCTACCAGCATCTTAAAAAAAAAGAAAAGAAAGGAAGAAAAACAATGGGCATGTACTTGCAGTAGCTGAACCCAAAACAGATGAAAGACTAAACATAGAACCCGAAACTATAACAGGCCTAGAAGAAAACAGGAATAAATTCATGACATGGGACTTGGCAAAGACAGACCAATAAGATGACAGCAAAGGAAGCAATCAAGAGAGCAGAAAGTAAGCAAGCAAGGAAAAGAAAGAAAAAAAGAGAGGTGGCGGGAGTGGGAGGGAGAAGGAAAGGAAGAACTGGGTGGTGGCACATGCCTGTAATTCTAGCACTTGAAAGGTAATGGCAGGAGGAGCATTCATTCAAAGTCTTCCTTGGCCATGATGGCAGGTTCAAAGCTAGGCTGGGCTACATGAGACATTCTGGGCTGGGAGAGGAAGAGAAAGAAGAGCAAGAGAAGCAATGACAAGAATATGGTTGTATTTTAACCCTGTATGCTATTGGAGAGGACGTGAAGTGGGGCAGAGAGTATGAGGGTGACTCTAAGCAGTCAACATAGAATTGCCCTGGGGATGGAGAGATGGCGTAGCAGTTAAGGAGCTTGCCTACAAAGCCAAAGGACCCAGGTTTGACACTTCAGTACCCACATAAATCCAGATGCACAAGTTGGCGCGTGCGTCTGAAGTTTGTTTGTAGTTGCTAGAGGCCCGGGCACTCCCATGTTCTCTCTCGCGCGCTCTCTCTCATAAATAAATAAAACTTTAACACACTCAAGGAGAAATTTCAGAAGATACTAGGAAATGAAAAGACATCCCTTGTCTTGGATTGGAAGAATCAATGTTGTGAAAATGGCAATTTTCATTTAATGCAATCCCCATCAAAATTCCAATGGCATTCTTTGTGAAAATAGGTGGAAAAAAATCCTAAAATTCATTTGGAAGAATGAACAAGAAAGAGAGAGAGAGAAGGAGGGAGGGAGGAAGGGAAGAAGGGAGGAAGGAAAGAAAAGAAAATTCTTTTGTTTGGGACTTTACTTGAAACACAGCTATGGTCTGTTGGGAAACCAATTCCTGCTAAATATAGAATTATGTCTGAAAAATCTTGTATGTATATAAAATGGCTCATAATTTTGGAAATTCACAGAACTTTTTACCTCTGGATTAGCTGTATTTACAAGAAACAATCAGGGGTAATCTGTTTTAACCATCTTGTGAAAACCTGTCCTAACAGGTTGACATTATCCAAAGTCATGTGTACAGTAGCATTGAAAACATAACAAAACATATTATTTATGTAAATATCCAAATGTTGTTATTTTAACTTTTTAACACTGCCACTTTGAAGTCCATGTACAGTCATAAATTTAAATCATTCATAAGAACAAAACAGAGCTCATAATAATAATAAAAAAGAACATAGAATTAGGAAGCCCAGTGTGGTGGCACACACCTTTAATCCCAGCACTCGGGAGGCAGAGGTAGAAGGATTGTCATGAGTTCGAGGCCACCCTGAGACTCCACAGTCAATTCCAGGTCAGCCTGGGCTAGAGTGAGACCCTACCTCAAAAAAAAAAAAAAAAATAGGGCTGGAGAGATGGCTTAGAGGTTAAAGTGCTTGCCTGTGAAGCCTAAGGACTCATGTTTGACTCTCTAGGTCCCACATAAGCCAGATGCACAAGGTGATGCAAGGACACAAGCTTGCACATGTGCACAAGGGGGCGCACATGTCTGGAGTTTGACTGCAGTGGCTGGAGGCCCTGGCATGTCAATTCTCTCTCTCTCATACACACACATTAAAAAAAAAAAATTTACCCAAGGAACCAGCAATCCCACTTCTGGTTAGATAAATAAAAGAATTGAGAACAAGATGCCAAAGAGACATTTGCACATGCATGTTCGGTGCAGCATTATTCATAATGGCCAACAAGTGGAAGCAGCCCAGACGTCTATAAGTAGATATACAATCAGGCTAGAATATCATTGTTTTAAGAAGGAAAAAAAAAAAAAAAGCTGAGTGTGGTGGCGCATGCCTTTAATCCCAGCACTCCGGAGGCAGAGGTAGGAGGATTGCTGTGAGTTTGAGGCCAGCCTGGGACTATACAGTGAATCCCAGGTCAGCCTGGGCTATAGCGAGACCTTAGACCCTACCTTGAAACACCAAAAAAAAAAAAAAAAAAGGAAGAAAATCCTGTCTATCATATACCACAATATGGGTAGGCCCTTTAGACATGATGCTAAATGAGGTAAGGCAGTCGGTCACAAAGAGCACACGGGCATCCTAAGCGGTGGCCCCCCCCCTTCTTTCCATTGGGCCCACACTACTTGGGTTCAAATGCCCATTCTACCTCTCACAGGCTGTATAACTTTGGACAAGTAAGTTGCTTAACCTCTCCATGCTTCAGTTCCTTCTGTAAAAACAGCCCATGAGATGCGGTGAGGATTAAACCAATAAATATCTGTGAAACGCTCAGAACAGCACCTGGCACACAGCAGGCACTTGGAAGCCTGAGCTGTCATTACTGTCAGCATGTCATTGCTGTCCTACTTCTCAGGGCTGTTTGGAGGCCCAGACGTGGCCAAGTATACCGAGAGCTTTCTGAACACTGGGAGGCCCACCCGCTATGATTACTGACAGATCAATCTCCTTGCTTCTCTTTACTTGAAAGCCTTTATGGCACCCCTATTCACTCAAACATGTACACCCCACCCTTCACACACATAAGACATCCCCCCCTACACACACACTCCTGCCCCAAACACACACATAGCCCAGGCAGTTTTAGGTAAGAGTCGGGAAAGATTCCATCAACCTTTGAGGAGCTCAGGGACAGTGGGAGAAATAAGAAAGAAAAATCACTCAAGCCAGTGAGCATCTACAAAGCGGGGCGGGGGGGGGGGGAGGAGGAACACAGGGAGGCCAAGGACTGAGCCATATTCTGAGTTGTGCCTGGAAACCAGATGCAGACCATGGGGAGCCACAGAGGACCTTGGAGAGAGGAATGGAGCAGAAGAGCTGGCTTGGACCCAGGCTATCAATGGGCCAGCCCAGCTATGCAGGAGGTCCAGAGTTGGCAGGCAGAGAGAGCTGGGAGCGCAGGGCCTACTCACCTCTGGACAGATGGTCTCTGCCTGGGGCCACGGGTTACCCTGTGCAGAAAGAGAATCCTCCTGCCCCAGGCAAGCCAGGACCCTCATGCCTGCTCGCCATGGCCTGCCTCCTCAGACCCAGGTGCCAAGCACAACTGACCAGATCACACACCACCGCGGGCAGGGGACCTGCTGTACTCCAACCAAGGTGCCCCCACATGTCTGTAGTATAATCTTCGAATGGCCAAGCTGCCAGGGGTGGGTGATCTGGAGGGCAGTGGTTACTACAGCCCTTTCCTCAAAAGCCATTCCGCGTCCTTTGCCTCTGGGAAGGCCAGACTAGCTGCCCACGAGCGTCAGGTCTATCCTGACTCTGCCTCCCATGGCTCCTTCCCAGGCCTCTGCTGTGCCCCTGTCCAGTGTGTGTGTGTGTGTGTGTGTGTGTGTGTGTGTGTGTGTGTGTGTGTGTGTAAGAGGGGAATGGGCATGCCAGGGCCTCCAGCCATTACAAACTCCAGACGCATGCACCACCTTGCGCAACTGGCTTACGTGGGCACTAAGGAATCGAACCTGGCTCCTTAGACTTCACAGGCAAGCGCCTTAACCATTAAACCATCTCTCCAGCCCCTCACTGTGCAGTGTAAATTCACATTTCCATTTCCATTGTGACTCCCAGGAACCACGGACCAGCATCCTACCCTGTGTCCACGTTCTGATGTACCCAAGTCTTTTCTTTCTGTTACATTCTAGAACATCCTCTCTCTTGGGCTGGAGAGATGGCTTAGCGGTTAAGTGCTTGCCTGTGAAGCCTAAGGACCCAGTTCGAGGTTCGATTCCCCAGGACCCACGTTAGCCAGATGCACAAGGGGGCGCACGCGTCTGGAGTTCATTTGCAGTGGCTGGAAGCTCTGGTGCGCTCATTCTCTCTCTGTCTCTCTATCTGCCTCTTTCTGTCTCTCTCTGTCACTCTCAAATAAATAAATAAAAATGAACAAAATATTTTTTAAAAAACTGTTCATTTAGAAAGTCCTCTCTCTTGAACTATGTCTATCTTACTGTTACATATATACTCACAGATAACATGAGGGCATAAAAGGAGTGTAGATATCTCTTAACGTAGAAAGATTAAGGCAGATGCAAGTATGCCTCTGGAATCTTCACATAGCTACAACAATGGGAGGCAGAGGCAGGCGAATCTCAAAGCTCACAGTCCAGCCTGTCTAGCAGTCACAGTGGCAAACAAGAAGAGAGACCCTCAAACAAGGCGGAAGGCAAGGACCAACACCCTGAGGTTGTTCTCTGGCCTCCACATGCAGGGAGTAGCACCCATGCACCCATACACAACTTTACACATAACACACACACACACAGAAATATTCACATGTAAAATGTCAGCCTTTCTCCCCTCCCCCCAAACCCAGACTCACATGTAGCTGCTCTTTAGGTGATAGAAAATCTAGGATCTGTTATCTGGGGCAGGAGTTGGGCAATGGGAGAGGCTGAAGCTGGCTTTATCCCCCTTGGCATGGGGTCAGATTACACAGAGGAGTTAGGAGGACCCCCTGCATTCACTCCACCATGTTCTACAGCCCTGAAAATAACTGACAACTTTCACTAGGACTTAGTGAGTGCATGATGCTGAACATCACACACACTCACCCTTCCATGACGGGCGATGTAGCAAGGAGACTCTATTCTAGACGCAGCCCTCCACCTAGGGCCTCCAGCCTCCATAACTGTAACGAATGAATACCTTCTCTTTCTAAATTGCCCACTGCCTGGTATTCTGCTTCAGTTATCGACACGTGGACGGACTAAGAGAAGGTATTGGGGTGTTACCCTAACAAATACCTAGAACAAGAAAGTGGATTTGGATCTAGACAGTGAGGAGAGGCTGCACGGATTTAGAGAAAAGCAGACCAGACGCCTGCATCGCCACAAGGAGAGGACTGCGGGCGGTTCTGGGGAGGGTTCGGGAGAGGGACAGAGCTGTGGGGACACAGTGAACCCCTCAGAGATGAGCTGAGCGATCATGCCCTGCACACCGTAGAACGTGGATGACAAGAGCAGCCATTCTGATGAGATTTCAGACGGAACAGGAAAGGGGGTGCTGCGACCTGGAGAAAGGCATCATGGCCACAGGGCAAGGACTTGGATGGTGCCTGTGTCCTAGGAGCTGGGAGAAGCCAGATTTAAGGACGATGAACTAGGCAGAAGAAATGGTCCCAAAGCATTCCATGTGCTGGGCAACACAATGTGGGACAGGGGGTGATGTGAGGATGGAACTGATGCTCCTGTGGGAAGCACAAGGGAACTTTTAAAATCCTTCAGGGGCTGGCTGGAGCAATGGCTTAGTGGTTAAGGCACTTGCCTGTGAAGCCAAAGAACCCCGGTTAGATTCCCCAGAACCCACATAAGCCAGATGCACAAGGTAGCACACGCATCTGGAGTTTGGGGTTATGTTTTTTGCAGTAGCTAGAGACCCTGGCGCACCCATTCTCTCTCTCTCTCTTTCTCTCTATACCTGCATCTTTCTCTCAAATAAATAAATAAAAATAGGAGAAAAATGTTTTTAATAGACATTCAGGGGCTGGAGAGATGACTTAGTGGTTAAGGCACCTGCCTGCGAAGCCTAAGCACCCAGGTTCGGTTCCCCAGGACCCACGTTAGCCAGATGCACAAGGGGACACACGCGTCTGGAGTTCATTTGCAGTGGGTGGAGGGCCTGGTGTGCCCATTCTCTCTCTCTACCTCTCTCTCTTTCTCAAATAAATAAATAAATGTCTTTTTAGCCTTCAACCCAACCCATGAAGAAGGAAAAGGTGTGCTTTGGAGACAGCGTTGACAGCAGGGCCGAGCAACCATTCAAGAGTCTCAGGGACAGGAGAGACAAGGACTGTCCCTGGAGGCAACGCGGATCCTGACGGCTAGGTTTCCAGAGAGGCGCCTGCAGGACCTCGCTGTACCATCTTAGGACTTGGTTCCCCGAATGACATCATAGGGCTGGAGAGATAGATGGCTTAGTGCTTAAGGCGCTTGCCTGCAAAGCCTAAGGACCCAGGTTCAAGTCCCCAGGGCCCACGTAAGCCAGATGCACAAGGTGGTATATGTGTGTGTCCAGAGTTAGTTTTGCAGTGGCTGGTGGTCCATTCTCTCTCTATCTGCCTCTTTTGTTCCCTCTGAAATAAATGAATAAATAGGATATTGTTTTAAATGACAGCACAGCATGCCTCCACTGCCCCCGCTGCAGCTCAGGGAGGTCCAGGTGTGGCTCAGCTGGTCACTCCAACAGGTACAAGCCAAAAGCTCTTGGCAGTATCTATGCAGCTGTGCAGGCTGCAGAAGCTATGGGTCCATTCTCAAGATGCTTCAGACAGCCTGGGAGCCCAAGCAGAGATATATTAGAGATGGAATCCTCGTAGGGTCCCCAGTAGGCTAGTGCCTATGGAAGCAATGGGAGCAGGGCAGCCCCCACAAACTTCAGAACCATAAGACTGCCAGGGTACAGCCACCTCCAGCCTGGGGAAACTGCAGGCATGAGACTCCAAAGTGCAAGATAGCTGCGTGGACGGAACCCAGCAAAGCCACTGGGAAAGGGCTTCCTGGGGCATAGGGGACCAAGCTCCTGCCTCCCATTGCCTAAGCTGTGACCAGGGTATCCAAGGAGATTAGTGTCCAGCTAGAAAAAGTAATGCTGAGATCCTGGCTGCTTGTGGACTTGCTCAGGCCCCGTTGCCCCTTTCTTTGCTTGTGGGGTGTGTGTGTGTGTGTGTGTGTGTGTGTGTGTGTGTGTGTGTGTGTGGTGTATGCACACGTCTATGCAGATGCATGTGGATGCCACAGGAAGACATTAAGTGTCCAACTCTTGCCCTGCTGTCTCATTTTCCTGAGACTGAATCTCTCAGTGAAGTTGGAGCTCCCCATTTTTTTCAGCTAGGCTCACAGGGCTGCCATCCCCAATAATCCTCCTAACTCCACCACCCTCACTAGTGTTGGGGTCACAGGTATGTCATGCACCATGCCTGGCTTTTTTTTTTAAATATTTTTTGTTCATTTTTTATTTATTTATTTGAGAGCGACAGACACAGAGAGAAAGACAGATAGAGGGAGAGAGAGAGAATGGGCGCGCCAGGGCTTCCAGCCTCTGCAAACGAACTCCAGACGCGTGCGCCCCCTTGTGCATCTGGCTAATGTGGGACCTGGGGAACCGAGCCTCGAACCGGGGTCCATAGGCTTCACAGGCAAGCGCTTAACCGCTAAGCCATCTCTCCAACCCCATGCCTGCCTTTTTATGGAGGTGCTGGGGATCCAACTCAGGGCCTCGTGTTTGTGCACGGAGCGCTTTTATCGACTGAGCTTTTCCCCAGTTTCCCCTTTCTTCCTGTTCCTTTCTCTCTCTTGGGATGAAGTTTCCATTCAAGGCCTGGCCCCGCACCACACTTTGGAAGTGGAGCGCTTGCTTGGTCTTGCAGGCTCACAATGATAAGAGGCGCCTCAGGCTGGGCTGTGCCGAGTCTCATCCACGGGTGGGTGACGCAGATGACACGCTGGACTTGGCACTTTGGAGTTGGTGCTGGGATAAGTTAAGGCTCTGAGGCTCTTGGGACAGAGGGAGTGTATTTCGCACATGAGTGGGACATGAATTTGGGGAGCCAGATGGAATGCCCCTAAAGTTCCTGTGTTGGAAACAATCTCCAAAGCGACAGTGCTGAGAGCTGAGGTGTTTGACAGGTGACGGGTCAAAGCAGGACAAGCAGACCCTCACCAGACATCGTTTGATATTATTACTTCTGGGAATTAAATCCAGGGTCTTGCGCATGCTAGACAAGTGCTCTTCCACTGAGTTACTCCTCCAGCCCAAGTTCCTTAACTTTTGACCTCCCAGCCTCCAGAACTGTAGGGAATAGATTTCCTTTTTTTTTTTTTTTTTGTCTTGTGGTACTGGGAATTGAACCTAGCACCTCACACATGCTAGGTAAGTGCTCTACCACTGAGCTATATCCATATCCTTTATTTTGAGACACTAAGTTGCCCAGGTTGGCCCTAAACCCACTCAGTAGCCCAAATAAGCCTTGAACTTGTGATCTTCCTGCCTTAGCCTTCCAAATAGCAGTAATTATAGCCTGTACCAGAAGGCCCAGCTGGATTTTTTAAATATGTTTTTCATTTATTTGCAAGGAGAGAGAGAGAGAAGAAAAAAGAGAGGGAAAGAGAGAGAGAGAGAGAATGGCAGAAAGAGAGAATGGATACACCTGGACCTCTTGCCACTGCAAACTAACTCCAGATGTATGTGCCACTTTGTGCATCTGGCTTTACGTGGGCCCTGGGGAATCAAACCTCACACTGTTTGGCTTTAAAAGCAAGTACCTTTAACCACTGAGCCATTTCTCCGGTCCAGCTAGATTTTTCTTTTTCCTTTATTTGTTTTGTTTAATTTTTTTTTTTTAGGTAAGGTCTCACTCTAGCCCAGGCTGACCTGGAACTCACTATGTAGTCTCAGGGTGGCCTCAAACTCACAGCAATCCTCCTACCTCTGCCTCCCGAGTGCTGGAGTTAAAGGCATGTGCCACCACGCCCTGCTTAGACTTTTTTCTTGATAAATTACTTAGTGTCTGATGATCTGTTATTGCTTCACTCAGTGCCTGGATAATCTTCTCCCAACCCTGAAAGGTGAGTCTGACTATAATTCTCCCAGGACAGCTGGGGAAACTGAGGCAAGGAGTTTCATTCATAAGTCTAACAGCATATAGCTGACTAGTACTGGAGCTGGGCTTCACACCAAGGTAGAAGATGCCACAAAGCAGTGTGTGTTGGATGTGTTTGTGTATTTGTGTGGAGGTCACGGGATAACATTCAGGTTTCATTCCTCCACCTTCTTGGAAGCAGGGTCTCTCACTGCTCACCACCGTTTTTGCCATTCTAGCTTCCCCACCTCCACCCTGGCTTCCAGTGGATCCTCCTGTCTCTACCTCCCTTCTTGCCCATAGCTGTGGCTTGGATTACAAATGGCTGCCATAGGGTTTGGCTGTTCAAGTGGGTACTAGGGATTCAAAGTCGGGTTCTCATGCTTGCGCAGCAAGCACTGGATCCACTGAGCCCTCTTCCCCAGCCTCACGAAGGAGGTTCTCACCAGCTACCCTTAGTGCACTGAGGGCTTAGCCAATAGGAAGGACACGAGACTGGGGGCTAGAAGGGGCTTCACATCCCAGGCCTGAGGCTAAGTAGACCCAGTCCCTTCGACTTGCCCACTGATGTGGGGTCAGACCTTGCCTCTGTCTGTTTACACCAACCTGGTGCCTCTTCTCCTCCAGCTGTGTAAGCAGGCCTGGAGTGGAGTGGGCCACGTTTACTCCACACACAGCAAAGGAGGAAGAGGGGACTGGCCAGCTAAGACATTATGGAGTATCAGGTGACAACGGGATAAATGCCAGACTTTAGCATCAGAGAGGCATAGGGTCATTCTGAACCTTAGCTTCCACATCTGTCACACACAACAGGAAGGGCCTGCTGCCAAGCTGAGCTAACATAATGGGTTTCCAGTGCCCCGGGCATGGCCACAGCAGATGAGGGGGCCCGACCACTCAGGACCTTGTGAGGCTGTGCTGAGACCGTCCATGGAAGCCCACCAGAGCTGGGCCCCAGCAGGCACCTCCCCCATCACCCAGATGAGCTTCGTGGCCTTGCAAAAGTCACTCCACCACTCTGGCCTCAACCTCCTGTGCTGTAGAATGAAAGTCGTAGGACAGCGACCATCCACCATGCTTGACACCAAATGTTGTAGCCACGACCATTTTTACATCCTAGGGGATCTCCTAGCCTCTCCAAGATGCCCTTTCCGCCTGGTGGGCAGGCCATGAATGGGCTGGGCAGAGTGGCAGGAGGGCAGGTTCAGAGAGAACAGGTGGGATCAGGTGCCAAGGCAGGGGGGCCTCACAGTGTAAGAGACAGGAGAAAGATGCCCACTTCTCAGGGTCTTGGGATCTCCTGCCTCTAGAGGCATAGATTGGCACACACAGACACACACACACACACACACACACACACACACACACACACACACAGGTCCATCCAGACCTATACAAGTCCCTGTTTGGGACATCCCGAGGCAGGTAGCGAAAGCCACATTCATTCTTGGGCATCCCAGCCTAACCCTCTACAGAAAAGGACACAGGTGGCTTCAATCCTACCATGATAATAGTTTTTTTTAAATATATCTATTTATTTAATTACGTGAGAGGGAAACAGGCAGACAGACACACAGAGAGAACGGGCACACCAGGGCCTTTAGCCACTGCAAAGGAACTCCAGACACATGCACCACCTTGTGCACGCGGCTTTTATGTGGATACCAGAGCATCGAACCTGGGTCCTTTGGCTTTGTAGGCAAGCGCCTTAACCGCTGAGCCATCTCCCAAGCCCAGCTTCAATCCTAGTCTTGCCCCTTTGCACCTTTCCCAGGTGGGTTCATGTGGAAACAACATCCCTCTGCATGAGGCACAGATGATGCTATGTGATCAAAGAGCCAGGGCGGGGCTGGTGTGTCCCCTCCTCTGGCACTCCTGCCCCAGCGGCACCCAGAGGAAGACCCCGAGACCAGAGTCAGTTCTCTCACCCAAACCATGGGGCCCAGGGTAGGGACCTACATATCACCTGCCCCTGCCTGAACTGGCTCTGCCGTCCACCCCACCCAAGGGAGCCACTGCCACCAAGCCTCATTCTGTGACAGCACCTCCGGGAAGACCTGGCTCACCACACGCCAAGCCACGCTGAAGAGCTCCTTCGATGGCGAGGAGAGCCGAGCACAGAAAAGCTGAGCGATGCACCTGAAGTCACACAGTGCCCAGGGGCAGACCGCGTGAGCCGGGCAGTTTGGGCTCAGCACCTAAGGGTTTCTCCTCTGCCCTGGGCTGCTCAACTGGCCCTTAGGACCTTGGAAGAGCCCAACACTTGGACTCTGGCAGGACAGGACAGTGGGGTCTCCCTGCTGGGCTGGGCTGACTGAGGTGAACACCCAAAAAAAAAGAAAGCAGCATTTGAAACAAAGTCTAAGCTTTTAAAGCTAAAAATGTAAGTGCACTGGCCTGACACCCACCCCCGCTGCTCCGTTCCCGTTGCAGCAGGGAGCGCAGCTCCCCCTCAGGTTAGCAGCTTGGACCCATGCAGAAGGTCAGGGCTGGAAGCTCAGGGAGGGACGATGGGGTAGCCACGGGTATCCGGTAGCCCCACCGGTCCAAAGTCCTTCCCCTGGGCCTTTTTGGGTGGGCTGCATGAACCCAACTCCATTCTGGAGCAGTCCTTACACTTCTGCACGCACCCAGACAGCTGTCCACCTGTGATAGCCAGGTGTGGTTTTGTGCAGGGGACAGCACTGTCCGAGATGGCCCCCCATGACCGCCCTGCGTGACCAGCGCACCTCCTCTTCCTCTGCTAGATGCAGTGGTTCCTAGATTGGCATAGCGCCTCTTCTCAGGCTAGGGAGAAGGGGGCAGCACACACTCTCGGGTGGATCTCTTGTATTCCAAAGGGTACCGAGGGCTGGCTAGCCTACAGTAACTCAGAAGCAGGACCCAAAGGCGCTGGCAGCCCTGCCTACTGGCCCCCATCAGCACCACAAACTGAATGCACCCAGACCAGAAATGCCCTGGTGCATGTGGTCCTCCGGGTCCCTACACACATCTCTACTGATCTGGCTGACACAGCCTCAGCTCCTGCTCCACCTCCCAAGTCTGGGCCTCCAGCCAGGACCCACCCCTGGACAGATCTGGGACCTGGAGAGGGTGCCTGGGCCACAGCCCATGTCACCACACCAAGGTCTTTCCCCATCTGTCATCTTTGGCTTCCCCACCTCTAAGAAGGGGACAAACTTCTCCCCTCGCACTGCTGCTGCTGTTGCTGCTGCTGTTGCTAAGACGGATGAACTAATTAAAGTGTGGAAAGGTTTCCTGGAGACTTAAAAAGAGGTGATTGAGTGCCGTGGCAAATTAACTACAGTTGCTGCCCCTCCTCCAGGCAGGCTACCTGGATCTGGTCCACAGAGCCCGTGGCTCTGCTCTGGAGTGACAGGAAGGCTGAGCTGCCTCAGCTGCTGAGGGCTTTAGTCCCCTCAGAGTCCTTGCTCTTCCCACGCCTCCTCTGCTGAGTAGTGGATGTGTGTTGGTTATGTTTTGTGTATGGTGCAGGCATGTTCATGAACACGTGTGTGGGTGCTCATGCACGTGTGTGCATGTGCATGTAGGGGTCAGAGGTCAACAGCCAGTGTCCTCTTCAGCTGCTCTTCACTTTTTTAAAATTTTGTATATAGGGCTGGAGAGATGGCTTAGCGGTTAAGCGCTTGCCTGTGAAGCCTAAGGACCCCGGTTCGAGGCTCGATTCTCCAGGACCCATGTTAGCCAGATGCACAAGGGGGCACACGTGTCTGGAGTTCGTCTGCAGTGCCTGAAGGCCCTGGTGCACGCATTCTCTCTCTCCCCCTCTTTCTCTGCCACTCTCAAATAAATAAAGTAAACAAAAAATATTTTTAATTACACACACACACACATATGTGTGTGTGTGTGTGTGTGTGTGTGTGTGTGTATGTATATTGGTTTTTCGAGGTAGGGTCTCACTCTATTCCAGGCTCACCTGGAATTCGCTATGTATTCTCAGGGTGGCCTTGAACTCACAACAATCCTACCTCTGCCCAAGTACTGGGATTAAAGGCATGCACCATCACCCCTGGCTTATTTTTTTAATATATTTTATTTATTTATTTATTTATTTATTTATTCATTTATTTATTTATTTATTTATTTGCAAGCAGAGAGAGAGTTACAGAAAAGAGAGACAGACAGAGAAATGGGCATGTCGGGGCCTCCAGCTGCTGCAAACAAATTCCAGATGCATATGCCACTTTGTGCATCTGGCTTGAAGTGGTTTCTGGGGAAATCAAACCTGGGTTGTCAGGCTTTGCAGGACAGTGCCTTAACCACTGGGTCATTTCTCCAGCCCCATCTACCTTATTTTTTGAGATTGGGTCTCTTACTGAAACTATAGCTCATAGATTTGCTAGACTAGCCTGGCGTGGTGGCGCACGCCTTTAATCCCAGCACTCGGGAGGCAGAGGTAGGAGGATCGCTGTGAGTTCTAGCCCTGAGACTACATAGTGAATTCCAGGTCAGCCTAGACCAGAGTGAGACCCTACCTCAAAAAAAACCAAAACCCAAAAAACAACACAAACATTTTGCCAGACTAGTCAGCCAGATAGCCCTGGGATCCTCCTGTCTCTGCCACCCCTGTGCTGGAATTCAAGGCATTCACCTCCACACCCAGCATTTTACATGGGTGCTAAGGATCGAAACCCAGGTCCTCACACTTGTGTGGCAAGCGCTTTACCCACTGAGCCGTCTGTCCAGCCCCCCCAATGTTTGTTAGCATTTGTTGAGCACCAGCTATGTCCATAGCCTTCTCTACACAGTGCAATGTCCAGGAGGATAAACTGTAACCCTTTGACAGATGAGGAAACTGGGGGAAGGAGGTGCTTCATGGACCCGAGTGAAGCCTGACCCTTTACTCATGATGTTACTGTTGCCGGGCTTGAGGGAGACTGCCTCCCTCCGCAGGCTCTCCTGCCCGCCCCTGCATGGACGCAAGGCTGACTCGGCCAGCACAGTGGAACCTCAGTTCTCGTTTAAAACCTAGAGCCTGCAGGAGGATCCTGATGCAACGCCTGCTTTGGAAGTGAAATCAGAGGAGATGCTGAATGCTGGGGGGCGGGGCACAGAATGGAGACCAGGGAGGGATGCGTGTCTGCCCTGAGGCTTGTCTCAGCCCCAGCCTGGTCCAGAACTGTTTATCAGATATAGGAATGGAGTGCCCAGAGTACTTATTCATTTTAGCACAAGACCCTTGTGACGGTTTGATTCAGGTGTCCCCCGTAAACTTAGGTGTTCTGAATGCTAGGCTCCCAGCTGATGGAGATTTGGGGATGAAGGCCTCCTGGAGGCAGTGTATTGTTGGGGGCGGGCTTATGGGTGTTATAGCCAGTTTCCTCTTGCCAGTGTTTGGCATACTCTTCTGTTATCGTCCACCTGATGTTGGCCAGGGGGTGATGTCCACCCTCTGCTCATGCCATCGTTTTCCCCTGCCATCATGGAGCTTCCCCCTTGAGTCTGTAAGTCGAAATAAACCTTTTTTTTCTTTTTTACCCACACAAGCTGCTCTTGGTTGGGTGATTTCTACCAGCAATGTGAACCTGACTGCCACAACCCTCAAAACCAGTGCCCAACCACCCATACAACCTCCACCCCAATTCCCACAAACAGGCCCACTTCTGCTCTCTCCTTAATAAAGGGGTCTCAGGTGGCTGGTGCCTGGCCCAGGAGCACAACCAATGTGTATGCATGTGCATGCACACACACATACGCACACACACACCAGCAGCTGCTCCCAAGGGCCCTCAGCACCCATCACTTGAGTACCAGCAGGCCATAATGACACCTTCCTGTCCCCCAAGCTGATTCCTAAACCTCGCCTCCACCCCCATTGTTAACAATGTCCTCCACTGAACATGGCTAATGAAGAAAAGATAGGCTTTAGAAGAAAAAGAAAGAGAAACGATAGCCGGGAGGGACAAAGGCCCCGGAACGGCATGGCGCTCCCTCCGCGGGCACCTCCCCTCCCCTCACCCCCCCCTTCCCCCCCCCCCCACGTCCACCACTTGCACAAAGGCTCTCACCTCTCTCAGGCCGGAGTCCAGGCTCGGGGCTCCTTAGCGGGACACCTGCAGAGACACAATGGGGAAGAGAAGAGTGGACACTCAGGTCTGTCCTGAAGTCACCCAAGTTGCTGCCAAGCCTGTACTCTCTGTGCCCTGAAGGAAGACAGTGTGTGGAGGGGACCCACACCTCGCTTTCCAGTAGTTCCCGGGGCAGTCCAAAGATGCCAGGTTCATCCCACAGAGCCAAGATGGCATTTTTTCTTTTTTTTATTCTTCGAGGTAGGGTCTCACTGTAGCCCAGGCTGACCTGGAATTCACTATGTAGTCTCAGGCTGGCCTTGAACTCATGGCAATCCTCCTACCTCTGCCTCCTGAGCGCTGGGATTAAAGGCGTGCACCACCACACCCAGCTCAAGGTGGCATTTTTCATTAAGCAAAAGTTGGGGCTACCGCCGGCTGGGATCACTCTCAGGTTCTACATGGGCCTTGAGCTACGCAAATCAGTCCCGGTGAGCACCCTTCACCCCACCTCCCACGAAAGAAGTGGTGGCTGTCTGGTCTTTGGACACACAGGTGGTCCATGGCACAAAGTAGCCTAGAGAAACAGCAAAAAGGAAGCGCCCGGGTCCTCCGCCCATCTCTGCCTGGCACCCTGTCCCAACCCAGCTCAGCTGCATCCTTGGCTCACTCTGTGACTCTGGGCCAGTCCTTTCCCTCCACTGGTCTTCATTTCCCCCATTGGTACCAGCGGGTGAATCTGCCACCTGCAGGGACTTGTGCAAACACAGCTAGCTGCCACCCTCGGAGTTTCAGAGCCGTGGGGCCTGGATGGGCCTGAGACTCTGCATTGCAAACAGGCTCCCTGAGGTTCCTGTGCTGCCGGATAGAACCCCATTTCAGTAACTGCTGGTCAGATGTGCCTGGCTCGCAGAGTACCCAACTCACACCATCAAGGAGTTCACAGGCTGTTCTCTCTCTCTCTCTCTCTCTCTCTCTCTCTCTCTCTCTCTCTCTCTCACACACACACACACACACACACACACACACACACACATACACATAGCAGACATCCAATACAAAGCAGCCACAGAAAGAAATGTACCTTCTAACACTGAGCTCTGACAGCAAAAGGTTATGGACAGCTTCCTGGAGGAGGAGAAAACCTAAGTTGCTGTTTTCCATATTACTGCCTTGTTATACGAGTACTTAGATACAAAGAAGTGTTATTGTTTAAAAATATTTTTATTCACTTATTTGAGAGAGAGAGAGGCAGATAGAGAGAGAGAATGGGTGCACCAAGGTCTCTGGCCACTGCAAACCAACTCCAGGTGCATGTGCCACCATGTGCATCTGGCTTACGTGGGTCCTGGGGAATCAAACCTGGGAATGTAGGTTTTGTGGACAAGCACCTTCATTGTGAAGCCATCTCTTGAGTTCTGGAAGTGTTCATCTTTACAAAAAGCTTCAGGTAAAAAACAAGCCCCCTGCTCCAAATAATCTCTCCAGAGCCACTGACTCCCCTTTTGGGTAAAACTTGGGCATTAATACACTGTGCACTGACAGAGAGAGCTGGGCACACACAGGTATATATTCCAGAGCATACAACACCTGTGACATAGAAACCTTGTCCATGTCTTCACGTGGCAGCAACCATGGCTTGTTCTCCTTGAGCATCTACTGTGTACCAGACAGTGTGCTGAGTGTTCCCTACATTCCCCAGACGTGGCCCCCTGAGATGGGTGCTGTTTGGATTCTCCTTTTGTAGAGGAGATCAGAGCTCAGAATGGTGGTTAATAAGAGCACCCTCACCAGATGAGCAGGATCCCAAGGATGTGAGGTTAGGGGGGTCCTTTTTTTTTCTTTTCATTTCAAACATTATTGGGGGAGCGGTTCTGTCTCTTGTACACTTGTTCAAGGATTTCTCTGGGTATGTTCCTAAAGTGTAGGTCAAAGGACATGCATTTGTAAAATTCTGAATGCTCTCGAGAAACATCTGCACTGTTTTCTAATTCCCCCACGGCAAAATAGCTGCCTTTGGGCACCTGTCACGCACCAGAGTCACTAACATCTGGGATAGCATCCCCATTTTGCAGAAGAGAAAAACTGAGGAGCAAAAAGGCTAAGTTACTTGTCCAAAGTCACGGGGCATTCTAACCTGTCTCCATATCATTAAAAGAAGAGGGTTAGATGGAAAGAGGGAGGGCTCTTGGCTCCACGGTTCTGTTCTTCGTTAGTAGCAAAGTGTGTCCTGCTTGTCTCCCAGGCTCCCTGACTCCCTCTGCAGCTGGGCTCCCATCCCCCACACTCCACAAGATTGTCCTGAGATGCTCAGAAAGCCGAGTTCTACCAGCCCAAAGGTCACTCTCCATGCCCTGGTCTCCAAGCTCTGGGCAGCAGCTGAAGTGCCGACGGCTGCCTTCACGAGGAGACGCTGATCTGTGGGCTCCCCAGACCGGCCTTCCTCCGAACGTGGAGCCCCAGCGCTCACAGGCAGCCCCCCCTCCCCCGTCCTGTGCACTCATCTTTTGACTGCTTTCACAGCTCCGGTCTTCACACCTCAACTCTGCTCTGGCCAGTACCACTGTCCCCTGAGCACAGCTTCAGGATCCAGAGACCAATCTGTCATCTCCACTTGCTTCCCCTAATAGACCTGTCCAGCACAGAACTCTTCATTTTTGTCCCCAAATTACATCTCCCTCAGCCTTGACTTCTCTTTCTCCTCTACCCACGCACAAGCCACTGGCCATCGCTGTCTGCTTTGTCCCAGAAACACGTCCAGACACCAAACACTGCATATAGCCTTTTGTTTTGTTTTGTTTTTAATTTTTTACTTATTTATTTGAGAGCGACAGACACAGAGAGAAAGACAGATAGAGGGAGAGAGAGAGAATGGGCACGCCAGGGCTTCCAGCCTCTGCAAACGAACTCCAGACGCGTGCGCCCCCTTGTGCATCTGGCTAACGTGGGACCTGGGGAACCGAGCCTCGAACCGGGGTCCTTAGGCTTCACAGGCAAGTGCTTAACCACTAAGCCATCTCTCCAGCCCCTGCATATAGCCTTTTGCCCCGGCCCTGGCCAATCTTAGCCATCTCCCCACCTCCAGCCAAACAGACAATAGATGGGGTAAAACACAGGCCAGTACTACAGCTTCCCTGCGTGGGCAAGCTCCTCCCGAAGCCTCCGGGACCCTGTCCACCTCTCCGAACTCTCTTCCCACCACCACGTCCTCCAGGATGGCCAGTCTTGGGCTGAGCCTGTGTTACTCCTGCTTGGAAAGTCCTCCCAAGACTTCCTTTGGCTCCATTCAGATAGTCTCCTTTCCACTTCTAGGCACTTGGGTAATATGCGCTCCTCACCCCAAGTACTTTTACTTTTATAGCATTTGCCCCTACCGAATGATGTCCCGTGTGTGTGTGTGTGTGTGTGTGTGTGTGTGTGTGTGTGCGCCCCATTTTCTTGTCAGTCTCTTCCTCTTACCATAAACCCTTTGTTTGCCTCTTACCTGTTGTGTGCACTATGTACTGCCCAGTGGATGCTAAGGAGTCATCTGTCGAATGAATGAATGAATGAATGAGCCAAGCTAGCTCTCTCTGACTGCAAATCCTATGATCTTACTTCCTGCAGAAGGAGCCTCCAGTGAGAAGTGGGAAGGAGCCAGAGGATACCCCAAGTGGGCCACAAGACTGAGCACAGGCCAGGCATGGGCACGAGCTGAACATCAGGTGCCCACAGGAAACCGGTGGGGCTTGCAACATCCCAGAGATGTGGGGCTCAGCGGTCCCCACCCAGGGGCATCTGGGGCACTCACACCTGCGAACCTGTCCCACTCGGGAGGGAGCCTTGGGGCAGCTGGCAGCTGAGCACGCCTGGCAGGGGGCCAGGACGCCTGCCAACAGCTGGTGCTGCTGCCAGGCAGCCGAGTAATCGTGTTAGCCAGCGGAAATTGGTCCGGGGAGTTTTGTGTGTGTGTGTGTGTGTGTGTGTGTGAGTGTGTGTTTTTCCTTCGCCTCCCATTTTCTTTTCTCTTCCCTTCCCCCTTGGAGCTGTGAGACTCGGAAGATTGATCTTTGCCTGAAACGGAGGAGATAACTCGATATAATGAACTCCACTGTCCCTCTCGCTGTTTGGAGCTTTTAAAAAATTTAACAAGGCTGGGGACAAGGAAAAAAAAAAAGCTGTCCTTGGGGTTCTCTGGGAGCCCCTGGCCCCGTTCTCAGCCCCTCTCTCGCCGCTCTGCATCCAGCTTCTTTCCTTTCCGGTTCCCTTGGGCTGCCTTCATGGAACAAGGTTAAAAATATCCCCTTTCTCTTGCAGGTTTGAAAAATAATTTTGGCAAGGTCAGGGTTGGCCCTGCCTCCCGTGGCCTCCACTCCCATGGCCGCCCTCACTCCCCAGAACCACCAACCAGCCTGGACGTGACAAGTTGGCTTGGTCCTCTGTTCCCCAGCAGGCTGCCCGCCCACTGAGGCACCGCCAGCTGAAGGCTTTTGTTCCTGCAAATGGCTCTTTAAGAGCCACCCCATGACACAAAGGAGCCCAGCTCGGGGTGCCCAGGTACCGCGCCAACCTAACTGGGGTCCCCAGCCGTCAGGCCCATGTCTCCCAGCCTGGAAGCCCCTCATCTGTTATCCTGCCCATAGGCACAGAGCTGTTGATTGAGAAGCTACTCTGTGCCAAGCCTTGGGATTCCTGACCTCTGGCTCTAAATTTAGCCTGGCGACAGAGGGAGTGGCCATGAATGGCCACATGCATGGGGGAGCACACGGGATGAATGCTTTAAAGGAAAGGCCAGGAGCTCCCAGAGCTGGGACAGTGAGCAAGGAGGGCTTCCCGGAGGAAGTGTCATTGGCGCAAGAGACAAAGGACAGAACTGCCAGGCGGGGAGGAGCTGGGAATGTTCCAGGTGTTGCAGAGAAAGTCTTATAGTGTGATATCTGCTAGGGCCCCCTCCTCTGGTACTCTCTGCCTGTAGAGGAAGACTAGGTCCCCAAGTTACTTAGTTGGCATCCAAGGCCTCACCTAACCCACCTTTTTCCTGTAAGGCTAATTATCCCCAAGCACGCCCCCCCCTTCAAGATGCAGCTCAAGTGTTGACTCAGCGACCCCCTCTGGGATCCACTCGAGAGAGCTCCTCCTCCCCACACCCCACTGGCCACCCTGACCCTCACCTGCCCACAGAGGTAAGCCAAAAGTCTCTCCCGCAGCTAGCGGTCCACGACAGCCCCAGGGGCGTGTGACAGAGAAAAGAGGTCAGAAGGCTCTCAGGAGGTTCTGCCTCGGATCAGCATGGGCTGGATTCATCAGAGAGAACTTTCTGGAGAGGTGGGTCAAGCTGTGAGCAGGCAGAGACTAGAACAGGGAGGGGTTCCAAAAGAAGGGGGAGAGGCTCGGGAAGGGCCTGTGGATGGATGGCATCCCCTCTAAACTGCCATCCCCAGGAGGCCCAGGAGCAGAGGGAGAGAGACAGGCTCAGAGGAGGCAGAAGCCTGTACAAGCCAGGTCACAGAGTAGGCATGCACAAAGTGACAGGAGTCCCCATCCTGTCCTCAGCAGTAACCATCCAGCGCAGCCCATCTTCCGGGGTGTGCCACTCTCAGCTGCTCCTATGCTCCCCACAAAGCCCACAGACCGCAAGTCAGGCAGCTTCTAGTCAACAAGGCCGACAGAGGGAGCCAGGAGCCGGGGAGCAGCCTGAGCCTGAGCCCAGCTGGAAGAAGGACCAGAGGTGGCCCTCAAGAGTTAAGAAGGGCACAGCAGGCAGGGGCCATGGCAACCCAGAAGTCCTTCTTGTGGATTTTTTTTTTTACCTTGGGGGCTTTTAGCCTGGCTGAACTCCTGGGAACATGGGTGAGCCTACCCAAGTTAATCCTTATACTACCCACACCAACCTAGCTGCCCTCCCCAGAGGTCCTCAGCCATGGTAGCCCCCCACCCCGACATCCCCACAAGCAGCCAGGAATACAGGGCTGGACACCAGGAGAGTGCTGTGACCAGCAGCTTTCCCCAGTGACTCTTGCTGCATTGTTCTGGCTGGAAACATCTCTGATTTTCCATCTTTTCTGCCCACGGTTCCTGAGTAGCCAACCACACCCTGAGCTCCTGTGGGGCTAAGGGAGGGGGGATCAGGTAGCCTTGTGAGGCAGTTAGGGACACCCCTGAAAGTAGAAAAAAAGAAAAAAGGTAGGAAGGTCTGTGTACTTTGCTAGAGATCAAAGGGTCATCTGACTTCTTATCTCTTCCCTACACCTGTTTCTCCACAAACAACCAGGGTCCCTCTGGGGAGGGAGGTCTCTCCTAGGATTGAAATCTAGCCCTAACAGTGTGGTGGCTCAAGTTCAGCCTCCAGATCTTGACTTCATGGCTGGCCTCTTCCTGAGACAGCACCTAGCCCAGAACAATCAGCTATCCCTCGGCTCACCTGGGCTAGAGGATCGACCCCCCACCACCCTAAGGTTACAAATAGGCTTGTGAGGGGAGAACAAGGTCTCTGAGTTGCCTGACCACTTGTGAACCTCCAGCTGCTGGAGAGTCTCCCCTCCGCTCGGCCCCGCTGGGCCTAAGGGAGCCCCCCCCCCCACCCGGCCCTTACTTTCCACAAGGGCTCTTTCCCTACATGGCAAGAGCTCTCTGTACTTTCTTTCCTGCCCTTTCTGTGTTGTTTCCAGGCCCAGTCTTAGTTTATTCAATGCTTTGATTAAAATTAGACATGAACCTAGGAGCTGGGGTTCAAGGACTTTCCTGAATTCCTACCACCCTGTTACAGCCCCTAGCTGCCCTTCCCAGAGGTCCTCAGCCAAGGTAGCCCCTCTGACATCCCCACAAGCAGCCAGGAATACAGGGATAAACACCAGGAGGGTGCTGTGACCAGCAGCTTTCCCCAGGGACCCTTGCTGCCTGTAAGAAACCAAACTGCCTGACCTTGTGGTTTTACAGACAAGGAGCTTCCTACTTCAGCTTCCTGCGCGGCCGCCCCTGGGGTGCTCTGTGGGCACTGAGGATAGCCGGAGGTCCAGGAAGCTCAGTGCTAAGCAGCCCTGCCCTGCTTCTAGGAGCAGAGGCCCTGGCCTCCACGCAGACCGGAAAGGCTTGTGAAGAGTGCCAAGACTGCCACCCAAACAGAGAAAGAAGACCAGAGCCGAGGGGCATGGGCATTCCGAAGAGAGGAAAGAGCTGGCAGGGTTTGGGCAGAGAGGGGCTCGGCCGCCAACAGCGGACAGACTGACACAGGCGTAGCCGTCTGGCAGGTCTACGTGGGATGGGTAGGGACCTCAGCTCGTCCGTGCAAGATAGCAAGCTGGGCAAAGGGGCTGTTCCCAGGGAGCTGGCCAACCCGCCCAAGCCCCGCACCAGCTCGTGACAAGCTAGAGACGCTACCAAGGGTGTGTACGGTGGAGGGACGAGGCATGCTTTCCAAAGTCTCCGGATGGAGATGGAGAGGAAGCCCATTTCTAACCCCTGCTGGGAAGGGCTCCCATGAGAGAGGTGTGTAGCCCCCTACTCTCTCTCTCCTTCCTCTCTCCCCGCCCATTGCTAGTACGCCTGTGTCAGACACAAACACCGCGGGTTGCCCCAGGGGCTGGGCAGAAGACACTTTACGCCCTCTGTAAAAGCAAGAGTGGAACTCCTTACCACCATCAGGTGGAGTGGAGAAATGGGAAAGGGGTTCATCTGCCTGGTATCAAGCCTGTGACCTTCTGAAACAATGAGTAGGTGCCAAAGAGCCAGGCCAAGAAGGCTAGGGGGTTTCCATTCCTCTTGAAGAATCTGCTTCGGGGCTGGGACTGGGGACATGGCTCATTGGTAAAGTGCTCAGTGGACAAGCATGAGGACCTGAGTTCAAACCCCTGCATCCAGATAACATTGTCAGCTGTGGGAGGGCGCATTGTACTCCTGGTGCTGGGAAGGCAGAGACAGATGTTCAGGGTTGGCTGGATAGCTAATCTGGCTGAAGGTCCCAGAAAACATTCTGTCTCCAAAAACTAAGGTGAGCCGGGCGTGGTGGCGCACGCCTTTAATCCCAGCACTTGGGAGGCAGAGTAGGAAGATCGCTGTGAGTTCAAGGCCACCCTGAGACTACATAGTGAATTCCAGGTCAGCCTGGGCTAGAGCGAGACTCTACCTCGAAAAACCAAAAATAATAATAATAATGTGGCTGGGTATAGTGGTACACATCTTTAATCCCAGCACTTGGGAGACAGAGGTAGGAGGATCAGACAAGTTCAAGGCTACAGAGTGAATTCCAGGTCAGCCTGGATGAGAGTGAGACCCTACCTCAATAATAATAATAATAATAATAATAATAATAATAATAATAACGTGGACAGTGACTGAGGAAGACTCCTGACACCAACCTCTTATCTCCCAACACATGCGCACACATGTGCCCACACGTACATGAACACGCATAGACACATGCACGCACACCAAACATACACGCTTAGACACACGCCCCCCCCCAAAAAAATCTTTGTCCAGAGTGGGAGCAACTTTGCTTCTCTGTCCTCTAAAAACTCCTTACGCAGTCAAATTAGAGTTCGATAGAAAAGCAAAGGGAAAGACATGGCGCCCGGGCGGCTGGGGAGTTATTGCACCTTAATGAGCGCGCGGGGAGTTCAGCAGAATGCAGGAGGGAGGCTGAGGATTTGCTGCCACTGCAGGCAGGGAGGGCAAGCGGCCAGCTTCGGGGAGAGGTGCTGGGGCGGGGGGCAGACGGCTGGACGAGCATGTGAGGGCTGGAGAGTTGATGCCGGGAGCCAGGGCTGGTGGGAGGGGTCCCGCCAATCAGGCACAGAACATGGGGGTTCAGTGGGCTAATGCAGTGAGCATTAGGAGCCCTGGAAACAACCAAGACACCCTCCCCCTCGCCTACAGTGACCAGGAAGTGTTTCTGAGCTCCTGCTATGGGCCCAGTGCTCTGGGTCCCCGCGGATCCAGAGGTGACTGAGAAAGACAAGGCTCTGCCCTCGAGGAGCCTTGGAAGAGAAGTTGTCATAGGCAAAACCTGGTCCTGCACCTCCCCAGGGAAGCTGTGACACTGGTTGAACACCAGGACTGCCCCAAGCAGAGGAGAGAACAGAGCTTTGGAATGAAGCAAGTGTCAGCCTAGACCTGATCCTTTTCCAGAAGCCACTCCCCCAGCTACAGGCCGGTCTCATAGCTTAGAATAACAGTAGCAGCTCACTTTTTAAAAAAATTTTTTATTAATAACTTCTATGATTGTAAACGATATCCCATGGCAATACCCTCCCTCCCCCCGGCAGCTTACTTTTTAAAGTTTTTTTCTTTAAATATATATTTTTTATTTATTTATTTGAGAGAGAGAAAGAGAGGAATAAAGAGAGAATGGGCACACCAGGGCCTCCAGCCACAGCAAAGGAACTCCAGACGCATGCGCCCCCTTGTGCATCTGGCTTACATGGGTCCTGGAGAATTGAACCAGGATCCTTTGGCTTTGCAGGCAAGCACCTTAACTGCTGAGCCATCTCTCCAGCTCCAGTAGCAGCTCACTTTTAAAGTTACTGAGTAGTTACCATCACTCAAGAACTTACAAGTACAGGGCTGGAGAGATGGCTCAGCAGTTAAGGCACTTGCCTGCAAAGCCAAATGTCCTGGGTTAAAGAAAAAGGCTGGTGGGCTGGAGAGATGGCTTAGCGGTTAAGCGCTTGCCTGTGAAGCCTAAGGACCCCGGTTCGAGGCTCGGTTCTCCAGGTCCCACGTTAGCCAGATGCACAAGGGGGCGCACGCGTCTGGAGTTCGTTTGCAGAGGCTGGAAGCCCTGGCGCGTCCATTCTCTCTCTCCCTCTATCTGTCTTTCTCTCTGTGTCTGTCACTCTCAAATAAATAAATAAATAAAATTAAAAAAAAAAAAGCCTACAGCAGCCAGGCGTGGTGGTGCACACCTTTAAAAAAAAAAAAAAAAGAAAGAAAAAGGCTGGAATGATGGCTTAGTGGGTAATCCACTTGCCTGCAGAGCCTAAGGACCCATGTTCAACTCTCCAGGTCCCACATAAGCCAGATGCACAAAGGTGACACAAGTGTGCAAAGTTGCACATGTGTACAAGGTGGCACATGTGTCTGGCTTGCCAATTCTCCCTCTCCCAGCCCCCACTCATAAAAAAAAAAATTTAAAGGAGCCTGTTGTGGTAGTGCACATTGATAGGATAGTGCTGAAGAGGCAGAGGCAGGAGGATCAGGAGGTCAAGACCACCAGCCTGGGCACACATTTTTTTAAAAAAAAAATTTTGGTTTTTTTTTTTTTTTCAAGGTAGGGGCTCATTCTAGCCCAGGCTGACCTGGAATTCACTGTGTAGTCTCAGGGTAGCCTTGAACTCACGGCAATCCTCCTACCTCTGCCTACTGAGTGCTGGAATTAAAGGCATGTGCCACTATGTCTGGCTTAAAAAAATATTTAAGGAAAGAACATACAAGTATAAACTCATTTAGCCGCCACCACAGTATGAAGTAGGGGCTGTGTAGCCCCCTTCACAATGGAGGAGATCAAGAACAAGATAGAGAGGCTCAAAACCTTGTCCAAGGTCACAGAACTGCTCCAGAGCTGTGAAGGAATGCACCATGAGGCCAACCTTACTCACCTTCCAGACGTCTCACTAACACCCAGAACCATGGCCACACACCCTGCTGAGCTGGTCACCATCTGGATATTCCTCCATACTGAGGCCTGCAGACCCCTCCCAGAACTGGGGAGGAGACCCACGCCAGAACCCTGCTGTGAGCTGTGTCTTATGACAGTCATCTCTTAACACAGGAGGTAGGATTTACCGAAAGGGGAAACTGAGACTCAAAAACTGAAATAGTGGTCTGGAGAGATGGTTCATCAGTTAAAGCACTTGCTTACAAAGCCTGATGGCCAGGATTCAATTCCCCAGGACTCACGTAAAGCCAGATGTACAAGTGGTGCATTAAAAGAAAACTTTTTAAATTTCCAGTTGCAAGGTGCTCTGGTAGACCCATTCTCTCTCTCTCTCTCTCTCTCTCCCTCCCTCCTCACTTCATTATATAATGAAGTGGCTTTTCCGATGGTATTTATCTGCTTAGAGCAGAACTTGCCATAGTCCACATGGCTGCCATGGGGATGGATGGCCGGGGACTGTGTGAATGGAGGGGGACATCAATGTGTGATCACTAATGGTTCTTGAGCCACCTAGGAAGGAAACAGAGCACCTAGGATTGAAGGAACAGGAGACTATAAGAACTGGAGATGAGCCAGGTGTGGTGGCACACAGCTTTGATTCCAGTACTCAGGAGGCAGAGGCAGGAGGGCCACTGTGAGTTCAAGGCCACCCTGAGACTACATAGTGAATTCCAGGTCAGCCTGAACTAGAACAAGACTGCACCTCAAAAGAAAGAAAGAAAGAGAAAGAGAGAGGGAGAAAGGAAGGAAGGAAAGAACGAACGAAGGGAAAAAGAACTAGGGATAGGATTAATCCATCAGTCAATAAATACCACCTGGCTGGCACCTTCTGTAAGGACAGATGAGTGAGAAACCTCCAATTTGTTCCATGTGTCCATCTCTTCCCTAGCCTCCAACTTGGAAGCCGACTCTCTTCTTTCTATCTCATTTCTGACAAGCTGATTTTATTTTTGTAGGGTGAAGGCCAGTATTGTCATCTCCCTCGGGAAGCTAGCCCTGAATGCTCCTGACACTCCTCACAAGACCTTGTGCCTGTGGTCTGGCTGGGACAAAAGTCTAAAAGGCACAAGGGTCCCCACACCCTTGAGGTGAAGGGTGGTCTAGTGCAGGGACCTATCTATGGGGGAAGGGAGCCCCGCCTGGAGGATAATGGGCCCCTACCCTGCAGGAGCCCAGGCAGGAGGTGGCTGTACCCGCTGGCAGCAAAGCTAGCGTGATGGATGGCACCATTCAGGAAGAAATAAATCCCAAGATGCGTGTGCCAGGTGAACTGGGGGGGGTGTATCCATCTTAGAGATGCTTAATGAATGTGCTGGCCAACGAAGATAGCAGCACATACATCTGCCTCCTACCCTCTCAGCTTCTCCGGCCCCAGGGACCATCCCAGGCCATCCGAGCTCAGTCCTGCCCCAGGATTTCTCAGCATCAGGTGTGGCCGGTGCTGAAGGGGCCCAGCAATTAGCTGATGCAGACCGGAACTGTAGGTTTGCTACACATCATAAAACTGAGGCCAGGGCAAGAGAGATGGCTTAGCGGTTAAGTGAAGCCTAAGGACCCCAGGTTCAATTCCCAGTGTCCACGTAAGCCAGACGCGCCAGGTGGCACATGCATCTGGAGTTCGTTTGCAGTGGCTGGAGGGCTCTGGCAGGGCCCATTCTCTCGCTCTTTCTATCTGCCTCTTTCTTAAATAAATAAATAAAAATAAAACTTAAGGGTTTGAGAGATGGGTTTGTGGTTAAGGCACTTTGCCTGTTCATGTTCAACTCTCCAGGTCCCACATAAGCCAGGTGCACAGGGTTGACGCAAGGGCACAACGTTGCACGTGGGCACAAGATGGCGCTTGCGTCTGGAGTTCGGTTGCAGTGGCTGGAGGCCCTGGCATGCCAATTCTCTCACTCTCTTGCTCTCTGTCTCTCATAAAAATAAATAATAGTTTAAAAAAAGAAACCGAGGCGATAGTAGGTGCAGACTTATCCAAAGCCACACAAGGTCTCCCCAGAAAAAGCCAGCTTCAGTGCAGCCTCATGAACCTCTCCAAACCCTTCTTGCTCAAGCTTTTCTGAAACTTCCAAAAGACCCTGACCATTTTGATCCCTACCCGTATTGCTCCTCTGAGCCCTCATTCCAGATCCCTGCATCCCTCTGCTCCCTCGCCATGGCCGGTTTCTCCTCTCCTTCCTTCCATGCTGACATCACGGGCAAGCCACGGTATACACCCAATTGGAACGACCGGAGGACAGCGGCGAGTTATCCATACTGCGCGCAGATTCCCTGGCTGTGGTAAGGACCAGAGAAAAATGGTTATGCTCGGCTTATCATGCCCCCATAGCCAATCTCCGGGTCTATCGCTTCCCCTGCTTGGCCTAGCAAACTACTGTGCTGCTTCAAAGGCAGGGGTCAGGCTGGCCTTGTGTGTGCGGATGGCTCGCCAACTCCCAGGCCAGGCTTTGATGAGGCTGCCGAGCCATGGCCTGGAACAAATCCCTCAATCAAATTAATGAGACACTGAGCTGCCCATGAGCAGAGACCTAGGAGGCCTGGGGGAGGGGAGTGGGAGAGAGAGCAGCAAAGAGGCTCTATAGACAGTGAGGCAGGCAAGCCCCACACACAGCATCTTTGCACACTGTCACCATGCCTAAAATGTCACCATTAAAGGGAAACATGGTTCCACAGGGGCTCCCAGGCACTAAAGTCTCTTATGAAAGAGTGACTATCTGGGAGAGATATGTACCATCTGCCATTTCCACCTCCACACATCAGCAGAGAAAGTGGGCGGGGTAGGGGAGGGGGGTCAGAGACACCCACACTCACTGGGAGAGTCTGGGAGTGGAGCCGGGGGCTGGTCAGAGGTCACAGCCAGTAAGCAGCCAGGGCAGGATTTGAATCCAGATGCAGCCAGGCCCAGAGCTAAGTTCTTCCGTTCTGCGCAACTCCAGGCAGAAGAGCCCTCTCTGGTGGTGAAGTCTTTCCAGCGGGATGGGCCCCCACCAGCCCCCACTGTTGGGGCTGCGAGGCCTCAGGGCAAGTTTTGCTGGGCCCCAAGGTGTAAAATCCCCTTGCTCCAGGACTCCTCCGAACTGGTCCTCAGGAGGTCATGGCTCTCACACCACACCAGCCCCTGAACACCAGACTCCTCCTAACCCTCCCTGAGTTTGCCAGAGAGCAAAGAAACTGGTCTTTGAAGCCAGATGACCCAAATTCTAATAACATCCCTGAACCGCCCAGATTCTCAAGTCTCCCCATCTATAAAATGGGGGCAAATGCCCGTCCTGCAGCTCTGCTGAGGGAAAAGACCAGGGAGTGGCAGCATAGTTCACCCATTCTCTCTCTCTCTCCCCCACTCTTTCTTTCAGGAAGACCCTGGAGCCTGAGGTGGCCACCACCAAGGGAAGATTCCGCACCGCGGGCAGGAGCAGGGGAGCGTGGGAAGAAGGAGAGACCTGGTAAAGTCTCCTCCTTGCCCATCCCCCCACTTACCCCTCCTTCTACAGGAAGCCGCCCCTCAGCCCCAGGCCTGGAAAGGGATCTGTCTGGACCTGGCCACACCTGCTCTAAGGCCCCTGCTGCAGCCTGGTAGAGAATGCTGGCAGAAGAAAGGCCATTGCCATCCAGGGGCAGGCACTGAGCAGCACCCACAACCCCATCCGGCGGTTATAACGTGCTGGAACCTGTCTCCATTCTCTGTGTAGTCTCTCACCCTCAGCCTCACGGCCCCAGACGAGAACAGGAAGGGTCTTTAGCCAGGGATGCCAGCTCACCCAGAGCTTTTCACAGCCCGGTGGGGCCTGAAGCTCATGGCCCTAACATCTGAACTTGTTCCCCCCACCCCCCACCAAAGCAGCCATTGAGGATACACCTATGTGGCCAGCCCTGTGGGCCTGAGAGGGAGTAGGCAGTTTTAGGGTGACAGGGCTGCTAAAAGTAATATGGCAGGCAAGTCTGCATTTACTAGAAATCAAAAATGATCTGACTTCTTATCTCCTGCGTAGTTCCCCAGACCTGCTTTTCCACAAACGACCTTGACCCCTCCTAGGTAGGAGGTCTTTCCTAGGATTTAAATCTAATCCTGAGGGCTGGAGGGATGACTTAGAGGTTAAGGTGTTTGCCTGCAAAGCCAAAGGACCCAGGTTCGATTCCCCAGGACCCACATTAGCCAGATGCACAAGGGGGCACATGTGTCTGGAGTTCGTTTGCAGTGGCTGGAGTTCCTGGTGCGCCCATTCTCAATCTCTCTCTCTCCCTCTGTCAAATAAATAAGAAAATACTTAAATCTAACCCTGAAATGGTAGTTGGTCAAATTTAGACCCCAGAACTTGGCTAGCCTCTTCCTGAGACAGCCCCCTAGCCCTAGCCAATCAACTGTCCCGCCAGCTCACCTGAGCTGGAAGGTAGGGCCCACCACTATAAGGTTAGAAATATATTTGCAAGGGGAGGACACTCTCTCTGAGCTGCCTGACCACTTGGGAACTTCCAGCTGCTGGTGAGTGTCCCACCTGGCTAGGTCCGGGCCCAGCCGGGTGGAGCTGAGGGGAGGCCCCCCAAGCCCTTACTCTCCACATGGGCTCGTTACCCCCTCCAGCTCCACACGATGAGGGAGCTCTTTGAACTTTCTTTTTTTCCCTTTTTCTCCATGTGGGATTTTTGGCTATATGTGGATGTCTTTCCGTGGCTCCGTACTTCCCTAAATAAATATAGTAATTTAATAATCATCCTTCTCAGTCTCATTTATTCAATTCTTTGTTCAAAAGTAGACACAGGGGCTAGAGAGATGGCTTAGGGCTTAAGGTGCTTGCCTGCAAAGCCAAAGGACCTCAGTTTGATTCAGGACTCACATAAGCCAGATGCACAAGGTGTTGCATGCGTCTGGAGTTCATTTGCAGAAGCTGGAGGCCCTGGTGTGTCCATTTTCTCTCTCTCTCATAAATAAATAAAATATATATTTTAAAAAAAAAAAAAAAGTAGACACAGGGGCTGGGAAAATAACTTAGCACTTAAGATGTTTGCCTGAAAAGCCAAAGGACCTAGGTTCAATTCCCCAGGGCCCACGTAAGCCAGATGCACAAGGGGGCACATGCATCTGGAGTTTGTTGGCAGTGGCTGGAGGCCCTGGCGTGCCCATTCTCTCTGTCTCTCTATCTGCCTCTCTCTCTCTTTCTCTCTCAAATAAATAATACATTTAAGAATCGTAGACACAGACCTAGGGTTTAGGGTTTAAGGACTTTCCTGAGCCTCCAACACCCCATTACAGGCCTTCTCAGGAATGTGCTCCCTGGACCCACTCCACAGTGCCACATAGCCCGCAGTGCTGCCCAGGAAGACTGCTGCTGTGCCTCTCCTCTCCAGGAGCGCTACCACCAGACTGCCTGCCAACCACCACACTGCCCACACCCTCAGCCAGCAGCAAATCATGACAAAAGGGCAGAAGGCATTTATTGGCCATCTAGGTAGTCAATCATCTTCTCTTTACCAATGAGCTGGGGCTCCAGAGTTGTTGAGACCCCCACATGTGGCCAACTTGGAGGTGGGTGGGTGAGAGTAACAGGGACCCAGAAACAAGAATACCACGAGAGGGCCGGAGAGATGGCGTAGTGGTTAAGGCACATGCCTGCAAAGTCTAAGGATCCAGGTTCAAGTCTCCAGGTCCCACATAAGCCAGATGCAAATGGTGGCGCATGCATCTGGGGTTCATTTGCAGTGGCTGGAGGCCCTGGCATACCCATTCTCTCTCTCTCTCTCCTTCTGTCTCTAATAAATAAATAAATCTTTAAAAATAAATAATAAAAAAATACCATGTGAAGCCAGGCGTGGTGGCGCATGCCTTTAATCCCAGCACTCGGGAGGCAGAGGTAGGAGGATCACCGTGAGTTCAAGGCCACCCTGAGACTACAGAGTTAATTCCAGGTCAGCCTGGACCAGAGTGAGACCCTACCTTGAAAAACCAAAAAAAAAAAAAAAAAAAAATACCATGTGAACTTGCTCAGGGAAGACCCGTCCTCTCTAATGGAATCTTCCCACCAGGCCTGGGGAGGGTGATGCCACACCTATTTTATAGATAGAGAAAACTGAGCCGTGCTGGGTGTGGTGGCGCATGACTTTAATCCCAGCACTCAGGAGGCAGAGGTAGGAGGATCGCCGTGAGTTCGAGGCCACCCTAAGACTCCATAGTGAATTCCAGGTTAGCCTGGGCTAGAGTGAGACCCTACCTCAAAAACACAAACAAACAAAAAATAAAAGAGCCTCTGCAGGCTAGAAGTATAGTCTATGCTGGCTTTGAACCTGGTCTGCCTAGGCGACTTCAAGGCTGTGCACGCTGCTCCCCTTCCCACACCCCCCACCCATGTGCTGGGAAGCACAACCAGAGAAGCCCTGGAGACAAAGCCTGGGGCCCAACACCCCCAAAGGCCCTTAAAACAGCCCTCAAGGTCAGCAGCTGGGACTGACCCCCGGGTGAGACGCACACCCGCTGCCTTCCTGTGGGGCTGCCTCCCTCTCCCTCTCTCCCCCACTCTCACCAGCAAATGAGTAAGAAGAATAGAATTACAGTTTGGCTACACAAGACACAGAATTAGCAGGATTAAATATAAATAGCTATTAAAAGTGCCTTATAATTAAATTCATTTTCCAGTTATTTGTTTTACACACACACACACACACGCCCACACGTGTGCACACACGCACAAGCTCCCATCCCCGGCTCCATGCAGAGTGGGTGTCAGGGGCCCAGGATGCTAACCAGCTTCCTCCCGCTTCCTGCCACCTCTTCCTGGGCGTTCTGGCGTCTGCTCCCCCTGCCTCGCCCCACTCCCTGGCCCTGGTCCTGCCCATACCTCCACCCCGTCGTAGAAGAGTGAGTGCCAACAATTACTCCGATTGCTATTCCCATGTGTTGAGCCAGACACTTGACACTCGTCACCTCCTTTATTCCCCCCAAAGACATTTTGTCACTCAATAAATACTTGGTTGAGGACCAAGCACTCAGTTATTATTTAATCCCACAGTGACATCCATGCCTGCATTAAGCAAGCATCTGCTACATGCCAAGGTTTAATAAATCCTAGGACTACTTTGGCCAGCAAGATCTGACCCTCTCCACCACCCTGTAAGGTCCACCCTGTGGGAAATACAGGGTCAGAGACAGCAACAGTCCTAAGGAGAGTGCCACGTCTGGGATGGGCTTGGAGCAGTCTGAACAGGGCAGGAGAAGCCTTGGAAGATAAATACCAGAGCTCCTTGCTGGCTCAAGCATGTCTCTTCACTGTGTCCGGGGCAGGGACTAGAGTGGACACGTCATCTATGATACCAGCCTGACCTGAGCTGGGCTGGGGTTGAACCCAGGTGTGAGTCTCAGCAGTGATAAGCCATGTACCCCAAGTGGCCCTTTCTTCCTCTCGGGCTTTCTTCCCCACAGAGTGGGAGAAAGTCGGACCCTGTCCGGCTGAAACTGGGGATGTAGCATTTGCAGAGAGGTTTGAACTGGGCTGGGCTCAAGAAGGTTAGTGGCCTCTGTCATTACTGCCATTATGGACACCCCCCCATACACATGCAGTCCAAGGTTTGGTGTCACAGGGAACATCAACCTTTGTTTCCAGCTATGCAACCAGGCCCATTGTCCCCTCGGCCCTGGCAGATGTTGCGGCGGGGTTGGGGGGGGGAGATCTTTCTTCTGTGGGGGCCACACGGATGACCAGCATGGCACAGCACCTACCCATGAACCCATGAACCAGATCCGAGACAAAGCCAAGGTCCCCAGCGGTGACCCGAGCCAGCAGCAGCACACTGAGGTCCCAGAGTGTGCCGACCATCATGTCACTCCCTCACTGTGCAGGGGACACCAAGCCCCATTCTTCATGGGAGTTGACTTCACTAGGGAGGCCAACCACATCTTGTTCAAGGTCCCAGAGCCCGCAAGTGACAGGGCCGGGGTTAAGATCTATGCGATTCCAAAGTCCATTCAGGAAGGGTTAGCTGCCTCAGCCCCCCTTATCCTCCTACTGTCACCCCAAGGCAAGCTGTCCTCCCCACTAACTCCCCACAGAGCTCTGCCACTCAGCTAGAGCCAAGAGCCCAACACCGAAGACTTTTGTCCGAAAGGAGGCAGCTGAGTTAATTAGCAGAGACTCCAGCCTGTCCTCGGTGAGGACGTTATTTCATTATCCAAAGGCAAACACAGCCCCATGGTGTCCAGAAAACCAGTCCTGGCGGCTGGCAAAGGCAACGCAAATCGATGGGCAGCGAGAGGCCTGCTATAGCCTGGCCTCCCCACAGGGCATTGGAGCTCTGTCCCATCTTTTTGACAAATGCCAGGGAAGAGAAAGGAGCCTGTGTTGGATGGGAAAGATTACGGGCTGAGCAGATAAGACACAATGGCCCTGGACAGCCATGGCTTCTTGTCATTTTCAGATGAAACTGGCTGACCCTGGGTAACAGAGGAAGGAACAGGAGGAGTCTGGTTGTGGCACTGCAAACCACAGAGGACACCCCACAATGTCTGTGTGCTGCTCAGCCATGTGGCCACAAGGCAGGGAACAACGTTTTGGCAGGAGCGCTGCCTACCTTCCCACTCATGGCTACCAGCTGCCCTCTCCCCACTGATGGCTTCACCACACAGTGTCTCAGCTAGCCTCCTCTTGAGCGACTAGGTTTCTCCCTGCCACTCCAGGCGCCACCTCCTCCCAGGGCATTTCTTTTTATTTTATTTATTTTATTTTATTTTTTTTGTTTTTATTTATTTGAGAACAACAGACAGAGAGAGAAAGAGACAGAGAAAGAGAAAGAATGGGTGCACCAGGGCCTCCAGCCACTGCAAACGGACTCCAGAAGCACGCGCCCCCTTGCGCATCTGGCTAACGTGGGACCTGGGGAATCGAGCCTCGAACCGGGGTACTCAGGCCTCACAGGCAAGCGCTTAACCGCTAAGCCATCTCTTCCAGCCTGCAGGGCCTTTCTTGACTGCTCCGCCCCACAGAGCCCAGCTTCGTCGGCACCTCAGGATCAAGCCCACAGTGATTATAAGTGCGGCCTTGTTGTGTGGACCTCCGTGTTCTGGAGAGAACAGAAATTCCATTCCACCAGCCCTGAGCTTGGTACAGAGACAGACAGACGCATCGTAGGTACACACGCAGTGTCTGCTGATGGTACTAGGAAGTCCTTCCAAAGCTTCCACGCCACGATGAGGATGCATGAGCCAGGTGTGTGCATAGGGGTTACAGGCATTCATATGGGCAACGCGTGTTCTCGTCTGTGTGGGCAGAGCTTGGGTCAGAACGACCTCTACTCTACTGCGGCTGTGTGTGGAGCTGGAAGGAAGGGTGGCAAGCGAGGCGGCTGCTGTCCGCGGTACTGAATTGGGATGATCCCTCCCTGGATTGGTTGGGAACAAAGAATGGAGCCAGAGGACTTAGGGCTGAGGGAGGGAAGCTGCTGAGAGGGACAATTTATCTTGATTGTTGGATGAAAGCACCACCGAGGCCTACTGGCATGGGAGCTTCTCACTGAGTTGGATAGGACTCACGGCCCAACCAAGGATCCAGGGCCATTTTGGGCACGCCACCAGATGGGGGAGGAGCTGGAAGCACATACACACCATGTGTGCATGCACAAACACACACTTACCCTGTTTATGTAAACAACGTATGGCTAAGCCTCTCAGCATCGAGCTTGCCAACCTGGAGAGAGGCACTGCCACGTTTGGACCCCACCCCTCTACCCCTGAGGAGGGGCATAAAAGCGCACCCCTTGCAGATCCACTTAACAGAGGGGAACATGAATCCACATTCCTGGGTCGTTCTTCCCTACGGTGTGTGAAGGGCTATTGTCCAATGCCTTCTCTCTACTGGTGCCAAGTGCCCGTCTTTCTCTATGCGAGATGAGTCAAAGCAGGCGTGTGCTGCGGGAAAAGTAGGCAACAAGCCCAGAGCTTGGAGAGAAAGTGGAAGTGGGAGGGAGAGAGGGAAGGAGGAAAGGAAGGAAAGAAGGAAGGAAGGAAAGCAGAAGCAGGAAAAGAGAAAAGGAGGGAGAGAACAAGACAGGAGACAGACAAGGCAAGGGAGGAGGAAGGGAGGGAGGGAGGAAAGATTGGTTTCACCATTACTGATGCACAAATCTTGGCAGAGCCCTCTGCTGGCCCAGACGCCGTCCTCTTCTGAATAATTTCTCTAGCAGAAACTCCATAATTATGGGTAATAACAATCATTCTGATTTGCATGTATTGAGCACCTTTCAGCCTGAGATCTCCAAGTGCTCCACCAACATTAATTAATTCATTAGGCACGCCCGCCTCCCTGGGACAGAGCGATGGGATGCTCCGCTCAGCGCTGCACAGCTGGCTGGGTGATACACAGCAGGTGGCAGTCCCAGCATGCGAGATAGGTTCTGAGGAGTCTGCAGACTGGTCCCCTGTGTACCCTGGACCCTGTCTCTGGTTACCCCCTCAGAAGTCCACGGCAACCCTTTCTGTGCCCTGCTCTGGCCAGACTGAGGCTGGTCAGGAGGACAGAAATCACCCTAGTACAGCCCTGCCTTTGTGATACAAAACTGTTCCTTCACCTATAACGTGGGGTCTCGAGGCCTCAGGGTCTCCAGTTCTGTCACGGTTGTGAAGCATGAGGCAGGCAAGGCAAGTGGAGAGCCTTTCGACCTGTCCAGGGCTGTGTACAGAGAGGTACAATTCCTCCTCTGCCATCTGGGCCTGCAGAAGGGGCCAGGCCACATTCTGATCGAAGCCAGAATCTTCCTTATAAGAACAGACTTGGGCACAGCTAGTCCACTCACTTGGTGCCCATCAAGAGCCTATCAATGTCTTTCACAGCCAACCCCACCCGACAGCCCAACCCTAGCCAAGTTATACTGGCTTTGGGAAAGGGGGAAAGGACCCAGGGAGTTGATGGGAAAGAGGGGGTTTCCTCTGAAAACCAGGTTCAGAATCTCATTCAGAAGATGGAACTTACTGGGCTGGGTAAATGGGCCATTTGGTAAAGTACTTGCCTTGCTAGCTGAGGACCTGAGTTTGATCCCCAGAATTGAAATTAAAATGTCAGGGATGCTAGTCTAATCTAATTGGTGAGCTCCAGGCCAATGACAGCTTCTTTCTTAAAAAAAAAAAAAAAAAAAGTTAGAGCAGGGCTGGAGAGATGGCTTAGAGGTTAAGGAGCTTGCCTGTGAAGCCTAAGGACTCCTGTTCAAATTCTCCAGACTCCACATAGCCAGACGCAGCAGTGACGCAAGCATGCAATGCCACGCAAGCCCACAAGAGGGAGCATGCACCTGGACTTGGTTTGCAGCTGAAAGACCCTGGCGTGCCCACTCTCTCCTCCTCCCTCCCTCTTTCTTTCTCTCTCTCCAAAAATAGAAATTGAAAAGTAAATTTTTAAAGGTGGAACAGAGCCAGCATAGTAGAACACATCTTTAATCCCAGCACTCAGGAGGCAGAAGTAATAGGATTGCTTTGAGTTTGTGAGTTTGAGGCCAGCATGGTCTACAGAGTGAATTCCAGATAAGCCTGGGCTAGAGTGAGACCCTACCTCAAAAGAACAAAAGGAAAAGAAAAGGAAAGAAAGAGAAGTGGACTGAGGACTGTGTTCCTGAGGATGATATTCAAGATTCTCCTCTGGTCTCCATACATACCCTCCCCAATACACATACACTTAAAAAAAAGAAGGGGGGCTGGGGAGATGGCTGGATGGTTAAAGACACTTGCTACCAAAGCGTACCATCCTGGGTTCAATTCCCCAGTGCCCATATAAAGTCAAGATGCACAGAGTGGCACAATGCATCTGAGGTTTGTAGAGTCGGAAGACTCTGAAGTGCCCCTCTCTCTCTCCACATAAGTGAGGCTAAAGAGATGGCTCAGCAGCTAAAGACGCTTGCTTGCAAAGCCTGACATCCTGAGTTCGATTCCCCAGCACCCATATTAAGCCAGATGCATAAAGTAGCACATATATCTGGAGTTTGTTTGCAATGGCAAGAGGCCCTGGTGTGCCCATACTCACTGTGGGAGTTCGATTCAGGTGTCCCCCATAAATTTAGGTGTTCTGAATGCTAGGTTCCCAGCTGATGGAGATTTGAGAGTTAATGCCTCCTGAAGGCGGTGTATTGTTGGGGGCGGGCTTATGGGTGTTATAGCCAGTTTCCCCATGCCAGTGTTTGGCACACTCTCCTGTTGCTATTGTCCACCTTATGTGGGCCAGGGGGTGATGTCCACCCTCTGCTCCTGCCATCATTTTCCCCTGCCATCATGGAGCTTCCCCTCAAGTCTATAAGCCGAAATAAACCCTTTTATCCCCCAAAACTGATCTTGTTCGGGCGATTTCTGCCAGCAATGCGAACCTGACTGCAACATTCACTCTCTGTCTGCCTCTTTCTCCGTCTCTCTGTCTCCCAAATAAATAAATAAATAAGAAACTATCATCAATAGGCCCCCTAACTTTAAGAGTGGCCAAATGCAAGACCATTTCTCCCTGGTATTCATGGCGCAGGTGGGGAGGCTGAGGCATGAAGGAGAATCACAAGCACTGAGTTCAGTCCTGGACTCTAGTCCCTGAGCTGCCCTCCGCCTCTGTACACGTCACCTTGAGCAGGCCACCATCCTCGAGCCCCACTTTTTCTCTATGGGTAAGTGAAATAAGCCCCTCGGATATGCACGAAGTGGCAGGCGCAGCGTTGCCCACGCTGCTGGAGCTGAACCAGAGGACACACTATCATTAATTATGTCACGGTTATGTTTTGTATTTAACACTCTCTCCCAAAGGTCACATGGAACGTTCCCTTACTGGTTTCATTCCACCAATATTTTCTGAGCATCTGTTATCCGCCAGGCTTTCTGTCTGCAGCCGCCTCGCCAGCTTCTCTCCACCGAAAGACCTGCCGCACCTGCTGGCGGCTTCTTCCCTATGCCACAGGCTTCTACCTCCCTCCTGACACCAGGCCCTTGCCCTGGCTGGTTGCTCCACCCCCAGGCTGCCCTCCCTCCCTTCTGCAAGGCTGAATCCTTGCAACCCTCCACGGCTGGTTTCCCTGGGGGCTCTGATGTGGCCTCACATTCAAATCCCTCCACGTTTCCATCCCTGATGCAAGTGCTAAGGCCCCCACCAGGGCTCCAGCTGGGTCTCTTCCCCCATGCTATAGGGACAGTGTGACTGAGCAAAGGCTCACTAGGAGGATGGGGACCTACTCTCCCTGACAAGGAGCTAGCAGGAGGGCCAGAGTAAGCCCCACTCCGCCCAGCCCTTTAGGGATGGTAACCAATAACCCTTCACGCGTGGATGATGTTTCACTGTCCTGAAGCCTGTGCTCTCTGAGGTCCACAAACGTGGCTACACCAGCGCAAGGCGCTTGTCCACAACACACAATCACCCAGTCGGGCATATATTCTCATGCTCCTATTTACAAGAGAATGCATAGCGGTCCACTCGCGGTCACACACATAGCCAGATCCACAATGCATACAATGACACACACACACACACACACACACACTCCTGCACACCAGGTAATTAACAGTCACACGTCACCAGGCAAAGGCCAAGGCAGAGCTGGGCCACAGTCAGCAGCCCCTGGTTGGCAAAAATGAACATGGCCACGGGCCTCCTTCACAGCACCCCTGTCTGGCTTTCAATTATTCCTTCTGTGCACTTTTCAGTGCCGAGAGCTCTGCGTGAACGTGCTGAGTCCAAAGGCGATCACAAAGGCACCGCTTAAGAGGACGTAAGTGCTCAGGAAGGAACCTTCCACGCCCCCTCCCCACCACATGGCACTGCATACCGTGTGTGTGTGTGTGTGTGTGTGTGTGTGTGTATGTGTGTGTGTGTGTGTACCCCCAGAACTCCACTGTCACCTGTGCTCAAGTATACTGCTTTATACCCCACCCCGATTCATGCAGAGCCCCCCCCCCCGACCTACAGTCGACAGAACAAGGGGGAAAGAGCAGGAAAGGAAAGCCAAGCCAGGGAAAGTGCCCACAGCCCTTGGGCACGGCGAGACCCCAGGGTCCTTGCCACTGCATTTCTTGGCCAAGCCACTTCATCTCATATTCAGGAGTCATATCCTCAAGGCTGGGGAGATGGTTCTCAGTGGTTAAAGGTGCTTGCTTGTAAAACCTGCCGTCCCAGGTTCGATTCCCCAAGTCCCCACACGTAAAGCCATATGTACAATGCAGCGCATGCGTCTGGAGTTCGTTTTGCAGTGGCAGGAGGCACTGGAGCACTCATTCTCTCTCCGCCTCCTTCCCTCTCCCTTTTCCTCTCAATCACAAGTAAATAAATAATTTTTTTTAATTTTTATTTATTTATTTATTTGAGAGCGACAGACACAGAGAGAAAGACAGATAGAGGGAGGGAGAGAGAATGGGCGCGCCAGGGCTTCCAGCCTCTGCAAACGAACTCCAGACGCGTGCGCCCCCTTGTGCATCTGGCTAACGTGGGACCTGGGGAACCAAGCCTCGAACCGGGGTCCTTAGGATTCACAGGCAAGCGCCTAACCGCTAAGCCATCTCTCCAGCCCAATAAATAATTTTTTAAAACAACAAAGGGTCATGTTCCCCAGGGGGCCTTCTGGTTCCTCAGGACTCACTATGGCTTCCTGTTCAGAGCTGTGTCTCAGAGAAAGGTCTTCTTGTACAGTCTTCCTGAGGGGTTTTGGCTCTGGGCTGACAAGACAGGATGTCTAAGCCCCCAGAAAAAAAAAATCTGGGTTCACCTGACACTGACCAGGCACCATAACCACTGATACAACATCCAGAACGCAACATCCTGTCAGCCACAAGACTGAGGTCATGATGGGAATGCCATACAAGCAGAGGCTGGGCTCCTACAGATCCCATGGGGAGGACAGTCCATCTTTGTGCCTCACTTTCCTCATTAGTCAACAGGAAATTGTGAACACCCAGTCAAGATGTCTTTGATCAAAAAATGCCAGGTAGGTATCAGGGCCTCACGGACTCTTTTGTGTGTGTGTGTGGGGGGGGGGTTGTTGTTGTTTGTTTTTGTTTTTGATGCCGAGTTCTGTTCCTCCATGGGCCCTGAGCCACAGAGATGTTACCTCAGGTCCCAGAGGAGAAGAGATAAGATGTTGAGGTAGGATAAGAGAGGTGTAGCAAGGGCTAGAGAGATAGCTTAGTGGTTAAGGCATTTGCCTGCAAAGCCTAAGGACGCAGGTTCGATTCCCCAGGACCCAAGTAAGCCAGAGGCACAAGGTGGCACATGCATCTGGAGTTTGTTTGCAGTGGCTGGAGGCCCTGGTATGCTCACGCTTGCTCTCTCTCCCTCCCTCCTTTCCTCCTTCCTTTTCCCTCCTTCTCTACCTCCCTCTCTGCCTCTTCCTCTGTCAAATAAATAAATGAAATTAAATAGAAATCTTTTCTTTTTTTAAAGGTGGGCCTAGCAAGGTGGGAGGCTGCTTTAAGACTGAAAAGAAGATGAAGAGACCAGCACGCAGCAGCCCGTGCCAAGCCAAGGCTGACGGGAACACTCAAGGCAACAAGAGGGTCTGGGGCACAGCCCCTCACCCTGGCATGGACCCCCAGGCCCTGGGCCCAGTAAGGAGCTCACTCTCCTGCTCGTTAATCACCCATGGCCGCCTCTCGCCGCCTTGGCTGTGTCAGGCCCTGATAATATATGAAGAGCATTCATTTATTCACCAACTTCCCACTCAGGAAAAGATATATGACACTGTGGGAAAGGATTTATCCTGACACCCAGCTTTCAGCAAAGTGAGGCTAATTTAAACATTTAAGTCAACCGGCTCGCCCCTCCCCTCGCCCTCCCTTAGTTTTTAGTTAATGGTGGGAGGGAGGTTGAAAATATACCCGTCCTCATGGCTGGAGGTTGGAGGCAAGGGAGAAGGAAAGGGAGCTTAGCAGGGTTCCCTCTGGCCCCTCTCCAGCCATCCCCCTACCCCAGCCCTGTTTCTGAAGCCAAATCCACGTAACAAGTGGGTACAGAAGAAAGAGCGCCCGGCAGGGACGAGAGCCCAGCTTCACCCCTGGCGGGCCCTGAGCTGCCAGCCCGGCTGCTCCCTGCCTCTGCTGCCTTCCCGGCTGTCAGGGCTCTAACAAGAGGGTACCCTCTCCTTGGCCACTTCCAGAGGTGATCTTTTCTCCCCCTCCTGGGTGGCTTCTCCCATCTGTATTCTATGCGGATGGTCAGGACAGCCACTCTGCAGGAGAGAGGCGGCTGGACCTGGGACAATGAGAGGACGCTTCGTGGAGGAGGCAAGCTTGAGCGCTGCCGCTTCCCAAGTACCCAGCGTCTGGTCTGCGTTCTTGTCCCAGCCTCCCCAGTCACGCTGTGACCCTAGCGAGCTGTCTAATCCTTTTGTGCCTCAGTTTAATCCTTTCATGCCACCTGAAGGACAATTGTGATGAGCAGGCCCACTCCATGGGAATCTCAGGAAGATCGAATGGAGCCGCCATCTGCGAAACGCCCCCGGGTGGAGCTGCACCGGAACCAGAAAGAGTTCAAGCAATGGAAATGTCGCCATCAGCGGGGGTGGGGACCGAAGATGGCAGGGCAGTGTTTGGGTGAGGTCATCCTGACCCCCAACTTCCCCCCCACCACCGCCATGCTCATCCACTCTTTGGCCAGAGCCTATCTGAGGTGTTCCAGGGTGGTCTGGGTGGCCACAGAGAGGCCCCCCAATGAAGCTTCAAGATGATGAAGGGGCAGGCAAGTCTGGCAGCCTGTGGCCTGGTGAGTGCACCGCCCATGTCTGGCCAAGCACAAGCACACAGGTGCACGTGTCACCTGTTACATATCTTCTGTTCCCTCCAATGGCCCAGGGCCTGAGGCTACCAACCCTCAGGGACCCTGATACTCTTGGGCCGGAAAGTGGAAGGGTGTGAGTTGAGAGGACAACTGCCTAGATCAAAGACTTGGGGACAACTGGGAGAAAAGATAGAACCCTGCAAAGCCTGCGAACCCCCAAACTGCCAGAGTCAACTAGCTCCACCCAGGTGGGCCTGGGGCAGGAGAACACGCTATGGTTGTTTGAACGTAAAGTATTCCCCACAGGTTTGTGTGTTTGGAATACTGGGTCCCCAGCTGGTGGCAATTTTGCTGGAGGAAGTTACTCAGTTACTCAAACTATCTCCTTCCTGCTGCTGTGAAGATGAGATACCTGGCCGGCTGGCTGGCTGCTGGTGCCATGCTTTTCCCACCAATAAAACTTCTCCTCAAAACTGTAAGCAGAGTGCTGGAGAGATAGCTTAGTGGTTAAGGCATTTGCCTGCAAAGCCTAAGGACCCAGGTTCAATTCCCCACTAGCCACATAAGCGCCAGACGCACAAGGTGGTGCCTATGTCTGGAGTTCATATGCAGTGGCTGGAGGCCCTGGTGCACCCATTCTCTCCCCTCCCCAATAAACAAATAAAATTAAATTTAAAAAACTGTAAGCAGAAATGAAACCTTTCCTTCCATCAACTGCTTCTGGTTGGCGAGTCACAGTTTCCTCACCTAGAAAAATGGAGCCCATGGCAACCACCTCCGCAGGTGGCTGCAGAGAGAGTCAGGTTGTACATGGGCGTGCCAAGCGTGGTGACTGGCACACAGCAGGCACTCTGCCAGTCTCCCCTTCATCTTCATGCCGGTCCCCAAATTTCAGAGGTTCAGAGAGAGCCAAAACGGAGAGCTTGTCTTGTGCCCAGCTAGGAGCAGGAGACCATGCTAGACATGACAGACTGGAGTGGCTGAGAAAGAGGGGCGCTGACTTCTCTGGGGGTGTCTGCAACTCTGCGATTCTTGCTCTAATTGAGTGCCCTCTTAAAGCACGTCAACGGGCGACATGGTCGTTGTTAATAAAAGAGTTTTCTGTGTTATTTTTAAAGTCATGACTGAGTAGGCCGGGCCCTCTGCCCCCGGCCACAGCCATAGGGAGCCAGGAGGACCCCACAGTTTCCTTGGAACCAGCCAGTACCCATCCCAGAGGGGGACATGCCCCAGAAAGTAATTGCGGAGCCTCAGAGAGCAATGCCCCCCCCCCCCCCGAGTGGGCCTGGTGACGAGTCAAAGGAAGCAGCTTCATTTTCCTCCTTAGAAGGGAGCATGGTGGTGACTCACGCCTGCTTTCTGTGGCAAACCCTGTTTCTGGTTGTCACTCAAGCACACCTGCCGGCTTCCCCTTCCACGGGGAGGGACGAGAACACGTGGCAGGCTGGTGTGCAGTCGTGGAGGAATCCAGGGCCTGCAGAGCAGGTCCAGCCTCGGAGGGTGGCCCTGGCCTGAACCGCCAGCCACACCACAGAACCCTGGTCCTCGTGGAGGTCACCGGCCAAGCCACAGAATCCTCGACCTGGCCTTTTTGATGGGTTTTTTTTAAAGAACAATCAGACTCAGAAGCTGGGCGTAGTGGCACACCCCTTTAATCCCAGCACTCGGGAGGCAGAGGTAGGAGAATCGCCATGAGTTCAAGGCCACCCTGAGACTACATAGAGAATTCCAGGTCAGTCAAACCCACCTCAAAACAAAACAACAAGAACAAGATATACATATACATACATATTCAGCTGCCCACTGTTATAGACCACAGGAAAAAAAAAATCTATGTTTCTGCATCTCATAGAAAAATGGAACTAGCTGAACAGGGCCCAGCATTCTACATGGTAATGACCAGCCAGACTGAGAGAGGGCTCGGAGTCTCCATAGGCCCTTCCAGACTGTTCCACTCATTCCTATCCCCTGCAGACACTGGAGCATTTGAGTGTAAGATACTCACACCCTTCCCCCCACCCCAGCCAGAGGCTCCCCAAGGGAACCTGTGTCCTGCTGGGCCTGGGATACAGCAAGCATGAAGTGAGTGTCTCCCCGGGGAGGCACAGGGGAAGTACAGGATTCACATCGAAGCTCACATTAGTCATACAACCAGACACAGATAATTGTAAACGTTTTTCGGTTTGCTCTTTGTTTGTTTGTTTGTTTGTTTCATAGTGGGTGTGGTGTAATCGCTGTGATGCACACACGTGTGCCGATGTGTTACTCCGTGGGCTCACCTGCAGTGGTCACAGAAGAGCATCAGTGCTTCTGTTCACAACTCACCTGCCTGTTTTTCCTTGCGACAGAGTCTCTTACTGACTCCAGAGCTTGCCATTCACAAGCCCTCGCAAGTCTCTGGTCTCAGCTCCCCACAGGATTGGGGTTAGGGCTGGAGAGATGGCTTAGTGGTTAAAGCACTTGCCTGCAAAGCCAAAGGACCCAGGTTTGATTCCCCAGGACCCACGTAAGTCAGATGCACAAGGTGGCCACATGTGTCTGGATTTCGTTCACAATGGCTGAAGGACCTGGTGGCATCCATTTTCTCTCTATCTGCCTCTCACTTTCAAATAAATAAATAAACATAAATAAATAATTTTTTTTTTAAAAAAAGGACTGGGGTTAGAGGTGTGCATGGTGATGCCCAGATGTCTACATGGGTTCTGAGATTTGAACTCAAGACCCTCACACTTATGCAGGAAAAAAAAAAATGCTGAGCCATCTGTCAAACCCGTAAAAGGTTTACTTTGTCATTGTTTTTATTTTGTCATTGCACCACTTCTCAGTTCAAGCCTGACTATTAAACCACACGCCGTTCCAGTGTACTGAGTGGGCCAGTACAGGGAACAGGCACCAGACTGAAGACCAAGGCCACGCAGCCCAGGCCCCAGGCACAGGCCCGTGGATGCTCCAGTGCAGAGAGCTGAGACGAGCATGGCCGGCTCTCGCACTTGGGGGATAATAATGGATTCAGAAGCTGAGGTGGGCCAGGAGAGATGGCTTAGCAGCCTAAGCACCTGCCTACAAAGCCTAGGGATTCAGGTTCGAGTTCCCAGCACCCACATACGCCAGAAGCACAGGTGGAGTTCATTTGCAGTAGCTGGAATTCCTGGCGAGTCCATTTCTCTCTCCTCTCTTTCTCTGCCTCTTTTCTCTTTCTCTGTCCAATAAATAAATAAAATATTTTTTAAAGGCCAAGGTGTAATTATACAAATACACACAGTGGTCTAAAAGCTTCTCCACTGTCACCATGCATGTTCAGGTTAAGATGTCTCCATTCCAGGAGAGAGCCATCATCCACTCCAAGTCAGGTATAGCACACGGCGGGTAAATCACCTCCCACCGTAATTAAGTGCTTGAAGGAGATGCCGACATTCTCAGACTGAAGCGTGCCATGAGCTGGGGGCCCCGTAGCTTCCTGGCATTAACAGCATAGAAGGGAGTCCTCTTATTGTTGCCTTCAATCTGCTCCCCCAAGAGTTGTGTCAGAGGAGATGACCCCCAAAGAGCCCACCCAGGCCATACACACACACACACACACACACACACACACATGTCTAGCCCCTGGCACCGCCATCCCTGACCACATCTCTTTGGGGCTGATTTTTCCATCAGAGGAACAGACAGGAATGATGCAGCGAGGCCCAACTTGCAGCAGTGCTTAGGAACATGGGAATGAGCCCACTGCCCTTATGCTCCTGAGAAACAGCCTACAAGCCACAAGAGCCCTAGGCTGCCACACTTGTACCTGACACTTACATACTCACGTGAATATATATATATATATATATATATATATATATATATATATATATATATATATGAACTTCATGCTTTCATCGGTCTCTCAAGTCATAGAGCTTGACAACCTGAACCCAAATTCAGCCTGGCTGGTTTGGCTGCAGCCAGAGCAGTCTCGGGTCTCCTGGTACCTGGGGGAAGAAGAGGCATTACGGAGGGCAACATCAGCGCCATATAGCCCCTGCTGAAGGCCAGAAAAATGGGAGGTCAGGGGTAGGGAAGAGCAGCAAGAGGGCAGTGAACGTAGGCCAGTCTTTCGAGACCCCGCTGCCCTGGTCAAGGCGTAAGTAGTAAGGCCATGGCGTACCCCAAGCACATCCTATGTCCCAAGATGCGAGGGCACAGGCAAGCTGCAGGTTATCAGAGTTTCAGAGAAGCAAGTCCGGAGTAAGCCTTCTCCAGGAAACCTACCCTAATTGCCTGGGTTGCCAAGCCTGTGCCAACTCCCAATCAGACTATCCGGAATGCACACAGAAGAGAGGCCCCTGAGAGGCCCTGGTAGGATCGGGGCTGTTTGAAGAGTGCCCAGGCTACCAGGGTTCACGACCAACAAGATCTGCATTAGAAGCTGGAGAAAACAAGACCAGCGAGAGACAGTACCCACTCAAGGAACAAGACTTCAACCTTACCAGATCTTCACCCAAGCGGGACCCTCCACGTAACTTTCCAGTTTCTTACCTATCTACTGAACACTCTTCCACGTTTATCACTCAGTCCATGGGACCCTTCCTCCCAAAAGTCTTCCCAGATGGACATGCTACCCCCAAAATATATGCCGTTTCCTCTCACTGGTCTCTTAGGCTCTCTCTCACCCCCATCAACAATGCTGGGTGCATAATAGGTTCTTCACAGATATCTGACAAATGAAGGATGGGGGAAGGATCCCCCGGAGAACCACCCAGAAAAGGAGGCGCCTACCCCGCCCTCGCCCGGCTGGTGAAAGCTTCAGAATCAAGCACAAGTTATAATTAAGATGGGATGTTTGAAGAGAAACATAATCCCCGTTTCCGTGGGATCCGCGGGCACAACAGTAATTAACGTCTCATTAACATTCGCCTAATTAAGCAGTTTATGAAAGCGTATGGATTTGCATACTGCCGCGACTGGCTCGCTCAGAGGCGTCAAGATTAACCCCTCCAGCCCTGGAGGGCCCAATGAAAGAACACCAACCAAACCCTGGAGCAAGCGGAAGAGGGACAAGTGACCCACCAGTTAAGTCTAGGGATAGAATGACCCTATCTTGCAGGCTCCCACTCTCTAAACCAGCAGCAATTTCTCAGACAGGCCCTTCCATAAAGTAAAAGGGACCACCACCACCATGGCTTTGTGCTCCCATTCCTCTGCCTGGCTCTTGGATGCCTACCCTTCTGCCACAGCTCTTGTGAGATAGACTCTACGCGAGAGCCCGTCTGTGGCTCCAAGAGCTCTGACCTCATTCAACCCCACAGTTCCTTGCAGACCTGTCCATCTCCACACAGTTCCCATTCAACCCAGAGAGGCTCGGAAGAGGTCCCAAGCCTGTTCAAGATCACAGTCTGGCCGAGGCAGAAGCAAGGCTCTGGGACCCAGAGACACACACCCCAGCGTCAGCAACACCAGCCCATGGTGTTGCCACCACCCCACGTGGGAAAAGGTACACGCTGCTTCTACTCACTTTCCGGGGACACTAATTAACCACCCTCGCGAGAGTCACCCTCCGCAACTCCCAGCCCAGCCACCGCTGCTGGAGCTGGGCTTGAATCAAAGTCACCTGCGACCGCCTCGCCGGGAGGCCTCAGTTCTCCAGAGGAGAAAAAAGACAAGGACCCTTCTGGATGGTGTCAAGGATCAAATGAAGCATTGTCCTCTGAAGCACTTGGAAGCCTCTCGCTCTGTGTGCATTTTAGTCGCTCATTAATGATGGCCTGTTACCCCATCCTCACCCCTGCTACCCTCGTGCCTGCCACACATGCCCTAGGATGCCCGCCACCCCTCTGCCCCTTCTCAGGGCAGATCAGGGCAACTGTTCCCAGCGATTAGTTAGCAATACACATCAAAAGCTTTAAAAATACTCATTCCCGGCGAGCTATTAAAAGCAGGAGGCATACAGGTGAGAAATTCGACTTTGTTACCATTTAAAACATCTAGGTAACAAAAGCTATCACAGACAAACCAGAAGAAGATACCACAGCACACAGAGCTAACAAAATTTAAAAAAAAAAAAAATTCTTTTTCCACCCTATATAAAGAACTCTGCAAATCAGGCTGGAGAGACTGCTTCGTGGCTAAGTCATTTTGCCTGCAAAGCCAAAGGACCCATTACCCACGTAAAGCCAGCTGCACAATGTGGCACATGTGTCTGGAGTTCCTTTACAGTGGCTAAGACCCTTGCATGCATACCCATTTTCTCCTTCTCTCTTTCTCTTTCTCTCTCTCTCTATCTCTCTCAAATAAATAAATAAATAAAATTTTTTAGAAAAAAAAAGAACTCTGCAAATCAATAATAAAAGAAAAAGAGGATTGGAGAAATGACTTAGCTGTTAAGGCAACTGCCTGCAAAGCCTAAGGATCCAGGTTCGATTCCCCAGTGCCCATGTAAACCAGATGCACACGGTGGATCATGCATCTGGAGGTTATTTGCAGTGACTAGAGGCCCTGGTACACCCATTCTCTCACTCTCTTTACCCCTCAAATAAATGAATAAATAAAGAGAACATTTTTAAGTGGGGGGGCACAGACCAGAAGACATTGCAACACACACAGCTAAAAACAACAACAAATATATATATATATATATATATATATATATATATATATATATATATATATATTTATTTATTTATTTCCAGGCTATATAAAGAACTCTGCAAATCAATAATAAAACAGGCACTTGTCAGGTTAGGCAACCTGACGGGCCAATGAGCGCATGACAAGGCTGGCAAAATTTAGCAGACTCCTGAGAAACGCCAAGTAGAAGCACAGGTTGGATTCTGCATCCATCAGGTTGGCAGGCACCTAAACAGTTAGAAGGTGCCAAGATGGTGGGCGACCACTCTTGATGGACGTGGAAGCTGCGCCAAGCATTTGGAGAAGCAACCTGGCCTTCCATAGTGAGGTTGAGGATGCGAACGCCTTGCCACCAAGCAATTCCAAACCAAGACACTCCACACAGGCACTGGGTGGGGTACAAGGCTTGAGCAGCCTGCTCCCAAGAGTAGAAAGAAAGAAGGAACATTCCAGAAGCCAGCCAACAGGAGAATGGATCACAGGGGCAGCTGTTCCTAAGAGGGAACATTCTAGATGGCCATCAGCAGGAGACTAGATCAAATATGGGCGTACAGAGCTGGAGAGATGGTTCAGTGGCTTGCAAAGTCTGACAGCCCAGGTTGGATTCCTCAGTAAAGCCACATAAAGCCAGATATACAAAGTGGTACACGCATGTGGAGTTCATTTGCAGTAGCTAGAGGCCCTATAGGGCCTGTTCTCATTTATTCTCTCTCTCTCTCTGCAAATAATAAACAAAAATTTTTAAAAATATATGGATGTACAGATTAGTCTCAGCAGATTAGGAGCATGTGCTGGGCATACCTTTATTCTCTTGATAACTCCCATTACATTTACAACAATGAAAGACTTTTGTAAAATTTATTTATTTGAGAGAGATACAGAAATAGACAGGTAGAGAGAGAAAGAGAATGGGCGCACCAGGGCCTCCAGCCACTGCAAACAAACTCCAGATGTGTGCGCCCTCTTATGCATCTGGCTTCCATGTGTCCTGGAAAGTTCAACCTGGGTCTTTTGGCTTTGCAGGCCAGCACCTTAACTGCTAAGCGATCTCTCCAGCCTGACAATGAAAACCTTTTTTTGTTGTTTGAAAATAGATCTACAAGGACCAAGTGTGGAAGAAGAGGAACCAGCAACATGATGCTCGAAGTTGGAGAGCAGATAGGTGAGTGGTAATTGACTTGGCACAGCTGATTCCTGAGCCACTGTCCTATCACCTGGCAGAGCAAGGGCTCAGGAACGAACAGGTCACCCTGGCACCCCTGGACACAGGAATGGAGGCTGGGAGGAGTCTGCATAAGAACTGCCCAGCACTCTCTCTCTCCAACTTTGTTCTTGATCCTTCTGGGGGAAGATCCAACTGAGGTTCTCAGGATTGGGAGAGCCCAGGCTGAGTGCAGGGTAAAGGTTCATACTGATAATAGGAGGGGCTGGAGAGATGGCTTAGTGGCTAAGGCACTTGCCTGCAAAGCCTAAGGACCCAGGTTCAATTCCCCAGTACCCATGTAAGCCAGATGCTCAAGATCACCCATGCATCTGGAATTCATTTGCAGTGGCTAGAGGCCCTGGTGCACCCATTCTCTCTCTCTCTCTTTCTCTCTCTCTCAAATAAATAAGTAAAATATTTTTTCAAAAAGAAAAGAAACTGGAAGGAGTAGGTGAAAACTTGAATGCTGAATCTCAGCTCAGCCTTCCTGTCCAACTTAGCCCCAGGGGACTCAAAAATCATCTCAGGAGACACTGTCTTTGGGGCTCCTAGTGAGCTAGCCCAGACAGGTAGACCAGCCACAAGGAAGCCCCTGGTGACACGCTCACCCATGCGACGGCAACACCAGCTTCCATGGTACATCGCCGGCAACTTGGATGTCAGGCCCACCAGCTCAGGGACTTGCAACATTTTATTCAAGGTTAGCAAAGGGGGCTGCCACAAGGAGGCATTCAACAAACACTGCTGAGTCAGTGGAAAGAATCTTTATTATGCAGCACAGGGAAGCAAAGAGGTAAAAGAGCAACTCAAGAGCAGAAGATGCAAGAGGAGCCTGGCATGGTGGCGCACGCCTTTAATCCCAGCACTCGAGAGGCAGAGGTAGGAGGACCACCATGAGTTTAAGGCCAGCCTGAGGCTACACAGTGAATTCCAAGTCAGCCTGCTACAGTGAGACCCTGCCTCAAAACAAAACAAAACAAAATGGTGCAAAAGGAAGGGTTGGAAGGATGGCTTAGCAGTTAAGGCGCTTGCCTGCAAAGCCAAAGGACCCAGGTTCAATTCCCCAGGACCCACATTAGCCAGATGCATAAGGAGGTGCACGCATCTGGAGTTCATTTGCAGAGGCTGGAGGCCCTGGCATGCCCATTCTCTCTCTTCCTCTTTCTCTCTCAAATAAATAAATAAGTAAATAAATAAAATATTATTTTAAGATGCAAAAGGAAGATTTTTTAAAAAGACATCAGGTATCTCCTTAGCACAGTAGGTAGTGTCAATCTCATCATTATTTTTTTTAGTATTTTTAGAGAGAGTGGGAGAGAGAGAGAGAAAAAATTGGCACTCCAGGGCCTCAGCCACTGAAATTGAACTCTAGACGCTTGCACCACCTAGTGGCCATGTGCGACCTTGCTCTTGCCTCACCTTTGTGTGTCTGGCTAACATGGGACCTTGAAAGTCAAACATGGGTCCTTAGGCTTCACAGGCAAGCTCCTTAACCGCTAAACCATCTCTCCAGCCCTCAATCTCATTTTTGAAAAATGAGCTAGAAAAAAATGTCCTGGGGAGATTGCTCATTGGGTAAGGTGCTTGCTTGCAAAGCCAGATGGCCTGGGTTCGATGCCCCTGTACTCATGTAGGCACAGACACACAAAGTGACACATGCGTCTGAAGTTCATTTGCAGTGGCAAGAGGCCTTGGCATGCCCATTCTCTCTCCCTCTCTCTCGCTCTCCTTACAAATGAATAGATAAACATATTTTTAAGGGCTGGAGAGATGGCTCAGTGATTAAGGCACTTGCTTGCAAAGCCTAAGGACCCACCTTCGATTCCCTAGTGCCCATGTAAAGCCAAATACACAAGGTGACACATGTGTCTGAAGTTCATTTGCAGTGGCTAGAAGCCCTGGCGTGGCCAATCTCTCTCTCTCTCTCTCTCTGCCTCTCTCATTTTCAAATGAATAAATTTAAAATATTTTTAAAATATAGTTTTTAAAGTTATCATTATTTTCCACAGAAAAACAAAATATAGTATTTCTGCATAAGAAATAGATGGAATAAGAGCTAGGCCTGTAATCTCAGTAAGGTTTAAGGACAGCCTGGGCTACATAACAAGACCCTATCTCAAAAACAGAATGTTCAGGGCTGGAGAGAAGGCTTAGCGGATAAGACACTTGCCTGCAAAGCCAAAGGACCTAGGTTCGGTTCTCTAGGACCCACGTAAGCCAAATGCACATGGTGGCACATGTGTCTGGAGTACATTTGCAGTGGCTGGAGGCCTTGGCATGCCCATTCTCTCCCTCCCTCTCTCCCTCTCTCTCTCTCTCTCTCTCTCTCTCTCTCTCTCTCTCTCTCTCAAATAAATAAATAAAAACAAAATATTTAAAAGCAGAATGTCCAAGGCTCAGTGGTTAAAAATGCTTGATTGCAAAGCCTGAAAGCCTGGGTTTAATTCCCCAGTAGCCATATAAAGCCAGACACACAAAGTGGCACATGTGTCTGGAGTTCATTTACAGTGGCAAGAGGCCTGATGTACCCATTCATATTCTCTCTCTCTCTCTCTCTCTCTCTCTCTCTCTCTCTCTCATACGTGCACATGCGCACACACACACACACACACACACACACACACACACACACATATTCTCCCTCTCAAATAAATAAATAATATTTTTTAAATACAAACTGTTCGGTAAATAAAAATTTGAAATTTAGTATTTATGAAGCAGGAATGCTTTTCAAAACTCTGTTATAAAGGTAGGGTGACAAAATTGAGGATATAAAGCCAGGCGTGGTGGCACACATTTTTAGTCCCAGCACTTGGGAGACACAGGTAGATCTCCATGAGTTCGAAGCCACCCTGAGACTTCATAGTGAATTTCAAGTCAGTCTGGATTAGAGTGAGACCTTACCTCAGGAAAAAGAAAAAAAAAAAAAAAAAAACCCAAGGATCTAGAAAGGAGACGTAGAAAGGTGAACAGAAGTGCCAGAGAGAAGAAGAAGGCCATCAGGACCCTCGCAACTCAAGGTTGATTGCTGTTCCAGATATAAAGACACAGGAAGCCGGTGTCAGGAGATCACTAAAGGAGTTCATCAAAAACTCTGCAGAGCAAAGCACATTAACTTCCAGTTTAGAAAGACAGACCCTCACCAAGGCAAGGCCTGCAGTTAGTCATCAGAACATGGAGTGAAAGTCAGTTCTACAAGCTTCCAGAAAGAAATATCCCAGGTAGCATGCAAATAATCAAATGTCAGCACAACTGTGATTTCTCCATACCAGCAGCTCAATAAGCAGTGGTGTAGCCAGGGCTGGGGAGATGACTCAGTGGTTAAAGGTGCTTACTTGCAAAGCCTGATGACCCAGGTTCAGTTCCCCAGTACCCATGTAAAGCCAGATGTACAAAATGAGGTATGTGTCTAGCGTTCATCTGCAGCAGCAGGAGCCCCTGGTGCACCCACACACACACTCTCTCTCTCTCACTCACTCAAATAAATAAATATATTTTTTTAAAGAGAGAAAGAAACTGAGGAGATTGCTCAATGGTTAAAGGCACTTTCTTGCAAAGCCTGACAGCCTGGGTTTGATTCCTCAGTATCCATATAAAGCCAGATGCACAAAACGGCTCATGAGTCTGGAGTTGGTTTGCAGCGGCAAGAGGCCCTGGCACATCCATTCATATTCTGTCTATCTCTCATGAATAAATAAAAATATTTGGGGAGACAGACAGAGAGAGAGAGAGAGAGAGAGAGAGAGAGAGAGAGAAGGGTCCATTAAACACTCAAGGAAAGAGCTCCATCTAGAATTCTATACCCAGCCAGATTATCCACCAAGATCTGGGATACAATGAAGAGTATTCAAGCGTTGTGCCTCCCACGCCACTTTTTTGGAAGCTATTAAGAACAGGAAAGTGTCGGGTCCAGTGAGGAGAAAATCCAACAAGAGAACTGGCATCTAAAACCACAATGGAGCCAGTCACAAGACACAGGGAGAACTTTCTCCAGAAGGCAAAACAAGCTTTCCCACATCCCAGCACTTGGGAGGTGGAGGCAGGAGGATTTCAAATTCAAAGCCAGCCTGGGCTCCACAGTGAGACTTTGACTTGAAGGGGGAAGAAAAAGATAAAATTGATGTAGTACTTTAAGTGTTTAGTTGTATTGAGAGGAGGTTTACTGAATGGGGGAAAAGTTGGGAATATCATAGTTACTATTTTTTAAATAGTTTATTTGTGTATTTTGAGAGAAAGACAGACAGAGTGAGTATAGGTGTGCCAGGGTTTCCTGCCCCTGCAAATAAACTCCAGACACATGTGCCACGTAGTGCATCTGGCTTTACATGGGTACTGAGGAGTCAAACCTAGGCTGTCAGTCTTGGCAAGCAAGCTCCTTTAACTGCTGAGCCATCTCTCCAGCCCACAATTACAATATTTGAAAGCCTCCCCAAAGAAGAATGCCACTGAAAATAGGGTTGTCATAAAAATAAAAGCCACCAAAGTATATACTATGTGACATGGCAGGAGGCTTGGCCAAACACAAACATGGGAATATGAGGTGGCAGTGGGGTTGGGGGGAGCAGGGCTGAGACCCCAGATAGTCTGGCCAGGCGTAGTGGCGCACGCCTTTAATCCCAGCACTCGGGAAGCTGAGGGAGGAGGATGGCTGTGAGTTTGAGGCCAGCCTGAGACTCCATAGTGAATTCCAGGTCAGCCTGGGCTAGAGTGAGACCCTACCGCAAAAAACAAACAACAACAGCAAACAGGCATAGTCCATAGTTAATGCCTGACGTGGGAAATCCAGTGATGCAAGTCAGTTTCTGAAAAGTGGGAAATAGAGAAATGTACACACAGAGATCCACAGTTGGCAGAGGTTGTTCTACAAGAGTGGAAGGAAAGGACAGCGAACTGTGGGGCAGAGTAGCCCGTGGACTCTTGCACCTTTGGCTCCTAAATACCCTGTTGCTTGTCTTAACCATCAAGGGTTTACTGTCTTGAGCAGTGAGCTCTAGGCCAGGCTCCCAGCCTCTGGGAAACTGCTGCCTCCAGTTCCATTAGGTTTCAGGGGGAAATAGTGGCCTCTCTTCCCATAAAGGGGACAGAAACAGGGTCCCCTGAGCAGACCAGGGAACCCTCCACGTCCTCTGCCTCCTCCTGAGGGAGAAGGTCTGCCCAAGCCAGAAACCTACTGACTTTCTTTCTGTCTTTCATGTAACAAGTATTTATTGAGGGCCTCCTCGGTTCCAGGCACTGGGCACAAGGCTGTGAACCAGGTAGCCTCTGACCTCACATTAAGCAAATAAAGCAATAAATACAGATTGTGCACAGAGTCATGGAGGAGGAGAAGGGGGTCTGTGCAGACAGCCCTGGTTTATCCATGGGGACCCAGAGGGACAGGCTGGAGAAGACAGGAGCTCAAGTGTCAGGGCTTGGAGGAGGGAGAAAGAGATCACTGTTGGGGGGCATCATAAGGGTCTCTACTCTGTCCCCAACGCCACCCTCAACCCCTCCTTCCTCCGCACCCATCACGCTGGTCTGGCCCAGGACCAAGCTTGTCAAAAGGACAACAGAGAAAGAAATTCACACCCTTGCCTTTTAATGGAAATCGATGTCCGCTCACCAGGGTGATCTACACTGGCGATTCATTCCTTACTCAGGTCAGATGCGCCACCGCAGACCTGGAGAGGGAGAGCATCAGACATGATACCCTCTTCCAGAGACTTCCCCTGAGCCTGTTGCGGCCCAGTCACTGCACGCGCGTCCCTCCATAAACCCTGCTATCTTAGATCCTTCTGTGGCTCCCACGGCTCTCAGGGACAGGTTATGGCCCTGGTATGCAGGACCCAAGTCCCCGGCTTCACCTGCCTAGGCATGCAGCCACCGCCATAGAGCTAAACTAAACTGGTGCTGAAGATTTCTCAGCATCCACAGGAGGCTCCCATGGCAAGTGGAAATCTCCCATGGGCCACTACACACTCCCAAAGGCCTCCCCAGTGGGCTGTACAAAAGTTGAGCTTTGCACCAGTGGAAATCCCCCCCCCCCAAGAATTCCAGAAAAGCAGCAGCCAACTTGATCCAGTCTCACTTCCAGGGCCTTGTTCTCACTGGCACCTCCTGCTTTAGGGATCCTCCTTTCTCCCATTCATGCACACCTATAGCCAGTATCCCCATGGCTCCTCTCAATAACAACTCCTCCTCAGTCCTCCTCATGGCTTGGGCCTCTCTCCTGCCTCCCTTCATATCCCCTAGGAGATATGGTGACCAACAGAGCAGCCAGAGGTGGCCCAGGACGAGGAGGGTACGCTGCTGACCATTCAGGTAAGCAGATCCTAAAGGAATGGCCTGGCCCTGTCTTCAGACCCTCTCACCCCTAATGATAGCTGAGAACCTTCTCAGGGCTGAAGTCACCCAGAGCTAAACCCTATCTTGGACACATTCTCTCTCTCACTCCCCATCATGTCAGGGTAGAACAGGGTCAGAGAGAGAATGAGCCCAGAAGTGGGATAACAGCCCACCCCCTTGTAGAGTGTCAGCTGAGCCAGGCCTAAGAAGCTTCTGTCTAACCCCCTGGGCACATGGGCACCCTGGACTCTGAAAGTCTGGCATTCTCTGAGCGTTCTGGGAACTATGCACAACTGCTTTGATTGATGTTTTGTTGGTTTAATTTTGTTCTTTCTTTTTTGTTTTTGTGTGTATGTGATGTGTGATGTGGCATGTGTGTGGTGTGTATTTGGTATGGTGTGTGTGTGTGTGTGTGTGTGTGTAGTGTACGCACATGTATGTACCCATGAAGCACTTCATGCACTTGCCTGCAAAGGTCAGAACAGAGCATCAGGTGTGGGCTGGAGAGACGGCTTGGCAGTTGAGGCACTTGCCAGCAAAGCCAAAGGACCCAGGTTTGATTTCCCAAGATGCATAAGGTGGCACATGCATCCTGAGCTCATTTGCAGTGGCTAAAGGTCCTGGCATGTCCATTCTCTCTATACCTGCCTCTTCCCCTCCCCTAGTCTAAAAATAAATTATATATATGATATATATAATATATATACACATTTATATATATAATACACACACACACACATATACATACATACATACATACATACATACATACATACATACATACATACACATTTATTTTTGGTCTTTCGAGATAGGGTCTCACTCTGGCCCAGGATGACCTGGAATTAACTTTGTAGTCTCAAGGTGGCCTTGAACTCATGGCAATCCTCCTACCTTTGCCTCCCCAATGCTGGGATTAAAGGCGTGCGCCACCATGCCCAGCTTCATAAAATATTTTCCTTTAAAAAGAAGAAAGAACATCAGGAGTCCTGCTCCATCACTCTTCTGCCCGTTTTTATTTGAGCTGTGGTCTTGGTGATTCTGAAACTTGTTGAGTTTTGTTTTTTGGGTGTTTTTTTTTTTTTTTCCCCTGCAAGCTCCTGGCAGGGCTCTGCTTTCTGCTCCATGCCGCCACACCCAGCTCTTTGGGGGGCTCTCCCAGGGCCCTGCTGCTTACACAGGAAGTGCTGTGTACCACTGAGCCATGTGTGTGCAGGAACCCACGTGTGGGGAGTGCGTGTGTGGAGTCAGAGGCTGACACTGTATATCGGCCTTGATCACAGGGTCCCTCACTTAAAGCCCAGCATTCACGGACCCAGCTAATGTAAGAAGTCAGTTGCTGCCTCCTGAGCACTGGCATTACAGGGGTCCACCACACCCACCCAGCGTGTATGTGGGTGTGGGGGCTCCAAACTGTTCCACACTTGTGCGGCAAACACTTTATGAACTGAGCGTCTGCTGTTTGACTTCTTTGAGACAGGGTCTCGCTGTGTGACTTAGGCTGGCCTCGAACTCAAGATCCCCCTGCCTCGGTCTCCTGAACGCTGGGATTATCCACCGGTGTGTGCCCTCGCTCTCAGCTCTGCAACCTGACGCTGACTATGATACGTCCAGCATCGACCAGCCTCGTGTTTATCCCCTCCCTCCCTGAGCAGGAGGCGGCAGCGCCAGCGCACTGTCCTGCTGAGGGCATGGATGCTTGACCGTGGTCCCAAGTGATGAGGGGCAGGGTTGGGATCAGGCTTGCTCGCCGAATGGGCCTGCCGGGCACTAGACCTGTAGTGCCAATGTCCTCCTCCTTGCCCCACGTGGGGCACATACAGGAGGTTAAGAGGCTGCAGTGGGTTCCTTTCCTCTAGAAAACCAACCGTGTGAGTGCCAATGAACGCTTCGTTCTAGGTTCTCCACCAACCCTGCCATACTCAGCAAACGGGAGCTCCCAGTATTCCTGGGGACCCCTAGAAGGAGCAGTGCCAGAGGCTGGGCTGGGAAACCAGGTTGGAGCCTAAGAGAGTGTAAGAGAGGGGTCCAGGTAAGGTGACTGGACCCCTGGAAGTAAGAAAAAGGCAGGCAAGTCCGTGCTTGCTAGAAATCAAAGATGATCTGACTTCTTACCGCTTGCCTAGGTCCCTGGACCCATTTTTTCCACAAATAACCAGGACCCCTCGTGAGAGGGAGGGAGGTCTGTCATAGGATTTAAACATCGTGGTTGGTCAAGTTCTTGGTGGCAGGGCTAGCCTCTTTCTGAGACTGTCCCTACCCCTAACCAGCCAGCTGTCCCTCTGGTTCAACTGAGCCCCCCACTATAAGGTTAGAAATACCTTTGCAAGGGGAGGGCAGGCTCTCTGACCACTTGGGAACTTCCAACTGTGGGGGAGGTTTTCCCCAGCTGGAATGAGCTGAGGGGGAGCGCCCCCAGCCCATACTCTCCACATGGGTCCTTTATCCCCGCCAGCTCCCCACATGACAGGAGTTCCTTGAACTTCCTTTTCTTTCCAAGGTTTTTCCAGGCCCTCCACAAGGGATCTCTAGCCTCATGGGTGCCTTTCCTTGGCTCTGTACTTCCCTCGATAAATATAATAGCTTAATAATTATGCTTCTCAGTCTTTTTATTCAACTCTTTTATTAAAATTAGAAGTGAAGCCAGGTGTGGTGGCTCATGCCTTTAATCCCAGCACTCGGGAGGCAGAGGTAGGAGGATTGCCATGAGTTTGAGGCCACCCTGAGACTCCATAGTGAATTCCAGGTCAGCCTGGGCTAGAGTGAGACCCTACCTTGAAAAACCAAAAACAAACAAAAATAAAAGAATTAGAAATGAGCCTAGGGTTTGGGGTTCAAGGACTTTCCTGGATCCCGAGCATCCCATTATAGGTCATAGTAAGCTTCACATTGCTGGGATGAACTTCCAAACCAGGCATGGTTTCTGGGAGGAATGGCATTTATTTCAAGCTTAAAGATCCAGGGGAAGCTCCATAATGGCTGAAGAAGCTGGCCCCCTTTCACGGGGCCACATGGACAGAAAAGCCACCAGCAGCAGATTCCAGATCCATCTGCACACCTTAGGGCTGGACCCTAGCCCTCACCCACAGTGATGCCTCCCCCAACCAGGTGGCTGGAGAACTCAGTTCCAAGCTTTAATAAACTCCTGAATCTATTAGGGGACATCTATTCAAAACACCACAGAGGGACTAGGGTTCCAAGGGCACCAGGGGCCTTGGCCAGTAGCTCTCTGCTGAGTATGGCCTCCGTGTACTGTGACCCATTCCCGAAGATATAGTAACTCAGCTTACCCAGCTCCACATCTCTGGCTACAGGGTCCCTGTTGATGGTTTTGCTCTGGTCCAAGTGGTCTCTGAGGTAGCCTGTTCCTTCTGGCTTCGATGGGCTAGACCACCCTCTTGCCCAGCTAGACTCCTAGGTCTGGTGGACTCTACAGCATGACACCCTCCAATTTACATGGGATGCTTATCCACACTGCACCCCACAGCCGGACGCCCCCCACAGCAAGTACCATTCAAGCTGGACCCTCCTCTTCTCCCTGGTCAGAGCCAGGATACACCGTGGCTTCCCTAACCTAAGCTCCTTCGCCCTGCTCCTGAGCGAGGCCTGGGCGGACACTTTTATTCTGGCTGGATTGCAGTCCCCAGGGTCAGGCAGCGACATGAGATGAAGGAAAGAGTGCACAGGCTTGAGCTGTCACCCTCCAGCCCTCGCAGCGACTTGGACGAGTTTCCACCTCTCACGACCTGTTTGCTCATCTCTAAATGAGGCCACAGCGCTCTTCCCAACCCCCTGGAGGGGAAAAGGAGGGCAGGCTCCATCCCTGGTGATGAAGTGGCCTCAAGCCCACATCCCTGAGCCATCATGACCCCCCCCCACACTCCTACGGTCCTGCTGACCTAACACTTTGGCCTCTATTTCCAACACCTCAAAGTCCATAGACGTGAGGAAGTGAGGGGGTGGGGAATCTGTCATTTAAAATAAAGAGAAATTTGCTTCTCATTAAAATGAAGTTTTTCACCTCTATCTATGCGCTGCTCTTCTCAACTGCGGAGAAGGATCCATTAACACATCTTTCCCCTTCTCCAAATGAGGCAGGAGTGGGTAGGTCTGAAAAGTCCCAGTGGACAGTGAAAAAGACAGAAAAGCCCTCCCCCTCCGGCTGCCCCCCAGCAGCCAAAAAAAAAAATCATTACAATTATGTCTGGGAGAGGGCTCCAGGAGAGCCACACAGCACGCTTCATTAAGGCACCAATTAGCAGGAACCAGCTTCCTCTTTGGGACCTGGAGGCTGGGACCTCAGTCTCTCCCTCCTCTCCTATCACCCCCAGCCTCCAGGCACTCAGCCACACCTGCTCTGGTCAGGAGCCAAAGGGTGGCCACAGAGCAAGGCTCATGAGCACAGAGGTGGCTGCGGAGAGGTCCGGGCAAAGGCTACAGGAACAGAGGTTTAGGGTCCCTGCCATAGCCCTCCTGTCCCTTCAGACTTCAGTCTCCGCATCTGACCCTTGGGAGGGTGTACTCTGGGGCTGCAGAAGGCCCAGGGAGGCCAGAGATTGTCCATGGGAAGCTTTGGCATAGAAGTGACAGCATGGAGCTGCAGGCTATGGATAAATGGGTTGCGTAGAGCTGGAAGGAGTTGAACTTGTATAGTGAGTCAATGAGAGCAACATTCATTGAGCATCTACTATGTGCCAGGCTTGAGTCAATCAACTTTCTTGTTCATTTTTATTTATTTATTTAAGAGTGACAGAGAGACAGAGAGAGAGAGAATGGGCGCGCCAGGGCCTCCAGCCACTGCAAATGAACTCCTGATGCATGCACCCCTTGTGCATCTGGCTAACGTGGGTCCTGGGGAATCGAGCCTCAAACCGGGGTCCTCAGGCTTCACAGGCAAGCGCTTAACCACTGAGTCATCTCTTCAGCCCTCAATCAACTTTCTTCACTTAACACGGCAGTCTCGTGACTCAAGCAGGCTCCACATTACAGATGATGGAGCTGGTGACACGCTACTAGGTGAGACATAAATGGGAACAGTCCAAACCAAGTCAGATCCTGGCCACCTTGGAGCCCAGTCACCACAGCCCAAACCCAGCCCCCAGGCCCTTGGAAAACAGGAAGGCACGTGGGGCTTTCCAGCTTGGCACCTTTCAGCACTAGCAGCCCTGTGACCATGCCCGCAGAGCAGAGACCCTTGCCTGGGGTGCCACGGCCTGAGGAAGTGAGGGTTTCAAAGGCGGGAATGGGCTCTCCCCATCCCCTGCCGTCCCTATACACTCAGTGGGTGGGGGAGGAAGGGGCAGCCAGCCCAGCGAGGCCCTACCCAGAGCCAAAAATGCTTCCCAACACCCTTAGCAGGAGAGCCTTCCCAAGGAGTAGCTGCCCCCTGTTCTGCCTAGTAGGGGTCTCTGCCCCCCCCCCACAAACATCCCTCAGTTTCCTGCCAGTCCTCACAAACAACATCCCTCCTCAGCCCCACACTCGCAAGGTTCCATATGAGACACTGAGTCAGGAGTTCAGGGGAGGGGGCAATGGTCACAGGCTCCCTCCCCCTTGGGAGTCTCTGCTGCTTAGCTTCTAAGGGCCCATAGCCAGAGGACAGACCCGGAGCAGGTAAGGGAGCGTGGGGGGTGGTGCTCAACTTGCCAGAAAGTTCTCTTGCATCTTCAGTTGAGCAGGGGAATGTGGGTCATCACTCACAGGCCATCCTAAACAGATGCTGGCCCCACCTGGCCGCCATATGTCCAAGTGGACTCTACCCTGGCCTTCCTCCAGCCCCTTGCCCACCTTACGTGGGGCCATAAACTATACACACCTCTCAGTTCGATTCTGCCTCAGAGTGGAAGCACAGCCTGCCAAATACACTCATTTGCTCCCCAGTGCCAGAGCAGAGATATCCAATGGGACTCCACCCCCGGGGCGCTGGATCAGGATGGACGCACGTACGCATGTGTGCCTGACCCTCAACAGAACATCCACAGCACAGGCAGCTCAAGCAAGTTAGTCTCATGTAGTGACAACGTCAATAAAGAGCACAGCGGCAGTGAGGCTGTACAGCGCAAAACTGGGTCTGTCCCTCCACAAAGAAAGTGTCCCTGTGCCCGGGCGTGGTGGCGCACGCCTTTAATCCCAGCACTCGGGAGGCAGAGGTAGGAGGATCGCCACGAGTTCGAGGCACCCTGAGACTACATAGTGAAATCCAGGTCAGCCTGAGCTAGAATGAGACCTTACCTCGAAAAAAAAAAAAAAAAAAAAATATATATATATATATATATATATATATATATATTAAAAAGTGCCCCTGCGGAGCTGGAGTCAGCGCCTGGCATCAGAGCCCTCCACAGCCTCCACGCTCTTGGGTCCTGCACCCGAGGGACTAAGGGCTCCAGCTGAGGTCACACAGCAAGCAAGACCAAGATGGGTCTAGAACTTAGGCCTCTTATTGCCTGGGGTGGGGCTCAGATGCAGTGTATATTATGAGAGACCAATGAGCATGTCATGGTGGGTGTATCTCCTCAAACTCATGACAGGACGCTAATCCATGCTTTCTCCACCAGGAATTCTCTCTCCACTTTCCCGAACCCCAGCCTTCAAAAGCCCCAGTTTGCACATATCCAGTAACAGGGAACTCCCTGACGCCTGTAGCTTTCGAACTGAGAGGACTCTTGCTGAACCTGGCTCTGCCAGGGCAGCAGGTGCACACTGCGGGCCCCGGATTGGGGAAGATTCCTAGACAGCAAAGTCAGCTCCTTAGTCTGCTATTTTCCTGGTCCCCCCTGCCTGCCACCTTCAGCTGCTGGTGTCCCCGAAGGGACAGGGAGGAAGAGCAGCTACCTACTAGCTCCTGAACGCAGTCTCTCACACTCCAGCCTCTGCAAACGAACTCCAGACGCGTGCGCCCCCTTGTGCATCTGGCTAACCTGGGTCCGGGGGAACCGAGCCTCGAACCGGGGTCCTCAGGCTTCACAGGCACTCCAGCACTCTTCCTGCGGCTGTGTCTCTTAAGGCCCAGACCAGCATTGTGGCCTGGATCTGATGTGTGCCCATTGCTAAACTGTTAACTTCCTATACCTGAAGGTATTTCCCTGCCAGCTTAGCCTGTCCCTGAGGTTGGTTCCAAGCCCTTGGCCAGAGGCTGGAGGGTCCCGCTTCAACCTGAGGCAGCAGGAGCCGTCCCACTGTCCCCTTGGACGCCTAGTTCCAGACCTCCATCCTTTCATTGTTAGTGCAGCTGGCTCTCCCTGAGCCCTAGGCCTGGAGAGTTATGGCCCATCCATTCCTCCCAATGTCCTCCCTCAACCGCCTCCAAGGGCCCATATCTCGACATACACATCTGTCAGCCTGTGGCGGCCACTGCCACTGCGGTTTCCAGGCAGACAGGCTTCGTTTATGACATTATCAAAAAGTCTGGCCCCTCCTTCCCCCCCCTCCACCAGCCCTATCCCCGCCTCCCTTTATGGGGACAGAGATTTGAGCTGTAAATATCACCACATGTCTCCACTGCAGACTCTAACAAGCCCAGAAAACTGCTGTTCCAGAGGTCGCCACAACCATAAGCCAAAGTCAACGAAGGCTCTTCGGGCACATAAGGCCTCATCCAACTACCCCAGTCGCTTTCCCGCCATATCCAGAGACCAGGGAAAGCCCCACCCCATCCTTCTCCCCTTGCTCCCCTCCTCCCCTGCCAGCTCTAAGACAGAACTGCCCTCATTAGACACAGCCCGCAGGGGCGGAGGGTTAGCTGCTGGCAGGAGGGGGGAAGGAGCGCATCCTGACAGAGCCCCAGACTTGGGGACCCGAACGTAATGGGCCCTTTACATACCAGCCATCATGTCCTCCCAACAGCTGCGCAGGCAGCTGGGGTTCGGGGAGAGAAGGCTGAGCCTCGGAGGCTGGGAAGGTTTGCTGCACAAACATGAGGACCTGAGTCTGGCTCCCCGAAACCCACAGGCAAGCTGAGCATGACCGGGCGTCGTGGCGCACGCCTTTAATCCCAGCACTCAGGAGGCAGAGGTAGGGCTGCTGTGAGTTCGAGGCCACCCTGAGACTACCTAGCGAATTCCAGGTCAGCCTGGACTAGAGTGAAACCCTACCTCAAAACAAAAAACAAAAAAAAAAAGCCAGGTGTGGTGGCACAGGCTTTTAATCCCAGCACTCTGGGAGGCAGAGGTAGGAGGATTGTCATGAGATCGAGGCCACCCTGAGACTCCATAGTGAATTCCAGGTCAGCCTGGACCAGAGTGAGACCCTACCTCAGATAACGTTGACCTCTACCCTCCATATGCTCACACACACAAACGCACGTGCTCTTGCACCCCCACACACACATACACTAGCCCACACGCATACAAACACATATATACAAATGGACACACACAAACACATGCCAAAAGGAAAAATAAAACTAGCTTCCAGCCAAAGTTGGCATAGTGGATCTGCAGGAGCTTAGCCCAAAGACCCACCCATCATAGCCTGGCTAGGAGGAAGCGCTAATATGGTGTGGGTGGGTTTTCTTGTTATTTATTCATTTATTTATGTGCCCTTATATGTGTAAGTACACATGCGTCACTACAAATGAACCCCAGACACATGTATCTAACTCTATGTGGATCCCGGCCTGGAAGACTTCGTAAGCAAGTGCCTTTAACTGCTGAGCCATCCTCTCCAGGCCGCGGCTTGTGTTTTATATGTCCAGGAATTTAAGCTGCACAACGGACCCCCCAATGGACCTGCTTTATAAACAACACTGAGGTCCAAACCACGCCACAGAGCTTTCTGGTATAGGAACCAGGATTCAAGATAAGCCAAGCCCCATGCCCCACTCTGAGGGCTCTGATGGCCAGGCTGGGTGTGGCCATTCCCTCCTTGGCAAGACTCAGTCTCTTCCTGGGGCCTGCCCAGCACACAGCCTTTGTTTTTGCTGAGGCTATCTGTTGAAGTTGCCTTCTCGTTGCTGGATAAAACACATGACCAATAGGGCTGGAGAGATGGCTTAGTGGTTAAGGCTCTTGCCTGCAAAGCCAAAGGACCCAGGTTCAATTCCCCAGGACCCACGTAAGCCAGATGCGCAAGGTGGCGCATGCGTCTGGAGTTCGTTTACGGTGGCTGGAGGCCCTGGTGCGCCCATTCTCTCTATCTGCCACTCCCCCCTCACTAAAATAAATAAATAAAAAGAAAATATTTTTTAAAAATTAAAAAAAAAAAAAAACGCCTGAGTGGAAGCAGCGAGGGGAGGAAAGGGTTTATTTGGCCTATTAGTCTGCATGTAAAGTTTCATCATGGCATGAGAAGCATGTCGGAGCAGAGGCTGGGCACTTCACCTTGTCACAGCAGCTGGGAGGTAGCAGCAACAGTGAGCTGGCTCTGGGGCTGGAGAGACTGCTTAGCGGTTAGGGCACTTGCCTGCAAAGCCTAGGACCCAGGTGTAATTCCCCAGGACCCAGGTAAGCCAGATGTACAAGGTGACGCACAAATCTGGAGTTTGTTTGCAATGGCTGGAGGCCCTGGAGGTCCTCTCTCTGTCTCTCTCTCAATATTTATTTAAAAAAAAAAACAACAGGTGTGGCCACACTTGCCTGTAACCCCAGCACAAGGCACACCTTCCCCTGTGACCTCTATCAAGGTAACTCAGTGTGGTGGTTTGATTCAGGTGTCCCCCATAAACTTAGGTGTTCTGAATGCTAAGTTCCCAGCTGATGGATATTTGGGAATTAATGCCTCCTGGTGGGAGTGTATTGTTGGGGGCGGGCTTATGGGCTTTATAGCCAGTTTCCCCTTGCCAGTGTTTGGCACACCCTCCTGTTGCTGTGGTCCATCTTCTGTTGGCCAGGGGGTGATGTCCACCCTCTGCTCATGCCATCGTTTTCCCCTGCCATCATGGAGCTTCCCCTCGAGCCTGTAAGCCAAATAAACCTCTTTTTCCCAGAAGCTGCTCTTGGTTGGGTGATTTCTACCAGCAATGCGAACCGGACTGCAACACTCAGCCTGGCCGAAGTCACCAATGTACAGAAGCCACCCCCCCAACACATCTGGCTTCCACCCTAAAGGGGGGCTGCTCAGAAGTGGAGACCCATGCCCCAGGAGCTCTGAATGTAGGTGAAAGAAGGTCTACACATAAGCTGACTTTTTATAAGACATGTTTAACTAAAGTAGATGTAAATTAATTTGCTTTAAGACAATTAGAAGTGCCCTAGAGGATTTCAGGAGAGGGCAAGAGCCCCCCGAACCCAAAAGCTCCAGAGACAGGACTGGGGGGGATGAGGGGGGTCTTTGGAGGGTGTGGCTAACAGCTACATAGCTCTGGAGACCATGAGGTGCATGAACGTGGGGATGAGAGGCATGAGCGAGCCCATTTTGACAGGTGGTTTCAAAAGCCCAGAAGAGGAAATGACTGGCACAACGTCACACATCATGTGTGTGGCAGTCACAGCGGGAAGCTCTGGCTCCTCTCTGCCAGCCCTGAGTAGTTAGTTCATTCACCAAAATGGCTCAACACAGCCGAAGTCCCTCAGTCTCGGTGCCCTGGCCCACCTCAGTCCCGCCATCTGCAGGGTGGGGGGCTTGCACTGTGACAATCTGGCTCTTCTGAGGCCTGGCGTGGGGAACACAGAGGGAAGCAGCCTGGGGTTTGGGAGACAGGAGCCAGAAAGGGAAAGGACCCGAAATCAACAATCGTTCCAGAATTTTAAGCAGTTTTTGGAGGAAAACGAGGAACAGGTTCAGCTGTTGCAATTTGCTCCAGGGTAAAATTATGTTCCCGTGCTCTATTATACAGAACAGAAGGAACATTTGGTGGGTTGGATAGTTGTTAATTTATTTCTCTGTTTGTTAATGGGCTTGCCACAAGCGCATGCTCACACACACACACACACACACACACACGCACACACACAGAGCATGAAGCAGCGTCAGCAGGAGGCAAAGCCAGCTCCATCTGACATCCTGCCATCTTTCTATCAGGTTCCATTCAGTTCTCCCTTGCTCTCTCCTCTCAACACCAAGGGCCTAGAAGAAGGCCGTTTGAGGACTGACATCAGCCCTTCAGTTTCCTCCATCTGAAAATGAGGCAAGCCACCATACTAGGGCCTCTGACCCTGGAAGAGTGAGCAGGCTGAGAAGTGTTGAGAGTATCCGCAGACCAACAATGTGTCTGTTAACACTGACCCAAGAAATGATGCTGCAGGGCTGGAGAGATGGTTTAGCTGTTAAGGCGCTTGACTGCAAAGCCTAAGGACCCAGGTTTGATTCTCTAGAATCCACGTAAGCCATGTGCACATGGTAGTACATGTGTCTGAAGTTCATTTGCAATGGCCCGCTCCCTCCCTCGCTCTCTCCCTCCCCCTCTCTCTCCCTCTCTCTCTCTCTCTCTCTCTCTCTCTCTCTCTCTCTCTCCCCCCCAGACATACAGGCTTTCCCCCAGGCCTCCAAACACGCCTGGATCCACCCACCACCTCCGGACTCTCACTTGGTCCCCTCTCTTCAGTGTCTCCAACTCAGAAAGGCTTGTGGACCCCTCAGAGCCACTCACCTGCCACTGTGTAGTTTGAGATTCTGGTCATTCTCTCCCAAGTTCATTTCATCACAGTCTGGGGTTTTCTGAGCACTTTGTCCTTTGGCCGGGTTTCATCCCGACCAGAGCAGAAACCACAGGAGGGCAGGCACGGTGCGCGCCGTCCTGTGTGCGGGACCTCCGGACACCTGACAGTGACTAGGTGTGTGACATTAGCGCTCCATCAGCGAACAAAGGAATGAAGCAAAAGGCAAGTGAGCCCTGAACGGAGGGGTGTGCTGAGAAGGGGGACTCCAGTGACCCCCAAAGCCTTTGGCTCCGTGCAAAAGTGTCTGGGCATCTCTTGGACTCCAGAAAAGGAGCAGGGAGGATAGAAGTTAACCGGAAGTTCGCCTCCACAGCCTGGTCCCTCCTCTCCTAACAGCCTGATGAAACAGTTACAAGGAAACAGCCCCGCCCCCCCGCCTCTGTCCAGGCCCAGCCACTGTGTGCAGCTCGCTCAACCTCCGTGAGGCTCAGTTTCTCCATCTGCACTGTGGAGACGCTGTAAGATTCACCTTCCAGCATCAATGTGATTCAGCTCTCAACCGTGGCATGATGATGGATGGCGATGACAAAATGAGTCCCCCGTGTCTGACAGAAGGTTGGTGGCAGGTGCCTCAGGCCCCACAAGCAGAAAACAGGGAAGCCTCAAAAGCAAAAGGCGCCTTCTCTTTGCTCTGGACCCAGCCCAGCGGAGGGTTAGGAACAAGGGACACGGAAGCCTGTCTCAGTCCATTAAGCCAGCTAGAGATCTAGGGAGGAGGCAGGAGACCATGCTCCAACAGATAAACTAAGGACAAACAGACTGACAGTCTGGAGGGAGCCACGGACAGGCCTGGGTTTGAGGAGGGTGGAGGAGGAAGACGTGACCACAGAACAAAAGGAAATTTTGCAAGGTGCAGGCGGGAAGGCTTGCACACTTTAAGGACGAACTCAGGTCCTCACCCAAGCCCACTCCGACCACTGATGGGGTTGGAGATCATCAGCAAAAGCGCCTTGAGGCAAACGCTGCCCTGGCAGAGACCCTGCCTGGCCAGCTGATGAGGGATGTTGCCGCCCAGGGCCAAGGTGCCCTCCCCTCGTGCGCTGTACACATTAAGAATTATTTCTCTCCGGAGCAAACAATTTGTTACAATATCCACTGTGCTCCTTTCCCGGCTGGGCGCCCTCTCATACATCCTGGATTAATCCCGGAAGTCACTCCATTTATTTAGGCCATGCCTGAGTATACCTCCTCTTTTATTAGGGAAATTTTTCATTGTTTTGAGGAGCTCATAGGTTTTAATTTGGAGCAGATATTTTACAACCGACCTCAGTGGCTCGGAGACACAAGCAAGCTTGTGGCTGGGAAGACTACCCGAGCACTCAGGACTGGCAGGAAACTACGAGACTCCCCGGAGGAGGTCAGCATGGCATGTCCCCTCCCTCCAGGGCCAGAAATTCACACCCCAGTGCTGTGTGGCATCAGGTCACTCCCCTCAACTTCCCTGATAGGGAAAAAAAAAAAAGACAAGGAAAACAACATTATTTGGGTGCTGATCCACTGAGCCTGCCCAGGGAAATCTGGAAGTCACCACCTCTAAACATTCCAGTTTACAAGGACTCCAGAGATGGCTTAGTGGTTAAGACGCTTGCCTGCAAAACCTAAGGATCCTGGTTTAATTCCCCAGTACTTACATAAAGCCAGATGCACAAAGTGGCACATACATCTGGAGTTCATTTGCAGTGACTGGAGGCCCTGGAGTGCCCATATTCATTCATTCATTCTCTCTCAAATAAATATTTAAAAAAGTATTTTTTAGGGAGCTGGAGGGATGACTTAGCGGTTAAGGCATTTGCCTGCAAAGCCAAAGGACCCAGGTTTGATTCCTCAGGAGACATGTTAGCCAGATTCACAAGGGGACACTTGCATCTGCAGTTCATCTGAAGTGGCCAGAGGCCCTAGCGTGCCCATTCTCTTTCCTTCTTTCTCTGTCAAATAAATAAATAAATAAATAAATAAATAAATAAATAAAATATGTAAAAAATATTTTTTTAAAAAAACTCCAGCTTAGGGGTCTACAGGGATGGTTTAGTGGTTAAGGCATTTGCCTGCAAAGCCAAAGGACCCAGGTTGGATTCCCCAGGACCCATGTAAACCAGACGCACAAGGGGGCACACGTGTCTGGAGTTCATTTGCAGTGGTTGGAAGCTCTGGCATGCCCATTCTCACTCTCTCTCTCTCCCTCTTTTTATGATAAATAAATAAGTAAAAATAAAAACTCCAGCGTAGGGGCTGCTATGAAAGAATGTTGGAGATAGCTCAGTGGGGTAAAGTGCTTGCTGCACAAACATGAGGTCCTGAGTTCAATCCCCAGTGCCTCTGTAAAAAGTCAGGCGTTGCCACACACACATGTAACCTGAGCACTGAATGCCATGGAAATGGAAGAACCACAGCTAGTCTAACCAAAAACAAAACAAAAAAAAGGTGAGAACTAGATTCAATGAGAGACTATGTCACACAGGGCCACATTCACACACACATAATAAATAAAAATAAATTAATTTAAGTTAAAATATGCTATAAAAAGACCAAAAAAAAAAGTGAAAGAGGGCTGGCACTTCGAAGTCTAAGAACCCAGGTTCAATTCCCCAGGACCCATGTAAGCCAGATGCACAAGGTGGCACACACATCTGGAGTTCATTTGCAGTGGCTGGAGGCCCAACTGCGCCCATTCTCCTTCCTCCCCCCATCCCATCCCACCTCTTTCTCTCTCTCTTCCTCTCAAATAAATAAATATTTTTAAAAAATAAATAAAAGAGCCGGGCATGGTGGCACATGCCTTTAATCCCAGCACTCGGGAGGCAGAGGTAGGAGGATCACCGAGAGTTCGAGGCCACCCTGAGACTCCATAGTGAATTCCAGGTCAGCCTGAGCCAGAGTGAGACCCTACCTCGAAAAACCAAAAATAAATAAATAAAAGAATGCTTAGAGTTCCGAAATGAAGCAAGACTCAGGACAGACAAAGCATTAGCTGTTCTGAGCCTAGTTCCCAACTCCTTGACAAAAAGGCCAAGAGCCCACCACTCTTTGGGCTGCTGTGTAAGTCCAACAGACCAAGGTCATCGCCTGACCCAGGGCCTGGGTGACCCACGAAGGGGACTCGCTATGGTGAGTCTCTGGAGCCCCAGTCTGCTGCAGAGCTCTCGCACCTCGCCACCTTTGAACCTCCAAGCACCCAGAGCCCTTCACGCCAGACAATGGCTGGTCCTCAGACGGACCCTCACAGGCAGGACCAGCCGGCTTGGGCCATTGCCACGATCCTCTCCCCATGTCTTGTGCGAGGCCTTCCTACCTCTCTTACCTGACTGAGGCCTTGGGGTCTGGCTGTCCACAGACCCAACACTCCAGGCCCTCCCCTTAGGCCAGCTCTAAGCTGTAGTCCCCCACTCTTGCTGCCCCCCCATTCTATATCAGGAGACAGCAGTCCTTCCAACTCCTGCTCACCCACCTCACCAGAGAGGAGACCCCTCTAGCCCCACCTTCAGCACCTCTTTCACCTCACCATGGCTGCCCTCTGCTCCCCAGTTCACATTCTGCCCTGGGCTTGATCCTCCAGCCCAGGTTTTGCTCACACTGTTCCCAACCAGACAGCTGTCGCACCTCCCTCACCCAGCTTCCCAAATCTTCCAGAACCCCAAGGACCAAACTCCTCCAGGGAGCCCTCTGTGACTCCCCAAGGCTCTAGCTCCCTCCCTTCATGAGGCACAGCTTGGTCCTGTGAACTGTATGCACGGTGCTTCCAGAGGCAAGAACCATGACTTCGGCTCCTATGATGGCTGAGCCCAAGCTAAGTGCACTGGGTACTTAAGAACTCAGTGTTCAGCCGGGCGTGGTGGCACGTGCCTTTAATCCCAGCACTCGGGAGGCAGAGGTAGGAGGATTGCCGTGAGTTTGAGGCCACCCTGAGATTCCATAGTGAATTCCAGGTCAGCCTGGGCCAGAGACCCAACTTCAACCCCCCCCCCAAAAAAAAAAAAGAACTCAGTGTTCATTAAATGACTGAGGGAGGGCTGAAGAGATGGCTTAGATGTTAAAGGCACTTGCTTGCAAAGCCTGACAGCCTCAGTTCAATTCCCTAGTACCACGTAAAGGCCAATGCATAAAGTTGTGCATGAGTCTGGAGTTCATTTGTAGTGACAGGAGACCCTGGTGTGCCCATATTCACTATTTCTCTCTCTCTCTCTCTCTCTCACTCTCTTTTTTTTTTTTTTCTTCTTCTTCTTTTTGAGGTAGGGTCTCACTCTAGCCCAGGCTGACCTGGAATTCACTATGGAGTCTCAGGGTGGCCTCGAATTCACGGCGATCCTCCTACCTCTGCCTCCTGAGTAGTGGGATTAAAGACGTGCGCCACCACACCCGGCTTCGCTCTCTTTCTGTCAGCCTCTTTCTCTGTGTCTCTCTCATAAATACATATATAACACATAAATAAATAAAAATATGGAACATGAGTTTAAATGACCCAGGGGAGTGTACAGAGGACTCCCACTGAAAGAGTATAAGACCTCCTTGAAGGAAGGAGGTGTCATTGTGTCCGTTGTACACATGGAAAAACTGAGGCTACATGACTCTCTTATCCAAACAGCAGGGCTGGGATGGAAACCAGTCTTATTCATCAGTGCTCCCAAGGTGTTGCCTCAACTCCATGAGACACGTCCACGTGACTACCAGTCCTAGCCCCGCACAGCCACATGAGCTGTCCCCTCTGAATCTCAACACACCCCTCGGGGAGGTTATTTGTGCCATTCGAGAGGGAACACGGGGGCTGGAGAGATGGTTTAGTGTTAAGGCATTTGCCTACAAAGCCAAAGGGCCCAGGTTCAATTCCCCACGACCCACGTAAGCCAGATACACACAAGGTGGCACATATGTCTCGAGTTTGTTTACAATGGTTGAAGGCCCTGGTGGGCCCATTCTTTCTCTCTCTCTCTTAAATAAATAAAATTAAATTAAAAAGCCGGGCGTGGTGGTGCACGCCTTTAATACCAGCACTCGGGAGGCAGAGGTAGGAGGATCGCCATGAGTTCAAGGCCACCCTGAGACTACATAGTGAATTCCAGGTCAGCCTGGGCCAGAGTGAGACCCTACCTTGATAAACCAAAATTAATAAATGAATAATTTTTTTTTTTTTTAAATAAGAATGAACAGAGGTTCATAGAGTCTAGGCCACTTGTTCAAGGCTGCACAATAGGAGTCAGCGCTGGACCTTGAGTCCAAATTCCCTCAGCTCCCAGCCTGCTGAGAGCAGCTAGTCAGGACTCCCCGCCCCACTCTGGGGTCCGCAGGGCTTGTCCTCCCCTGGGCTGCGGGGCATCCCTCCCCCAGGACTGCCAGGAGCACTGCATGGTTGGCTGACCTTCTGGAAGGCTGGTCTCCGTCTCTCACGGTTCTGGGTATTTACACAGGCAGCCTCGGAAGACTCTAGAAAGTAGGGCATGCAGAGGAAGGTGGGGAGGGGGCATAGCAGATGTGGGCTGCAAACACTCCTGCCACCTTCCGTACCGCCTGGACAGAGGAGTCGCTCACTGTGGCACAGGCTTCTCAGATGGCACGGGCAACCACTGGAGCCTAGGGTACAGCCGGGATGCCCACTTGAGAAGAGGTGGGGGGGTGGCCAGCATCTCCTCCAGTTCCTCATTGCTTAGTGACCTGGAGGGCCTCAGGGATCATGGATGAGAGCCCCCCATTTTATCGAGAACTCCTCTGAGCCAAGAGTCACCTCACTCCCCCGAGCCCCCATTTGAGGTAGTCCTCAAATGCCTCCCAGCTACCACAGACATAGAAAGCGCACAGCGGGGGCCTGGAGAGACGGCCTGCTAAGCCTAAGGACCCAGGTTCGACTCCCCAGTACTCACATAAGCCAGATGCACAAGGTGGCATATGTGTCTGTGGTTAGAGGCTCTGGCAAGCCCATTCTTTCTCTATCTGCTACTTTCTCTCTCTCTCTCTCTCTCCCTCAAATAAATAAGTGAATAAATAGATAAATAAATAAATGAAAATATTTTTTTAAAAAAGAAAGCACACAATGGGGCCTGGCATACTCCAGACACTGGGTGCCCTTGGAAAGCCCGGCAGGTCTGAGGCTGCACTTGCTCTGGGACAATGCAGCAAACAGATCCAAGAGTTTTCCCAGGAAGCCAACTGATAGCATTGGGTGGGGGAACCAGGCTGGCACTCAATAACAAAGCCATACCCTGATGTCACCAGGAAAGCTAGTTAGGGCAGCAGACGTGGCACAGGGAGCCTGCAGACTCAGAAGCCAAGTGGATGCCGCCCCCCAGCCAGACTGGCTTCTCCCAAGTTCATGGTGTAGGGCTCCCAACTGCACCCTGGCCTGACAGGAGGAACCTGGGGAGGCCTGTAAGAGTGACCCCTCAGGGCACCCTGCCTCAGTGAGTTAAGGAGGGAATCAGGAGATGGTCAGGCCTAAGGGCTTAAGCTCATTGATGGATAAAACTGAGGGCCAAGCAGAGCCAATAAAAGCTGCAAAGGATGCCAGGGTGTGGGGGCGCACACCTTTAATCCCAGCACTCGGGAGGCAGAGGTGGGAGGATCATCATGAGTTCGAGGCCACCCTGAGAACACATAGTGAATTCCAGGTCAACCTAGGCTAGAGCGAGACCGTACCTTGAAAAAACAAAACAAGGGCTGGAGAGATGGCTTAGCGGTTAAGCGTTTGCCTGTGAAGCCTAAGGACCTTGGTTCGAGGCTCAATTCCCCAGGACCCACATTAGCCAGATGCACAAGGGGGCACATGCATCTGGAGTTTATTTGCAGTGGCCTGAAGGTCCTGGCGTGCCCATTATCTGCCTCTTTCTCTGTCTGTCTGTCTGTTGCTCTCAAATAAAGAAAGAAAAGCCGTGCCCTGACCTGCCTTGCTGGGCTTCCAAAGTAGTCCATAGCCCCTCCGGGTTCTCTATCCCACTCCTCTGCAGCTGAGGTCCTTGGAGTGCCACTTGTTGGGCATTTGCCACATGCCAGCCAAGCTCCTTTACGTGCATCAACCTACTTCATCCGTACAAGGCAGATGCCCTTAGCATTCTCAATCTGCTGATAGCAAGACTGAGCTGAGGTAAACCAAGTGCGTTCACGGCATTTGAAAGCGGCAAGTTGGGGACTGGATCCCGTGCCATCAGCTGCAGAGCAGACGTAACTTTAGCTAGCACCTTTGACTGCCTGCCTCGCCCATGGCCTGTGGGGCTCCTTGGTGGTGTGGACACAACCGCTTCACCTCTGGGTCTCTGGGAACAGCCCAGAGCCTAGCCTACAGCCATGCTTCACAAATCTTTGGAAAGATGAATAGACACGAACACCTTTCTAGTGGGCTGGAGAGATGGCTCAGTGGTTAAGGCGCTTGCCTGCAAATCCTGAGGACCCAGGTTCCATTCCCCAGTATCCACGTGAAGCCAGATGCACAAGGTGGCGCATGCATCTGGAATTCATTTTCAGTGGCTGCAGGCCCTGGTGTGCCCATCCACTCTCTTCTCTCTGTCTCTGCTCTCTCTGTCTCTCTCTCTGCTTGCAAATGAATAAATAAATGTATTTTCAAAAACACCTTTCTAGGTGAGCTGTGGAGACAGCTTAGCAGTGAAGGCGCTTGCCTGCAAAGCCAAAGGATCCAGGTTCGATTCCCCAGGTCCCACGTAAGCCAGGTGCACAAGGGGGCGCACGCGTCTGGAGTTTGTTTGCAGCAGCTGAAGGCCCTGGAGCGCCCGTTCCCTCCTCTCTCTGTCTGCCTCTGTCTCCTTGTGACAGCTGCACGGAAGGACCTGTGCCAGGGCCTCTGCTTGCCTTGCCCATGTCTCTTCATGTGGCGCCTCCCTGGGTTCCATGTTGTCAACTCATCTGGTATCAAACACTCAGCCAGTTTAGACTGGTTCTCCCAATTTCCTCTTCTATTGCCAACTAGTTGTGTTGAATTAGGTTCTCGCCGTACTTTCATATGACCTCCATCTAAGTAGCTAATTGTAGCAATAATAATCCAATTTCCAAAGGCCATATTTTTGCCTTGACATAGGGGTTAGGACTGCAATATATGTATGTACATGTATGGGTAGATATACATATACATAACACACACACGTATATATTTGATGAAGACCAGGGCTTAGTGCATGCTAGGCAAATGATTAACCAATGAGCTACACACTTAACTCTTGGGGGTTTTGTAAATTTATTTTTATTAGCCGGGCATGGTGGCGCACACCTTTAATCCCAGTGCCAGGGAGGCAGAGGTAGGAGGATCGCCATGAGTTCGAGGCCAGCCTGAGAATACAGAGTGAATTACAGGTCAGTCTGGGCTAGAGCGAGACTCTACTTTGAAAAACCAAAACTCACCAACCATACAAACAAACAAATAATCTTTTCTTTTCTTTTTTTTCTTTATTTATTTGATAGAGACAGACAGAGAGAGGAGAGAATGGGTGCATCAGGGCCTTTAGCTGCTGCAAACAAACTCCAGACGCATGCGCCACTTTGTGCACCTGGTTTACGTGGTTCCTGGGGAATCAAACCTGGATCCTTTGGCTTTGAAGGCAGGCACCTAGGGGGAAACTACTACTGTTGTCTTCCTGAATAGATATATTATGCCCTCTAAATGCTTATGTTTATGCCCATATATTAATACTACTCTCACTTTTGGTCAAAGAAGCTTCTGTTTTCAGACGGTGGTGACCACTAAGGTGACCCCAACCTCATCAAAGGACTGGAGAGATGGCTCAGCAGTTAAGGCATTTGCCTGTGAAGCCTAAGGACCCAGGTTCGATTCCCTAGTACCTACATAAGCCAGATGTATAAGGTGGTAAATGTGTCTGGAGTTCATTTGCAGTGACTAGAGGCCCTGGTGTACCCATTCTCTCTCTCTTCCTCTCTCTCTTTCTCTCTCTCCCCTATCTCTGTCAAAGAAGTAAATAAATACATAAATCAATCAATCAATCAATAAATAAAATATTTTAAAAACTCATCAAAGTGCTAAGAAGTGACAGTGGAGTGTTCAGCACTAAGTGAGACATCTCTGTCATGCCCTCCGAGGCTCAGGGATGGCAGAAGAATGTAAGAGCCAAAGGGAAGAAGTGCTTACAATACTGGCTTCTAAGCACAAAGTAGTCGCGGCACTAGTGACCTCACAGTGGCTGACACTACCCACAAAAGACCTGCATAATAAGGTGAGGGGGTGACATCAAAACAGCAGAGAAGAAAGAAGGGATTCAATAAAGGAGGGGGTTAGGGGAGAGGAAAAAGGGAGGATGGTGGGGGATTGTGACCATGGTATATTGTCTATACGTATGGAGGTTGCCAGTAAAACATCTTTTTAAGGGCTGGAGAGATGGCTCAGCAGTTAAGGCACTTGTCTGCAAACCCTAATGACCTGAGTTTGATTTCCCAGTACCCACGTAAAGCCAGATGCACAAAGTGGTGCATGCATCTGGAGTTCGTTTGCAGTGGCTAGAGACCCTGGAACATCCCATTTTCTCTCTCTCTTTCTCTCTCTTCCCCTTCTCTTCTCCTCTCTTCTCATTTCTCTCTGCTTGCAAATAAGATAAAATTAGAAAAACTTAAAGAGGGGAACTTGGGAGACATTCTTCCATGAGAGTCCCCACGGTTTGTAGGAGAAACCGATATATGCCCGTGGGAAATCCCATTCTACAGCGCAGCAGGGCTGCCACCAGCCAGTCCCCGCACATGGGTCAGAAAACTGACCGTTGGTCTTCCCAGGTCCCCACAATAGGCCCTCAGTACAGAGGGGTGAGGAGTGGCCTGTCTGAGCAGCTGTGCTGATTCAGGAGCCAGAAGACCCATCCTCCGTGCAAGGAGACCACCTGGACAGGGCCCCCGGGGACAGAGGGCCTCCATGGACATACCACCCACCTCACTGTGACCGACAGATCTGGTATCTAGTTCTGCCTGCTCTTCCTCCAGCCTGCTGCCCTACACCTTCCCTTCCAAACCCAGGAGCACTGCAAGAGGTGACAACGAGGCAGGCAAAAACAGAGCTTCAGGGCTTAGCAGTTAAGGTGCTTGCCTGCGAAGACTAAGGACTCAGGTTCGATTCCCCAGAACCCGCATAAGACAGATGCACATGGTGGCACATGCATCTGAAGTTCATTTGCAGTGGCTAGAGGCCCTGGCATGCCCATTCCCCCCCCCCCAAATACTATCATCAATAAAGAAATAAACAAACAGACAAACAAGCTAAACAGGACTTCCTCAGGACGCCAGAGCTTTTCAAGTCAAGCCGTAGCTCTTCAACATAGCTGTCAATGTTTCCCATGGCACCAGTTCCTTTCTAGGTCACCATGAAGACACAATACAATTTCCCCTCCTCTACAACACTGCTTACACTGCCCCCCACATAAGGCTCTTTTCTGCCATCATCATTCTCCATGTGCCACTTTGCCCGGCCAGGCTTTATTGTAGTGACAAAACACTGGAAACCATCAAAATACACAACAGAGAACTTGTTAAATGGGCTGCAGCAGACACCGGCTGGAACATTACGCTGCCATTAAAAATCACATTACAGAAGAGTATTTAATGATGGGAAAATAATCTTGGGATAGAATTAAGTGTAAAAAGGCAGGTTAGGAAACAGTAAGTGCGGCTTGATCCCAATTATGTCATAAATACATATTTTGTTTAAAAAAGACTGACAGGCAAAACATCCAAGAGCTTGCATTTTTTCTATAGAGAACACACATTACTTTTTGTAACCGGGAAAAAAAAAAAAAATAGAGTGTTTTTAAAGGACCCTGCAGGCTTCCAGACTTGGCCTCAAGTCATCTCTTCTAACCAGCCCTGCCAAAACTCAGCTGAGCCAGGCACTTCCTGCCCTGTGCTTCTCAGAGAGAAGACTGAAGAAACCTCCTGGTCCAGGGTAAGACAGGGCCTGGACCACTCCACCCCACCATCCAGGAACCCACAGCCACCCCTGACGACATCTTCTCACCCATCACTCAGCAGCAAGCAGCGGTAACCATTCGGCCTAGGACCACCCAGTCAGTGGGGATGTCTGGATGGGGATAAATGGGCTTCAGAGCACGGGCTTTAGTGACCGGGAAGAAGACAGACGGTCAGCTCCCCCACCATAGCCACCTGCTGCCTCCCCCAGCCCCACAGAGCTGTCACTCAGGCCCACAGTCTCTCCAGTCCTCAGCAACCAACAGGACACAGTTCAGCCTGTCCCTGGCCAGCTGCCCCGCCGCCCCTGCTTAGCAAAGCCCCTCGGCAGCCTCGTCATGGCTCACAGTGACCTGTCTGTCACATGCAAGCCGAGGTCCAGCAAAGAAGCAACCCAGGTCTCTTTCCTGTCCCTCCTTGCACACCTCCCCACACTGGTCAAAACACGCTGTGGGGCTGGAGAGACGGCTTAGCGGTTAAGCGCTTGCCTGTGAAGCCTAAGGACCCCGGTTCGAGGCTCGGTTCCCCAGGTCCCACGTTAGCCAGATGCACAAGGGGGCGCACGCGTCTGGAGCTCTTTTGCAGTGGTTGGAGGCCCTGGCGCGCCCATTCTCTCTCTCGCTCTCTCCTTCTCTCTCTCTCTCCCTCTCTCTCTGTCTGTCACTCTGAAATAAATAAATTAAAATAAACAAAAAAATTTTAAAAAGAAACACGCTGTGGCTACCACACATTCCCCTCCCGTGGAACACATGGAGTGGGAGAAGCTCGTCACCTCACACATTGTGCGTGTCCTTTCTTCGTGATACAAGCCAAGGGGTCATCTGCTCTGCTCATACAAAGCCAAGGGCAGCTGGCTGCCGGCTCTTGTCACATACACACACAGCCGGGGTCTTAGCCTCCTACGGGCAGGAAGGCACCTGGATCAACTCACTGGTTCTGAAACGGAGCCCCGTTAAATGCCACACATCAGAGCAAAGGCTGGCCTCTCGACAGCTTCTTGGACCCTGACTGCCTCAGTCAGTGTGTCCCTGCTCCCGCCTCACCTGGAGTCAAGCGCACACTTGCTTAATAATGTGACAGGACCCTCTGGCTTGCCTTTAGAGACCTTCCATGCCGCAGGGAACCTATTAGCCAGCCCCTGCTGCAAAAGAGTGCCCCTGGCTTCTGAGCTGGCTCCAAACCCCACCACAGCCAGGGCTGGTGGGATGATGGAGGGAAGACTGCCTGTCATCCCACACTTCCTGAACTTGTGTCTAAGCCCACCTGGCTGGGCAATCAACACTGCCTCACACATATTCACGCTTGCGTTCTCACTCACTGACACACTCAAGCCACCAGCTGGGACCGGCAGGCTCTGGGAACACAGAGATTCTGGCTGCTGGTCAGTGGATCTGTCTGCTTCTCCAGTGACCTTGTGAAGTGAGGTCTCTGAACCTCACTTCCCTCATCCGTGAATTATGGGGTCTCTCCTCTTGCCAGTACTGCAGGAGGCTGACAGAGAACAGCCTGGCACACAGTAGGATTCAGAAACACCATTCCTAGACCAGGCGTGGTGGCACACGCCTTTAATCCCCAGCACTTGGGAGGCAAAGGTAGGAGGATCACTGTGAGTTCGAGACCAGCCTGAGACTACATAGTGAATTCCAGGACAGCCTGGGCTAACCTGAGACCCTACCTCGAAAAAAAAAAAAAAAAGGGCAGGGAAGCCACAAAAACACCATTGCTGGCCTCCTCCTCAGCCAGGCCACAGAGGAAGGCCCGGGGCGGGCCCCTAAGAGAATGCAGCGGGCAGAGCACAGGGTGTCTCTCCCAAGGCCCTAACCTCACTATCCGTGTTCCAAGGATCCCATAGCTTCCACCAGGCCCCTCCTCCAGTCTCCTTGGCTTGACTCCTTCTTCAAGGACCCTCCAAGGGCTCACCACACAGAGCAGGAAGGACACTAGGGAGTCCCCATTTCCTGGCAAGGCCCCAAGGCCTCTGTTATATCACACATAACCCCTCACTGGAAGGCTCTGGAGACAGGGAGGAGAGAGAGCTCCAGGCTCTCCCACTTCCTGGCCCTGTGGGCCTGGGCAGAGCTACCCCTCTGAATTTCAGTTTCCTCAATCTCTCAAAGCCCTGAATTCCTTGAGCTGTCACTGAGGGGTACCAATCAGATTCTTATTTCTGAGAGTGTGAGACAAACACCACCAAGATACACAAACATCTTTTTAAAAAAAATTTTGAGTCAGGCGTGGTGGCGCACGCCTTTAATTCCAGCACTCGGGAGGCAGAGGTAGGAAGATCGCCGAGAGTTCGAGGCCACCCTGAGACTCCATAGTGAATTCCAGGTCAGCCCGAGCCAGAGTGAGACCCTACCTCGAAAAAAAACAAAAAAAAAATTTTTGTAGGTATGTATTTATTTTTCTGTAATATTGGAAAAGTACAACAGGTACATCAAAAGTGTGATTTCATGGGAGTGTGACTTGGGAAGCACCACGGTAATCCACCTTTGAATATGAGTCACACAAAGACAAGGATCAGGGCCAGAGAGATGGCTTAGTGGCTAAGGTGTTTGCTTTGAAGCCTAAAGACCCAGATTCGATTCCCCAGGACCCACGTAAGCCAGATGCACAAGGTGGCGCACGCATCTGGAGTTCGTTTACAGTGGCTGGAGGTCCTGGTGTGCCCATTCTCTCTCTCTCTTTCTATCTGCCTGCCTCTCTCTCTCTCTCTCTCAAATAAATAAATAAAGACAAAGATCAAGAAATGCCAGTGCAGGTGCCCAGAGGTGACTGGCGAAACTCTCAAGAGTTGGCATCGAACCAGGAGCCTGCTGCAGCCTAGCAGGGTTCACAAGAGGGGTGTGCCCATTTCCCCCGGAGGCCAGGCCTTGTCTTTTCCTCTGGTTTCCCCATGTGGCATCATGCAGCACAAGCTGGGTGCCCAGGGGTTCTCACAGTCCAGGGTGGATGGAAAGACGGGTGGATGGGGCTACATGGCAGTTGCTACAATGTGGGCAGAAGATGCCAAAGGCTCAGAGTCCCACACAGCATCAGTGATCCATCCAGTCAGAGGGATCCATGGAATCCCAGACGTGTGTCCAGTGCCGATGGAGGGATGTGGTGAGCAGCATCTTCCTGCTAATGGGCTAAAGACTCTTCTCCCATGAAAAGGGGCACAAAAGAGGGAACCAGTCAAAACCCTCACGACAAGGCAATGGGACCAGCCAAGAGGGGTCCTGCTGGCCACACAGCTCACCATCTCCAACTTGTGTCCCAGTTCAGGTAGCTTTGGGGGTACCTCCCACGGCTGCTAACTGTGGAGAACCGGGAAGGACAGAATGGCGACAGCCACATAGCCAAAGCCGAGAAAACTCTTCAAACCTGAGGGCCCCAAGCCAGATCCCAGCCAGGCAAGAATTCCTCTGTCCAAGCTGGTTCCCAGGAGACTGGCACTGGCCAACCGGGCCCAGGCCAACATGGGAAGCCGTGTCCCTGGGCAGGCTTCCAGACCACCTGGCTGGCAACCCTGAGCCCAGTTCCACCTGAGCTGGCAGGGAAAACCATCTCCCCAAGTGCCTCTCAAGCCCTACCGCCATGCTCTCAGACAGTGAATGGGTCTCCGGCTCCCTTCCCCCCAACTCGTTCTCAAGCTCACTCTCCTCTGTGGCATCACAAGGAGTTGCTATGGAAATGCGACCACAGGCAGAGCATGACAATGATTTTGGGGCAGGGAGGAGCCACAGTGGGAGCCAGGCACTCTCCCGGACCTGGACACGAGGCCTGCCCATGTGCAGAGACCCAGGAAGGACGTGAAAGCCCAGCTGCGGGCCTCCAGGCCGAGGAGGGCAGAGGGGCTGCAGCAAGAGGCAGAGGCTTCCAACCTGCCCTCTAGGCTCCCTTGCCCTTCCCTAGAGCCTGGGGAGAACTAAGGGTCTGGGGCCTGTATGCTCAAGGAGGCTCATCAAAGCGGGTTCTGTACTAGGGGGAGGGGGGAATGATACCAAGTGGGCACCCAGTCACCCAGCGAGCACTGCAAACAAAGAGTGCAAACACAGGGACGCATCTGCTTTGGAAAACGGTACGTAATCAGAGTTTGAGAGCCCTATTCCAGAGATCTATGGAGGGCCGGCATCCTCCAGTAAACAAGCCAAAAAGCTAAACCCTGAACCCTTGGTCCCATACGCTGCCTTTCAGTCATTCATCCACCCACGCATTTATTGACTTTTTAAAATGTTTTTATGGCTTAAAAAAATTATTATTTATTTGCAAACAGAGAGGGGAGAGAGAGTATGGGAGCACCAGGGCCTCTTGCCACTGCAAAATGAACTCCATTTCATTTCACGCATGCACCACGTTGTGCATCTGGCTTTATGTGGGTACTGGGGATTTGAACCTGGGCCATCAGGCTCTGCAAGCAAGTGCCTTTAACCACAGAGCCTCCTCTCCAGCCCTCATTTATGGACTTTCTGAAGTGTCCACTATGCACCTGGTGGCTGACCTAGAGAGGATGCAAGGAGCAGAGACAATGCAAGGACAGAGGAGATGATCCATCGTGATTAGAGGGAGGACACCCGGGCCGAAGTCTAGGGCCTAGGAACCAGGGAAGGTGACCTTGGGGTTGACAAGTCATGCACTTCTGAACCATGCTTCAAAGACCTCTCGGTTTCCCTGAATTATTTCCCAACTGCTGCTTCAGCCCAAGAAGCCCCTACAGCCCACTGAGGCCATCATCTCCAGGAGGCCATGACAGGGTTCCCGTAATATCTTCCTATAGCTTGGAGGTTGCATGCTGCCCAAAACCCGTGTACTAAAGACTTGATCCCCAGGAAACGGATACTGGGAAGTGGTTGAGAGGCAGGGCCTAACGGAAGGTCCCAGGTCATTGGGGATGTGTCCTCAAGGGGGATTATATATCCCACGTCTTTTCCTCTTTCTCTTTTGTGCTCCGGCCATGAGATGGGCTTCACCAGGGGCTTCCGGCCTGATGTGCTACCTCGCCATGGGCCCAAAGCGATGAGGCCAACCCATCCCAAAATGAACCTCTTCTCTTTATAAACTGGTAGTTTCAAGTATTTGCTTATATTGGTGATGGAAAGCTAATTAACACATCCCTGCAAGTCCCCGGAACTGAGAGATCATGAGAACAGTACCTAGCTGTCCACGCAAGGAGCTCAAAGATGTTCCCACCAGGCTTAACATGTTCGCACAGTCTCCATTCACCCCTCACTCACCCTTGTGCCCTGTGTACCTCTCACTCCCCCTTGTCAGGTACTATGGTGGTCCTGGGGTGGGCAGAGAACAAGGACCCCCAACTGGTTACCACTGAAGAAAGTCAAGTCCCCACCTTTCTGTCAGCATACAAATTCATTCACTCCATGACACCCCCCCCCCTTCTCTCTACCCTGTAAGGGTTGTGACACCCAGCAGCCTCCCGGAATCTATTACATAGGTAGAAACTGAGTCTTGCACCACACTGAGAACTCAGGAGCAGGAGATGGCTAAGGACATCTTGGAAGGCCGCCTCATAGAGAAACCTGTCCTCGGCTCTAGCAAGAAGTCTCTTTGGGGGCTGGAGAGAAGGCTTAGCCGTTAAGGCATTTCCCTGCAAAGCCAAAGGATCCCGGTTCAATTCTTCAGGTCCTACGTAAGCCAGATGCGCATGGTGGTGCATGCATCTGGAGTTCTTTGCAGCGGCTAGAGGCCCTGGTGGGCCCTTCTCATTCTCTCCCTCTCTCTCTCTCTCTCTCTCTCTCGCTCTGTCTCTCTCTCTCTCTTGTAAATAAATAAAATATATTTTTTAATTCATTTATTTGAGAGCGACAGACACAGAGAGAAAGACAGATAGAGGGAGAGAGAGAGAATGGGCGCGCCAGGGCTTCCAGCCACTGCAAACGAACTCCAGACGCGTGCGCCCCCTTGTGCATCTGGCTAACGTGGGACCTGGGGAACCGAGCCTCGAACCGGGGTCCTTAGGCTTCACAGGCAAGCGCTTAACCGCTAAGCCATCTCTCCAGCCCTAAAATATTTTTTAAAAAGAAGTTTCTTTGATCACGAGCCGGGGTCTGCCCCACCTGAGGGCTAGCTTGGCAGCAGAGAGCACGTGTTTCCTGACAGCTGCCACCCTGTTCCTGCTGCACACACTGGCATCCCCCATTCCTGATTCCTGCTGCCTGATGGGAGAGCAGCTGGGAGGCAGGACACAGGAGAGCCAGACGAGCAATGGAGGAGTGCGATAGAGCATCCAAGACATGGGGACTCAGACAGAGCAGCAGTGACCTCAGAGCCAGATGGACAAAGGGAGAGCAGCAAGCCGAAGGACTGACAGATGGGGCTGCCACCCTCCCCAGAGCCGGTTCTGCAGCTGCTAAGTGGGGCGCGCACACACAGCTGGGAAGGAGCCTCCAAGTGCAGCTTTAAGAAGACTTTTCAGCAATAAAACTCTTATTTGAAATGAGATCTTATGCGGTGGGGAAGTCGTCCTCTGCCAAACATTAAATCCAGAAGCCATAAGGTGAAAATTTTTTTTTAATTTTATTTATTTATTTGAGAGTGACAGATGGAGAGAAAGAGGCAGACAGAGAGAGAGAGAGAGAATGGGCACACCAGGGCCTCCAGCCCCTGGAAACAAACCCCAGACGCATGCGCCCCCTTGTGCATCTGGCTAACGTGGGTCCTGGGGAATCGAGCCTCGAACCGGGGTCCTTAGGCCTCACAGGCAAGCACTTAACCGCTAATCCATCTCTCCAGCCCATAAGGTGAAAAGTTGACAAACCCAACTACATAAACACGTAAAAGAAAAAAATCTGTACAGCAAAAGACACTATAAACATTGTTAAAACGCAAGTAAGACACGGCAAGAAAATATCACTAATATACAAAGAGCCCCTATAAATCAATAAGAAAAAAAAGACAAAAGGGAAAAATTGGCAGTGAACTAGAAATTCACAGAGGAAGAACGAAATTGGCCAATAAACATATGAAAAGATGTTCTATCACACTAGCAAGCAGGCAGATGCAAATGAAAACGACACGATACCATTTTTTTTGCCCATCAGATTGGGAAAAATTAAAATGATTTATAACAAGCAGTGCTGGCAAGGATGAGGGGAAATGAACACTCACAGACTATTGGAGGGAGGGGAAGTTGGCTCAACTTTTGGAAGGGTAATTTGGCAATACTGATCAACATTTTAAACCCACACACCCTGCAACCTAGTAATCCCACTTCTAGAAACCTCTTCTACAGGAAAAAAAAAAAATGGCACAAGACCTCACATATAAATACTCAAGGATGCTCATAACAGCAATGCTGGTAAGAGTAAAAAAGAAATTGGAAATAACCGCACTGTTTGTCAATAAGGAAATATTCAAATAAAATAGGCCACAGCCATGTTACGGAACCTTCCGCCACAATTACACAGAGTGAGGTGTATCTGTGCACAGCAACGGGAGGAATCATGCTGCCAGAGCCTACCACACAGTGAGCCCATGGTTACAAAGAACGATGCTGATGTATGTCCCAGAGGCCAAGAGTGATATTCAAATGTCAGAAGGATCGCCTCCCAGGGGTGGGACATGGTGGAATGAGGGGCCTTTCATGTCCTCTGTATTTTTAAATAAATATTTATTTATTTATTTAAGAGAGAGAAAGAGTCAGAGAGAGAGAGAGGGAGAGAATGGTTGCACCAGGGCCTCCAACCACTGCAAATGAACTCCAGACATATGCATCACCTTGTGCATCTGACTTACTTGGGTCCTGGGGAATCGAACCTGGGTCCTTAGGCTTCTCAGGCAAGCACCTTAACCACTAAGCCATCTCTCCAGCTCAATGGCCTCTGTTTTTCAAAAAAAAAAAAATGTATTGTTGGATTTTCTTTTGTAATCAGCAAAACAAAATCAATAAAGAGTTAATGGACTTTTTTTTTAATCTTGCCTAGATCCTAATATAAAATGCAGATCTAAGCATTGCTGTCCAGTTAGATGGCAAGCTCAACACTCCCACTTGGCCTCAGGGCCAGGCGCCTACTCCCAGCCCCCTCCAGGAACATTAGGACCAGTTTGAGACCTTGGCTGGGGAATGTGGAGCCAAGCTGACAAGGGCAGAGGGTCATCCCAAATGCACAGACCATCCAGTCTGGCTGGGACCCAAGCCTAGGATACCAGGCCTCCAAGCAAGGCAGGACGGGAGTGGGAGAGTTTCTCTGGATGCCCAGAAAAACCTGAAACGTCACAGCCTTGGGGAATCCTGAGCTGAGCCCGAGGGGAGCCTGGAGGAAGGGAACACAGAAGAAAACTCCAAGAAGGGAGGTGGAAGGAGGGCGCAAGAGAGAGGGCAGGGGAGAAGCAGCCATGCTTCCTTCTGTAACACAAAGAGAAGGGGAGGGTGTATGGGCTCCTGGTGGCACATAGACATGTCTGCCTACAGTCGGTGGGGGAGGTTATCTGTTGTCACTCTCAGAAGGCCCAGCATGGAGTATATCTGGGGGAAGAGAAGGCCAACAGACCCGTGTGGTCGGCGGTCTTGTGGGTCCCTGGGAATTCCTATTAAGAAAGAAAGAACGTGGCTTCTTTCCACAGGGAGACGGGTGTACGAACATGTATGTAAGGATGCCTGGGCACCGGAAAGCCTGCAGACGCTGGAAGCAGGTGGCAAACCCCAGGACTCAGGCTACAAACCTCACCCCAAGCTTGTCAGGAATACCTCTCCCAACACGCGTCAGTCAAAAACAGAAGGAATTACCCAGAAGACGGAAGCAGCTCCAGAAGAGATAATGGCCCCACTTAGCTCCAGCACACCTTCCAGAAGGCGGGCTGAGGTCACCTAAGGCGGGGACAGGAAGGGATAGGCAACACCCAACAACAGCATTCCAAAGAGTGGCCTGCTCCTCACGCTCTATGGCTTGTATTGCTGTCTGCCCACACTCTATGCTGGGCCCACCAGGCTCCTTGGCGGCTATTCCCAACTGGCCTTCAGGCTCATGCCTGACCCCTGTGCCCCCCCCCAACTCCACCTCTGGTCAGTCTGGGGCCCCTGTCCTCTTTTTTTTTCTCCAGGTAGGGTTTCACTCTAGTCTAGGCTGACCTGGAGTTCACTATGTGGTCGCAGGGTGGCCTCGAACTCACGGTGATCCTCCTACCTCTGCCTCCCAAGTGCTAGGATTAAAGATGTGCGCCACCACACCTGGCTGCCCTGCCCTCTTTGACACAGTTAGAGCTCCCAGCCTTTGTACCTGGTGTGGGCTCTCTGCCAAGAGATGCCTTCCCTCCCTGGCCAATTCCCAGGGCCCTCCAAGAAGTCTCTCCACAGACAGAGGTCCCCCTGTGGTACCCCCGCCTGGGCTCTGTTCTGCTGTTAGCCTTCCTCGCTGCGACTGCTAACCGCTCTGGCATCCCCAGGGCCGATGTGGGTCTTGCTCTTTCTAGCCCCAAACCCAGCCCAGGCGTGGCACAAAGTGTGCGGGTGGGGGTCAGTCAGGCATGGAAGTTTGTGGAATGAACAAACACGCTGTCACAGTGCCCCGGGCCAGAGCTGAGCACACCAAGGGCCTTCAGAAGGGGGTGAGGAAGAGCCGAGAAGGTATGTCTTGGAGCGGGGCTGGGTGGGCAGTGGGTTGGGGGAGGGGGTGACCTAGCTTCCAATCTGGGTCAACACAACAGGCAATGGGCATTAACCATGCTACCTGGAGAGCGACTAGCTAGTGACCCCCAGAGGTCCATGACCACTGAAACTACACAAAACTGGACCTGAATACATGCGTGTGCGTGAGGGGGGTGAGGGCGGCTGGGCGTGATCCAGATGTGTCTGCCAAGCGGCAATCAAGTGAGGCTGGCCCCCTCCAAAGAGAAGGCTCCTCAGGGGCCCGATAACCCCTTACAGGTGGGAGTGACACAGGTCCTGTGACTCTAGGGGCCCAAGCCAGGACTCCTGTGGGAGTCACAGAGAGACTAGGTGGCTTTGAACAGTCGAGGGGACTATCCAAGGTGGCAGGGGCCCAGGGGGAGGGAAGGGCTGTGTTGGTTAAGGAAGCTTTCCTTCAGGGAGGGTTTATAGCACCAGCTGTAGGGGTCAGAGGTCAGAAGGAGGACGTGGTACCCTCGAGTCTCACTTAGACTCACCGGGCTTTGGTTTCCCCACCGAATGCCCCAGGCTCCACAGGCTGGTCCCCAGGAATCGTGAGTATGCTCATGGATATGGCTGACCCTAGGCAGCAGGCTCCACAGGCTGGCCAGCCCTGTTGACTTGGCAAGTGGACCCAAACCCTCCTTTCCACCGCTTCCTGCTTGTCTAGCCGGAGTAGAGGACAGAGTCCCAGGCCCTCCTGAGGACTGCCAGCTGTCACCCCCCATAGTACAGGGACAAGGGAACAAGAGGGGTCATTAGGAGCCCAAGCTGGGTCATGGGGGCCTGGGATGGGCCAGTAGTAAGGAGCAGAGCTGGCAGTCAGTGTAAGGTCATAAGACTCAGTAGACCCCTCAACCACCCTGTCCCCTCCCTCAGGACACTCAGCATGGCCTTCGGCCACACTGGAAGCTGGTCCCAGGCCCCCTGCCCTGGCTAGCTTGACTTCATGAACTAATGCCCCTCGGGGGCCAGCGTGTGTCTCAGCACAACCTGTTCCTGCCAGAAATAAGCAAACCGGCTCAGGGCTCCAACAGACTGACTCGAACACAGACATGCCAAGAACCCCAGTCCAGCCAGCTTGGGCCTCAGTTTCCTCCCCCTCTAAAACTGAGGCACAAAAACCACCCTCCCAGGCCAGGTGTGGAGACCAATGGGGGCCCAGATGTTCCACCTACTTAGAGGAGAAGAGGTGAACTTTCCACCCCCATCTCTGGGCTTCGGTTTCTCCATCCCGAGAGCCTCTGATGCGTCAGGAAGCCCGCTAGGTGCTAAGCAGGGACAGAGGTGGGGAGCTGTACCTGGGCAGCCCCCTGAAGCTGGCCGATGAGCACTACAGCTGTACAGCAAGGGCACAGTGACAGAGCTGGGTGTGCCACCCGCCACCGCAGGCCTCGAAGCTGGGGGGGATCCAAGCCTCCACCGCACCCCGGCATCCGCCGCTCTCTCTGTTGCACCCCACATGCCTGCTCCACTCATTGCCTACCTGACTCCTTTAGTCCCCCAAAGGCCACAGGAGATACATGGAAACCCAAGTGTGAGAGGACCCGTGATCAAGTTCACACGGGGAATCCGGATGAGGACCTTAGACCCTTAGGAGCCGCTGGCGGTTCCTTGTGTGCCTGACCCCCACCAAGGTCAAGTGCAGAGCCACACCACGTGTCAAGGGCTTCGGGGAACCGCACTCAAGGCGGCTACCCCCACCTGTTCTCCACGACTATGGACCGCATGCAACTCCAACCCCGAAACATCAGTGCTGGCCAGCGATGCCCGGCGGCTGCAAACGGTTTAGCCACTGGTGAGCGCCGTCTGGCCAGGCAGGGCTCCCCGACAGATTAAGAGCAACGCCGGCCCCAGACTCATTCATATTCCAGTCTGGCTGCCCGCTTCAATATGGCTGAGAGGCGCGAGGGCAGAGGCAGCCCTCCGAGAATGCCCAGCGATGATGCCTCTCCGATTCCAATTCATTTTCTATCATTAATGCTTTTGAAGAGCCCCACTCACTCCCGAAATGGGAAAGGAGCACAGGCTCAAGAAGGAAAGAGAGGAGAGGGCCAGGAGTTGGAGGAGGGGGCCCGGCAGAGGTGGTCCCAGTAGCAGGCTAGTGGCCCTGAGACCTGGGGTCAAATCCCACTGGGACCTTACATGGGCACTTGTTCCTGCTCTGCCACCTAAAGGGGACTGTAGGTAAGCTGGGATTTATAAACTGCAAAGGGTTGCATATCTTGAATTAAATAAAAGGGAGAGCTGGAGAGATGGCTCAGCAGTCAAGGTGCTTGCCTGCAAAGCCTAAAGACCCAGGTTCGATTCCCCAGTACCCATGTAAACCAGACGCACAAGGTGGTACATGGGTCTGTCATTTGTTTACAGTGGTTGAAGGCCCTGGTATATCCATTTTCTCTCTCTCTCTCTCTCTCTCTCTCTCTCTCTCTCATACACACACACACACACACACACACACACACACAGATTAAATTAAATTAAAAGTTTTTAAGCTGGGCTGCTGGCACATGCCTTTAATCCCAGCACTCGGGAGGCAGAGGTAGGAGGATTGCCATGAGTTCCAGGCCACCCTGAGACTACAGAGTGAATTCCAGGTCAGGCTGAGCTACAGTGAGACCCTACCTTGGAAAAAAACAAAAGTTTTAAAAAGAATAAAGAGAAGCAAACCTGACTAAATATGGCAGCGGAGGCCTATGAATTACATAGCTGCCTCCCTGTCATTGCAGGGAACCCCACTCCAGGGTTCAGGGGAGACCTAAAACACCTCTCATCCTAGCATGGAGCAGCAGGGCCCGAGGCTCCTGTCTTAAACTCACACGGTCATCAACTCATGCCCACGGGCTTATCTCAGCAGACCCCCAGTTAGCAGCCCTCTAGCCACTCTCTACCCCTGCCCCCCCACACACACACACACGCAGACCTTCCTAACGCCTGTCTCCTGCTCAGAACCTTCCGTGGCTCTGCATTACCCAAGTCCAACAGACCGTGCCAAACTGTGCAAAACTTTCCTCACAGCTCAGACTCACCTGGGCAGCCTGGGCCACCAGTCACCCTAAATCATCATAGGTCACCCTTCCCTGCCTTTCACACAAGCCACACCCTATCTGGAATTCCCTCCTCCTTGGTTTGTTCACTAACAAACTGCTCCCCCTTTCTTTGAGAGGCAACCCAAGTGTTTCTCTCCTGCGCAGCTTTCCCTGGTACCCTCGGTATTCCTGGCCCTGGCACCCTGATGCACCCAGCTGCCCATCTGTCCTGTGACTCAGTAACGCAGTAATCACGCTGTTGCGCACTTCCCCCTTTAACGGGAGGGCTGTAGTGACCAGAGGGTTCACCCAGCTCACCCTGTGCATGCCCACCACCTGGGGCCAGTCAACCAATCCTAACCGAGCACCTATGATGTGTGATGTTGTGCTAGGTGCTAGGGATGTCACAGCCAATGGCAGAGGTGGTCCTTGGCCTCTGGTTGCCCCACCCCTCATGGCTATGCTCAGGAAATATCTATGAAATGGGTGAAGGGACACGTGACCACTTGTGATGGGGAAACTGAGGCTCAGAGAGGCAAACACCATCCACGGGTGTTCTGGCCTCCCTGCCCGAATCTCTTCTACTGTACTGTTCTCCTAGGGACGGCAGCAGCAGTGCGGGCAATTCAAAATGAAAGGCTAGCATCCAAAAAAAAAAAAGAAGAAGAAAAATATGGTGGATTTTCCCCCCTTTCTCCATAATGTAAAGAAAATTGCTTTTGCCAACTATCACAGCTTAAAAGCAATTAAGAGTTTTTGGAGGGGACTCTGGGCACAAGCAGAGGCGACAGAGTGAGCGCCCGGCACGGAACGTTTCCAGCATTCGTTTGCATCAAGCAAAGGGGAGGTGGGGGGGGAAGGTGTTAAAAGCTGCAATTTTCAGCAGCATAGATGGCAAAGATAAAATATTTACAGCCTCAGAGGGAGGGTCCTGGAGGGACTGGAGACCCCCTGCTCCTCCTCACTCCCACCTCACCCTAAGGAAGCAAAGGATTGCGCGCAGAAAAGAAAGAAGTCACCCCCTCTGCCCGCACCTATGGGATCTTGGACCAAGGGAGAGAAGGCTGCTCTCACCCCCTTGCCCACCACCATGGTCTCCCACCCCCGAAAACCTCAAACCCTCCGCGACTCAACTGATCGAGTCCAAGGCATCACTCGCTGCTGCAGGCTGGCGCTGGAGGCTGCACTGCCTGGGCCCCGCTCCAGCCTCATCCGTGATGCCATGTGTGGCACACTGCCCCGTCGTCTTCTGAGCAGGCCCAGGAATGCACTCCCTCCCCAGGGAGGGAGCTGAGGCATGCCTGAGGATGTAGCCGCTGAGCCCAGACCAGAGCTCCTGACCACACCCAGCCTCCACACTGAGCCACCTCACCTGCACCCTAGACCTTCAAGGGACACTTGATCGTCTCTCTCCAAATCCACAGCAGCTGCCTCCTCCTGAGACCTCACTTCCTTCTGCCTAGCTCCAACACCGTGTGCCACAGACAGCCTCCTTGAAAAGTGGTTGTTTATCCATTCACTGCCTTCTCTCTGCAAGTCCCTGCATCTCTCCAAGCTTGCCTTTGTATCTGCTATACGGGGTTAGTAACAGTGCTTGCTAGTATTCAGTGAAGTATATGAGCATCAGCCTGGTGTCTAACACTCTTTCTCTGCTCTTGTTCATGCTTGGCCCTCAGGCATGACTTCAGACCTCAGGAGAACCCATGCCACCAAGAAGTCACCCAATAAATGCTCATCCAGAAGGTCTGCAACAGCTGAGAGTGAAGGGTGTAGAAAGCTATGGAGTGCTCTGGGCACCTGCATGGGGAGCCGGTGACCCTCCCGCGCTGCATGGCTTTGGAGAAAGTCCTCCTAGGACAATGAGAAACCTTCACCTGAGCCCTAGGAAACTCCAGCCCCCGAAGAGGAAGTAAATAGAGGCTCTGTCTTCCCTCCAGCCTGTGGCCTACAGTTCAGCCCTCAACGTGGCCCCTCTCCAGCACCCAGGCAGACACCAACACCCAGAGATCAGCAGTCAGAGATAAAGCTGAGAGCAGAGACCATGCCCCATGGTCTGGCTAGTCAGATAGGCCTAAGCTCAAATCCCAGCCCCACACAGACCACGTGATTACCTGAGCCTCGGTTTCTCCATGATGCTCGGCAAATGTGCACATGAATGGGGGCTGTGTTTTCCCAGAGTCCACAGGGGGTGACTCCATAGGCATGGGGCTCTTTGCCCTCCCCTATGCAGTAAGACAGCAGAAGAAAGGTCTGGAAGAGTAGGGTCAAAGATCTGTTTGAGGCCCATCTCCCATGTAGCAAGTTCTCGAGAATCAGCCATCAGACAGCTATGGCCTGTCTGTTCCTCCCACCCCAGTCTCAGAGCAGAAGAAGCTGGGTCCTGTCACAGTTCTCCAGGGAGAACAAGCCACTGAGGAGGTGAAGACAGACCCTCACTGGGCCACGGTTCCAGGTCAGATCCTGTCCTCTCATTCTCCCACTGCAGAGGGTGCCCAGGATGACAGAGGGTCAGTCAGCACTGCGGGCCACAGACCAGGGATCAAAGAGTGTTTGGGCACTAGAGAGATGGCTTGGCAGTTAAGGCACTTGCCTGCAAAGCTTAAGGACCCAGGTTCAATCCCCAGGACCCATGTAAAGCCAGATGCACAAGGTGGTACATGCATCTGGAGTTCACTTGCAGTGGCTAAATGTCCTGATGCGCCCATTCTCTCCCTCTCCCCACCCCATCTCTCTCATAAATAAATAAATACAATATTTTAATAAATATTTCTTTAATTTATTTATTTGAGAGAGGGAGGGAGGAACAGAAAAGGAGAATGGGTGTGCCAGGGTCTCCAGCCACTGCAAACAAACTCCAGACACATGCGCCGTCTTGTGCGTCTGGCTTACGTGGGTCCTGGGTAATCGAACCGGGGTCCTTAGGCTTTACAGGCAAACGCCTTAACAGCTAAGGCATTTTCCCAGCCCCTACAATATTTTTAAAGGTGTTTTGGTGTCCTTTGTCTTTCCCGCTCTGATGGCCTTGCTCCCAGGGGCTCTCCCACCCCCACCTCCACGCCCAAAAATTGAGCCTGAAACGAATGACAACTGTCCTTTGTTAGGGGTCAAAGAAGAGGGCAGGAAGCCATCCTCAGGGTATTGCATTGAGGCCTCCTTTTCCACCTGCACGCCATTCCCCTGCTGTTAAGCGACTGTATGCATGAGGACATGTCCAATCTCTCAAATACACACACACACACACACCACCGCCTAGAGGAGAGGGAGGGGCCACCAGCAGAAGAACCTTGGGCTCACTCCAGTATAACCGGCAGCATTTCCACAAGCTGGCCAGCCTCCCATTCCTGGCACATGAGGGACACTAGTGGTCCTGAGTCACACAGTCTAAGAGACTTGGAAATAGGAGATCTGGGGGCTGGGGAGCTCCAGATGTCTGGCTTATTTCCAAGGCTTTGCTTCACCGTGAGACCTGAGCCAGGAATAGCCACTTGCTGGGCCTCGGTTTTCCCGGCTGGAAACTTTAAAAGGAACGAGACAGATCACCTCTGAAGCTGCATTCTGCTTCCGACATTCTCCAATTCCACACTTGTGATGCCACCAAGAAGGCGAAGAGCCCAGGAAGACCTGCACCTGTGCCACCCAAGGCCCCCAGGTGCAGAATGGGCTGGGGCAGAAGGATGCTCAGTATGACCCGAGGCAGGAGCCCAGGAAATCTCACTTTCTGTCTCTGATGCTCTGCTGGGTTTATCTCAGCCCAGGGCCCAATGCGGAGCTCACACCCCAAACACACACACACACAAACACACACACACTCATACCCTGCCCAACCTTGATTGTCCACACCTAACCTCTTTGCCAAGCCAGCGCACACCTCTCCACCTTCCCCACTGTCTCCCTCCAAGGTGGCTGGTGGGGCCAGCTCTGCCTCTGGTACCAACACAGGCTTCCCAGGATCTGCATGGCCAGAGCCTGATAACATTCTCCTAAATTAACCAATAAACAAGAAATTGCTTTAGAGTTTTCCTAACACTGCAATTTCTGATTAATCCCTACTGCAAACAAAAGGAAGCGAGACAATTAACCTAAAAGAGGGTCACTTCCTGTTTCCAGGAGGACCTCTTATCTGTGCCAAATAAATAAATAAATAGACCCCTCCTGGAGGGGGTCTCACTCCAGCCACGTGGCCTGCTCCAGCACTCTTCTCTGTTCCTATCCTTGCGGCATATTCCATGGCCCAGCTAACACCCAGGTGACCTCCTATGTCTCCTTTCTTTTCTCTGCTATGTGACCTTGGACAGGCCAGGCCACTTCTAAGGCTTTGGTTTCTTCATCTATCAGCATCTTCATCTCTCAAGTAGATGGCTTAGCAATTAAGGCGCTTGCCTGAGAAGCCTAAGGACCTGGGTTCGATTCCTCAATATCCACATAAGCCAGATGCACAAGGTAATGCATGCATCTGGAGTTCGTTTGCAGTGGCTGGAGACCCTGGCACGCCCATTTTCTCTCTCTCTCTCTCTCTCCATCTGCATCTTTCTCTCTCTCTTTCTCAAATAAATAAATAAAATATAAAAATGGAAAATGTATACATTACCTTTTGATGTTAGACAGAAATATTTTCTTTTGTTTACAGACATGGATGTTGTTGGGACAAAAGGTCATGATGTCTATAAGGTACTTTAAAATACTCCAGAAAAGCACTGAGCATGGTGGCACACCCTTCAATCCAGCACTTGGGGTCACTGAGGTAGGAGGATTGCTATGAGTTTGAGGCCAACCTGGGACTACAGAGCGAGTTCCAAGTCACATGGGCTATACCCTACCTTGAAAAAAAAAAAAAAACAATAGAGCTGGAGAGATGGCTTAGCAGTTAAGGCACTTGCCTTCAAAGCCTAAGGACTCATGTTCAACTCTCCAGATCCCACGTAAGCCAGATGCACAAAGGTGAGGCAAGTGCAAGATCACACATGCCCACTAGGTGGTACAAGAGTCTGGAATTCAATTACAGTGGCTGAGACCCTGGCCTGCCAATTCTCTCTCTCTAAAAATGAAACAAATAACTAATAAAAATTTAATAAAGCAAAATAATGAAATAGTTCAAGAAGGGTTGAAGACGTTGCTCAGTGGTTAAAAGTGCTTGCTTGCAAAGTCTGAAGGACCAGGTCCAATTCCACAATACCCACATAGAGCCAAACGCACAAAGTGACACATGCCTCTGGAGCTCATTTGCAGCGGTGGGAGGCCCTGGCATACCGATTTCCTGTCATTTATCCCTCCCTCTCTGTCTCTCTCTCTCTCTCACATAAAATAAATATGTTATTAATACTTCAAAGGACAATGTGGCCAAATGTCAACAATTGTTAAATCTAGGCGAGAGTATCTGGGAGTCCCCAGTATTATTCCCACTGCCTTGTTCAGCATCTGAAAATGTTCCTAACAGGAAATTTAAAAGCACACGTCACATGCCAAGGAGCCCGCCAACAGCGCCCTGTGTTCCTGGTACACCTGAAAGGCAACTGGGTCTCTTAAGTGGGTCAAACATGCCCCCTGCCAATCTCCTTTATGTCGGGTACTAAAATCGCTCTCTCGCACATTCCAATGAAGCCCTCACTCTGCGTTTGGAAGCCTTGGTGCATCCAGAGGACAGACCCAGGGCCTTACTGAGGCAGCTGTGGCCGCGGCTCTCCCGCCTTCCAGCGCCCTGTCCTCTGGGCAGGGCAGCTCAGGGCGGAGCATCACGATGAGGGGTCCGTCACTCTCCGAGCCTCAGTATCCCCCACTCTCAAGGTTGTGTCAAGCAGAAATGATGACAAGCCGCCACTTATTCAAAGGCAAAGTGCTTCCCCAAAGAGCAAGGGACTTCCTGATTAACAGACGGGAACAGGAAGACCCAGAGCCAGGAGAACAAAGTAAGGAAGGAGGAAAACATAAGAAGGAGGAGGCCTGGAGAGATGGCAGTTAAGGCGTTTGCCTATGAAGCCAAAAGACCCAGGTTCAATTCCCCAGTACCCGTGTAAGCCAGAGGCACATGCATCTGGAGTTCTTTGGCAATGGCTAGAGGGCCTGGTGCACCCGTTCTCTCCCCACCCCTTTCCCAAATAAATAAATAATGTTTAATAACTCCCTGTAGGGCTGGAGAGATTGCTTAGCAGTTGGTGCTTGCCAGCAAAGCCAAAGGACCCGGATTAAGTTCCCCAGTTCTCACATACATCAAGCCAAATGTGCAAGGTGGCACTTGTATCTGGAGTTTGTTTGCAGTGGCTAAAGGCCCTGGTATGCCCATTCCCTCTGTCTATCTGCCTCTTTCTCTCATTCTCTCCAATAAATAAATACTCCCTGTGTCTCCCAACACCCCCGTCTTTGCTGACCCCCATCACGACCCGGGCATTGTGAACTAGAGGGAAGACCTGCATCTCTTTTCTCCTGCTTGTAGTTGTCCATATTTCTGGTCAGGGATAAGTGGCCATGATCGAACTCTCCCAGCTGACCTACACCGAGGCTGGCCAGGCCTGCCCCTGCCGGTCGATCGTGAAGAGTCATCAGTACCCTAAATAATCAATGGCTAATTGCTGGATGCCATGCAATTCATCGGTGAGAGTTATGTGTGGCCAGTGACTTGGCGGCCCCGCCCCAGCCTGAGGGAGGGCTGTGTGTCTGCGGCGAGCAATGAAGCAGAAAAGCAACCCGTAGCCTGGAGGTTCTCAGGCAGCCTTCAGCGCAGAGCCACACAGGGCCACACAGGGGGGAAGTGGCAGTGGCCACAGAGGCCCTGAGGGATGCACCGCACGCCTTGATAGGCTCATCTGTCCCCTAAGCGGGCCAGGTACGCAAGAGGGATAATCCACAGCACGTGGGTAGGGAGAAAACACTCTGGTGGGAGTCCAAGGGTGCAGAACACTATTGGAAGGAGGCGCTGTGGCTGTGCAAGGTGTTGAGGAGTTGGGGCATCAACTTGAAGAGAACAGGGTACCTCAGAGGATGCTGAGTGGCAGCCCCACAACCAGTGTGCGTTGGGGAGGCCCATCCACAGTCAGAGCCAGGCTGTGTGCCCCAAGAGGGCCGAGGCTGTGCTTACTCATCTCTGTCCCCATAGCACCCAGCACAGTTTGGCTCAAAGGAAGCTCCCAGTGAGTGAATCACTGACTAATCATAGGATCACCAAAGTGTATGGTCAACTCTTGGTCTCACCATCGTGGAATAATGTGTTTTTATGCCCTTCCCACTTATAAAAACACAGATTTGCACTATGGCTTCAAAAACAACCTTGTAAACCAGGTGTGGTGGTGCATGCCTTTAATCCCAACACTTGGGGGGCAGAGGTAGGAGGATCGCTGTGAGTTGGAGGCCACCCTGAGACTACGAAGTAAATTCCAGGTCAGCCTGGGCTAGCGTGAGACCCTACCTTGAAAAACTAAAGGGGAAAAAAAAATCCTTGTGATACAGGCCAGGAGATCACTTGCTCCAATCAAACAAAAAGGAGAAACTGAGGGCTGGAGAGATGGCTTAGCAGTTAAGCGCTTGCCTGTGAAGCCTAAGGACCCCAGTTCAAGGCTCGATTCCCCAGGACCCACGTTAGCCAGATGCACAAGGGAGCACACGCATCTGGAGTTCGTTTGCAGTGGCTGGCACACCCATTCTCTCTCTCTATCTGCCTCTTTGTCTCCCTGTCTGTCGCTCTCAAATAAATATATAAAAATGAATAAAATATTTTTTTAAAAAGGAGAAACTGAGGTTTGAGGTGTGTGTGAGTGTGTACGGAGGAGCGGACAGTGATCTGCCCAGGGTCACAGAGCAATCAGGGGCAGAGCCAAGACCCTCTCCATCCCAGAAGGCCAAGTCCAGCTCACCTAGACATGGCTCATGGATCCGTGGAAGCTGCTCCTTGCTCCTTCCAACCCCTCCTGATACCCAGGAGGCTGCCTGTGCTCAGTTCTCATCACCAGGCTCAGATGGACACGGAAACACAGCCAAGGGCTCTGGAGCATCCTGGTCACCAGAATCCCCAAGCTTGGACTCGACAGAAGGCAAGGATTCTCCCAGCCTCCATCCCAGAAGTTTGGATGCCTAATTCTAGAGCAAGAACACTAGACTGGAAGACTAGAGACCGGGTCCACCCCAACTCACCACATCGCTTCTGCACAATCACTCCTCGAATCGAGGCCTCCGTTGTCTCAGCTGTAAACTAAGGCAATACTCTGCGCACACCTATAATCCCAGCCCTTGAGAGGAAGAGACAGGAGGATCCAAATTCAAAGTTGTCCTTGGCTACATAGCAAGTTCAAGGCTTACCTGAGCTACATGAAACCTTATCTCAAAAAATCAAGTTATGAAGCCAGGCATGGTGGCACACACCTTTAATCCCAGCACTCTGGAGGCAGAGGTAGGAGGATCGCCATGAGTTCAAGGCCACCCTAAGACTACATAGTGAATTCCAGGTCAGCCTGGGCTAAAGCAAGACCCTACCTTGAAAAAACAAAAAAAAAAAAAATTCTTTATGGTTATGGGCTGGAGAAATGGCTCAGTGGTTAAAGGCACTTGCTAAGAAAGCCTGACTGCCCAGGGTTGGGTTCCATTCTCTAGGACCCATGTAAAACAAGATGCACAAAGTGGCACATATATCTGGGTTGGTTTGCACTGGCAAGAGGCTCTTGTATGCCCATTCCTTCTATCCCATTCTCATTTTATCCCTCTCTCTCTCTTTCCTTGCAAATAAGAAATTTTTAAAATATTTTATTTATTTTATTTTGAGAGAGAATGGGTGCACCCAGGCCTCCAGCCACTGCAAACGAACTCCAGTCGCATTTGCCACCTTGTGCAACTGGCTTACATGGGTCCTGGGGAATCGACCCTGGGTCCTTAGACTTCACAGGCAAGTGCCTTAACCACTAAGCCATCTCTCCAGCCCTAAATATTTTATAAGTTCCAAAAGTTTGGAAACTATAAAGCACATTTGTTCCAAGAAGATAATAGCAAGGCTCTTCTTTGCTTCAGTCTGGATACTGAAGCCCACAGGACTAACTTCCTTCTTCCTGCAGAGGGCATGAGATGAGCCAATACTGGCTGACAGTACATCCTAGCAAAAGAGTTATTTCATAGTATGCTGACATCTCTGCTAGGCTAATATCATTCCCTCCTGGATACAAATGAGGGAACTGAGGCTCAGAAAAGAAATATGACTTGTCCAAGCTCACCAGGCTTAGTAGCAGATGAGTGAGGATTCAAACTCAGTTCCATCGGGCATACAAAACCCTGATTCTTTTATTTTTGTTCATTTTTATTTATTTATTTTTGAGTGTGACAGAGAGAGAAAGAGACAGAGAGAGAGAGAGAGAGTGAGAATGGGCGCGCCAGGGCTTCCAGCCACTGCTAACCAACTCCAGACGCATGCGCTCCATTGTGCATCTGGCTAAAGTGGGTCCTGGGGAATCGAGCCTCGAACCGGGGTCCTTAGGCTTCACAGGCAAGCGCTTAACCACTAAGCCATCTCTCCAGCCCAAAACCCTGATTCTTGATGTCACCAGGCTGATTTGAGGAGCCTGTCACGGCCCCCCAAAATCTCAGAGTGACAGAATGAGCCTTTAGGATGAGGGTACACACCACATACACATTCCAAGAAGGCTTCAGACTCTGGCTTCCCGTGGCTCATGGGCAAACAGGGTTATCAGGACTGGGCGGGGCATGTGAGAGGGACGTGGTTGTCACAGCTGGCCTAGAGCTAATTGGATCAGTTCTGGGCACAGAGCCGCCTGTCCAGCTGCCCTGGCAGATGGGTGCTGCAACTGGGCCACCTGCCAAGGCCCAACTTCCATGTCCAAACCAACCTGGACATCAAGGTTCCATTTTGGCCTCCATTCCCCCTGACCCTGGTGGCTGGCAGTGCCCACGTAGATCCAGAAGGCTGGGGTGGCAGCCACTATCCTTCCTCCAGTGGCTGGCACCTCCCCTGATGTGGCCATATGGTCACATATGCTCCCTGACAGCTGGAATGCTGAGGCAACTGCCTGAGGACATCTTCTGCAGAAGCCCCAAGGCCCTGGCCACCCCACCCACCCCTGCCCAACAGGCCTTAGTATTCTGCTGCCTACTTACTTTCTGACCTTGTGCCAGTGACAACAGCCCCTCTGATCACCTCTTCTCTTTGCATCCCACTTCTAAGGTTACAAACCTGCACCCAAGCCCTCTCGAGTTGCCCAGGGAGACAGGAATCCTGCCCATTTTACAGAAAAACATTGAGACTCAAGGGCCCAGGATCTTGCTCAGGTCCACGTAGTATTGGAGGTCGTATCTATAACTCCGGGAGACTTGACATGTCTGCATGTCCAGGTAATGAGGTTGGTGATTGATTACTTAAGCCTCCAGGCCAACGAAACCTCTATCGCCCGCTCAGGTCCCCATTCAAGCCAGATCGCTCCATATTCAGGCACTTGGCCTTCTCAGAAAGGTAGGCCAGGGGCCTGTCCCTGTCGCTGACCTAGCCACCAGCCAGGACTTCCTCTGCAGCCTGAGGACTCCCTCGCTGTCTCTGACTCTCTGACCAGCCTTTTCCACCACCACCACCACCACCGGAAGGAGTACTTTAAATCACGAATCTAATCTCACCCCTTGGGAATTCCAGCCCTCCAATCCCTGACTCTGACATCGGCGGACACTCTCCAGCCGGGCACTCGGAAAGCTCTCTGCACCGCCCTGCTCAGCGCCTGCCATGCCTCCTACGTGATCTGCCCCACGGCAGCCAGGCTCTGCCCACACCGGGTGTTTCCCACCTTGGCTAGCGTGAGCCGTCTCCTGGAAAGCCCTCACTCAATCCACATCTCCCGTCACTCATTGATTCAACGGCGATTTATTGAGCATCCACCACCCACGTGCCAGAAACATCTCAGCAGGTCCAAATCCCTCCAGCCACTCCAGTCAATCGGAACCACCCTGCCCCTCTCCCCGCCTGGGTTTCTGCCGTCTCTCGGTCTGCTCTGCTCATTTCCAGAGCTGTGGGTCACAGCCTGGTTCCAACTTCACAACCCGGGGAGAGCCAGCACTTCTATCAGCATCCTCATAATGTAGCCAAGGATTCAAACCAGGAGCTGCCCCACTTGTACAGTGATCCCCAACAACAGGAGCTCAGGCAGTGGGGATCAGAAGCCAACGTGTGGTCTGGGGGAACATGCACACAGGCCCCAGAAAACCAAAGAAGAGATGCAAAGCAGCCAGAGTGAGACCTACTGTCGCCAAGGAAGTCTGAGTGACCAGAGGCTTCCTTCCCTTCAAGTCACCTCAAGGTCCAGCCTATGCAACAACTTCCTTGGACTGCTGAATTTAAGTTGGACACTGAGTTTCTTTGCAAGTAAAAAAAAAAAAAAAAAAAAAAAAATTAAACCTCGACTGGAGAGACAGCTCAGCAGTTAAAGTGCTTGCCTACAAAGCCTAATGATCCAGATTCAATTCCCCAGGACCCATGTAAAACCAGATGCACAAAGTGGTACTGGCATCTGGAGTTTGCAGTGGCTAGAAGCTCTGGGATGCCTATCATCTGTCTGTGTCTCTCTGTCTGCATCTTTCTACTTAAAAATAAATGAAATTTTTTTTAGTTTTTTTCATTTATTTTTATTTATTTATTTGAGAGCAACAGACAGAGAGAAAGACGTAGATAGAGAGAGAGAGAGAGAATAGGCGTGCCAGGGCCTCCAGCCACTGCAAACGAACTCCAGACGCGTGAGCCCCCTTGTGCATCTGGCTGATGTGAGTCATGGGGAATCGAGCCTCGAACCGGGGTCCTTAGGCTACACAGGCAAGCACTTAACAGCTAAGTCATTTCTCCAGCCCAATAAAATATTTTTTAATTGTAAAAAAAAGAAAAAGGAAAAAAAAAAACAGCACTTGGGAGGCAGAGGTAGGAGGATCACCATGACTTTGAGGCTACTCTGAGACTAGATAGTGAATTCCAGGTCAGCCTGGGCTACAGCAAGACCCTACCTCAAAAAAAAAAAAGTTAAAACCCAAACCAAATAGCAAGATTAGGACCTGGCTGGAGGGGGGAGGGAAGAAGAGTCCTCGATCAGAAGGCTGAGGTAGGGAGTGGCTATCCTCCTAAGAGGGCACCCAGTAGGAGACAGGAATACCCAAAAACCCAACAGACCAGAGGCCAAGGAGGTGCCCTGTCCCCGCCCATCAGGTTTAGGCTTCAAAGAGAGAGCTGGAAGTAGGAAGCAGGGTACCACCAGGTACTCAGTGACAGGATGTAAAGCTCAGGGGCAGAGCAGGTAAACCCCAGTTTCAGATTCTAGCATTAAAAAAAAAAAAAGCCGGGCGTGGTGGCGCACGCCTTTAATCCCAGTACTCGGGAGGCAGAGGTAGGAGGATCGCCGTGAGTTCGAGGCCACCCTGAGACTACAGAGTTAATTCCAGGTCAGCCTGGACCAGAGTGAGACCCTACCTCGAAAAAACCAAAAAAAAAAAAAAAAAAAAGTCGGGCTGGAGAGATGGCTTAGTGGTTAAGCGCTTGCCTGTGAAGCCTAAGGACCTCGGTTCAAGGCTCAGTTCCCCAGGTCCCACGTTAGCCAGATGCACAAGGGGGCGCACACGTCTGGAGTTCGTTTGCAGAGGCTGGAAGCCCTGGCGCGCCCATTCTCTCTCTCTCCCTCTATCTGTCTTTCTCTCTGTGTCTGTCGCTCTCAAGTAAATAAATAAATTTTTTTAAAAAGTCTAGCTTAGGGAGCTGAGTCAAGAGAAGAGAAAGAAAAGCCATGGCTGAGAACATGGGGCCAGTAGGTGTTGGAGAGCCAGTCAAAGCCAGTCTAGGAGGAAGGAGGAGAGGCAGAGAGGTTGCTGGGAGGGGAAAGCCAACAGAGACTAAGAAAGCCAGGGCAACACCCCGCAGGCCCAGTCCCTAGGCCAAAGGGAAGATCCTCCTGGCTGGACAGGTGTCCTCTCTTCTTTGGTTTTCCGGAGCCTGGGCCAAAACCATCGCTCCAAAGACCTGCATGTAACCTGGGGATGGGGGGTGAGCTGGCAGCAGCACAGCACCCCTGCTCTGGCCTCCTGGGCTTTAGCGGGGCCACCTGAGGAGGAAGTGGTCCTTGAGCCACCAACTCCTCTCCTCCCCCTAGTGTTCATTTAGATTTTCACGGCAGACCCACTTGCCAAAGGGTGAGCGCTTAGGCTCACCAGGCCCACACAGGACAATGCCAGGACCCAGCCTCGCTCTGGCCCTGGGACAAAACCATACAGAAAACAGACCAGGCTGAAAACCGTCATGGAGCACACGGAGGCCTCAACACACGCTTACCCAGCCTAGAGTGCAGAGGTGCCATGGATCAAGTCAGGGGAATAAAGTGCCTAGACTAAACTGCTTTAGCCCATCTGGAAAAGATGCTGGTGACTGACAATGGAGGGCTGTCTTGGGTAACTCTAGCAACAGGCCTCTAGAGCCCTGCTTCCAGGTCAGGAAACAAAGTCATCCCGCCCACCAGGACCAGGGTGACAGCCCTCACAGAGGCCACGGGCTGTCCAGAGACAGGAGATCTGTGCTCTCCTAGCTCCATTTCCTTTTTATTTTTTTAATTTTTACATTTAGCTATTTCAGAGAGACAGAAAGAAAGAGAAAGAATGTGGGTAGGTTGCCAGGGCCTCTAAGCCACTGCAAACAAACGCCAGATACATGTGCCACCTTGTGCATCTGGTGTACGTGGGTACTGGGGAACTGAACCTGGGTCCTTAGCCTCCGCAGACAAGAGACTTCACCGCTAAGCCATCTCTCCAGCCCTCCCAGCTCCATTTCTGCCTCAGCGCCCTCCTCTATGAAGCGGACGGGAAGCATGCCCTCAGGTCCTATGTCCCCCCCACGGTGACTAAAAGATTCCAGAGGGATAATGCACGTGGAGGTCACACATAAAGATCGTCTTCCCCAGAGACCCAAGTGGATCCTAGCTAGTCCCACCACCACACCCTCCAGGAAGCACCTAAGCTGAGATCAAGGCTTCTAGGCCTACAGTAAGTCTTGAGTGCCAGGAAAGCAAGTTCTAATCGCAGGAAAGCAAGCTGGATGGGGTTCAGGATCAAACAGCAACAGGAGGAAACTTCCTAAGGGAGGAAGAAAATGCCAGGGAGGGGCTGGAGAGATGGCTTAGTGGGTATGGTATTTGCCTGCAAAGCCAGGTTTGATCCCCCCAGGACCCATGTAAGCCAGGACCTGATGCACAAGGTGGGGCCCACATCTGGAGTTCATGTGCAGTGGCTGGAAGCCCTGGCACACCCGTTCGCGTTTTCTCTCTTTCTCTCTCTCCTCTCTCTCCCTTTTTCTCTCTCTCTAAATAAAGTTAAAATAAATAAAAACTGGGGCTGGAGAGATGGCCTAGCGCTTAAGGCCTGCGAAGCCTAAGGACCCAGGTTCGATTTTCTAGGTCCCACATAAGCCAGGTGCACAAGGTGACGCACGTATCTGGAGTTCATTTGCAGTTGCTAGAGACCCTGGACCCTGGCACGCCCATATTCTCTGTGTGTGTGTGCGTCTAATAAATAAATAAAAACTTTAAAAAAAATATTTTTAAAAACCTGCCAGGAGCCTTCCTTGGGCCTCTCACTCTAATGGACACACTCTAATGGAAGATCCCTTCTTCTCATGAGCACCAATACGGAGCACCCTATCTCTACTGGACCACTTAGGTTGGCAGTTGTAGACTGTGGGTTATAGACTCCCAGAAACGCCCAGCACAGGACCAGAGCTGACTCAAAGAGAAGTGAGACGGGCAGAGGCATTGCTCCAGGGAGGGATGTGGACACCAAGGTGGTGGGCCTGAATACCCACCCCCCCCATGCCCACCCAGCCTCTTAGGGTTCCCTGGGCTTCCATAGCTGACAGGGAGCATTAGCAGGCACCTCCCGTCCAGCCGCCTATCCAGCAAGCAGAAGGCACCCCACCCGGGGCACAAACACACACCTGCAAGGTCCCCAGCTCTCCCACCTTCAGCCTGGCTGCAGAAACATCTCCCACGCCTCCCCCTCCCTCGGGACTGTCAGCACTGGGTCCCACCTGACCCCAGCTGGGTCACACTAGTCTGGTGCCCAGAGCAACTCCAGGTGGCACAGCGTTTCCAGGTGGGGCGGGGCCAGGTGAGTGTCCCAAAGAGACCGCAGTTGCCTTGATGGGGTGATGGAGGCGGACCCCTCGGCTCACCAGGTGGCCCAACTCGCGCCCCTGTCCCGCTATCCCTCACGTTAAGCCCTCAGAAAAAGCCAGATTTCCACCATGAAAGCGCCTCCTCCCTGGCACCCACCAGGCCCCCGCGACGCCCCGGGTGCTCCACAAAGTTGCTCCAAGCCAACCTCAGGTGAGGGTTAGGCGGGGGCGGCGCAGCGGGTGGCAGTGCGATCACCGCCAGGGGTCCCGATCGCGCACCCCACCCCAACCCCGCGCGTGCACCGTCGTCACGGACGCGCACTCCACACCCCACCCCACCCCCCAACCGCTGCCCCCACCCCCGAGGTTCCCGCCCAATCAGAGGCCGCGCACGCGGCGCCGCCGGCGGGCACACACACCCCAGCTTCCCCTCGCCTGCGCCCCTGCGGCCCCCAGCCCCTCTGCAGCGTGCCCACCCCGGCCACACTCACCGTCCCGGGGCGCGCCGTCCGCGCGCAGCTCCGCTCCGGGCCCGCATCACCTGGCTCGGCTCGGCTCGCCTCCGGTGCTCTGCTCGGATCTGGGTTCCCGCTCTGCAGAGCTCGGCTCCGAGATGGTGGCAGGGCGTGTGTGTGTGTGAGAGAGAGAGAGAGAGGAGGGAACGAGCGAGCGCGCGCGCCCCGCTCCAGCTCTCCACGCTGCGATGCCGGCAGAATCCCTAACGCGCGCTCACCCGCGCGCGCGCACCCGGCCGCACACTCCAGCCTCTCGCCCTCCTGGGGCGCTCACAAAGCTTCCCCCACTACCCTGGCCATCCCAGCCCTCCTCTGCCTTCCTGGCCTCACGTCCCCCTTGCCCTCCCTAGAGGAGATCCCGCGGGCATCCCCGCTTCTCCACCATGCCCTGCCCCGACGCGGGCCAGACTCCGGGGCTCCGGCTTCCCCCTCGGCGCCGCGGCCCCGCAGCCTCGTGCCCTGTCACTGCTTCTCCGGTCGGTCTCCCGTCTGCATCCCTTGACCTTCTCCCAACCTCCCGCCCACCCCCGGGCTCTCCCGCTGCCTGTCGGTCGGTGGGTCTGTCTGTCTGTCTGTCTGGCCGCCGCCCTCTCCAGCCCTGCTCCTCCTTCCCAGAGCCCGGCACTGCCTCTCACGTCCTCCGCATTCTAGCCGGTGCCGCGCGCAGCTCGCTCGCGGGGGACCCGGGCTTCGAGCGCGCGGTGGGCGGCGAGGACCCCCGCTCGCTGCCCCTCTGGCTCGCACCGCGGCGCCTCCGCGCTCGGGCCCGGCGGGTGGCGACGTCCCGCGCTAGCCTCGGCCGCTGCTGACAGCGCTCATCATCTCGCCGGGGCTTAAAGGCACAGCGCACCCGGCTCCACCTGCCCCACCCGGGCTGCGGGGGGTTGGGGCCCGCCTAGGAAGGCGGCCTCGCCCGAACTGGAGCGAGCCGGGACCGTGGCACAGCCCAAGGCGCCCCATCCGTCTCGGCTGAGGCCGGCTCTCCCTGGTTGGGGGGGTGGGGGGGGGGCCTGGAGGTGAGTCATGGAGAAGGACGAAAGTGGAGAGTTGACCTGAGCGCGCCATCCAGGGGAGACGCTCAGCGCGCATTTGGCACCAAGCCTGGGGGCTGTCTAGGGTCTGGATGTGATCTGAGTCTGTAGAACTGTGGGACCGGGGAAGAAGGGATCTGGGAAGGAGCTATCCGGATGTGAACACAGGGTGAGGATAACCTGTCGAACAGGGAATCGCAGGGTGGTATCCTGCCCCCCTCCTACTACGTGACCTTGGGCAAATGTCCACCCTTCTTTGCATCTCAGTTCATCGCTCCTCAGAAGGACGTTTTGGCTTCTATCTGGGACCATGCCCAACTCTGATACGATATTAGCTTTCCTGGGAGCCAAAAGGGTACGTTGGCGTTTCAGAGTCCCAAGGCCCAGAGATATGCTTTCCTTGCGTGTGCAATCCGGGGCCACTACTGAGACCACACTCTGCCTTCACCATGGCACCTAATTCAGGCCCCGGTTGCCCCCTCGGTCTAAGACCCTTGTCCCACCTCATCAGAACAGGGAATAGGACAAAGTGTAGCAGAACAGCGACCTGCTGAGTACAGCATTCTACAGATTGCTTCTTTGAATCCGAGCTATCCCAGGAACTGGGTCGGAGCATTTCACGTCTGTGGTCCCCTGCTTCCCCGACCTTGCCCATTTTTCACTAGCCATCTAGTGTATGTCCCTTCCTGTGCTAGGTAGGTACAGGAATGCTAGGCAGATTCCATCTGTCAGAAGAGACGGAAGCAGGAGGCATGTGAGAGCTGTTGGCGGCAAAGAGGGGCCTAGAATGCTTCCTGGGGGAGAGAACAGTGCATTGAAGCGCTGCAGGGGTAAACCAGGCAGGGAGGGAAGGACTGGGCCTCCCATTCCGAGAGAACAGCATGTGCGAAGACCTAACGTAGGAAGCAGGGAATGCTGGGTGCGTTTTGAAGAAGCCTTAAATCGAGGAGTTCCAACTTGCTTCTCGAGCAGCGCAAGGGTACCACTTAACTTGGAAGATCTAGATGGAAACCCCACCCCCACCTTTTGGTCTGAGGCCTCCCCACTTGGGGAAACGTTTGCAACAGACCTCCCCCTTCCTTCTCCCGTCTGCTCTTCCTCTCCTAGCCCAGTGCGGCCTCTGCTCCCAAGTCTGCAACCTGACGCAGCACAGCCTCCCCCTGCTGATGGCAGCTGGAAGTGGGAGAAGCCCAAACCGCTTGGTGCCAAGATGAGTCCTGGAGGGGCCATGGCACCTGAGCCACATAGCCTCCTATTCCCCACCACCACCACCACCACCACCAAAGAAAGACCTAGGCCTGGGTGTCAGACAAACCCAGTGGGACTCCGGCCTCACCATTCTTGTCTGTAAAATGGGAACAAAAGTACTTAGCCAAGGTAAGTGGCGAAGAAGTGAGGGGAATAATGTTGAGTGGCTCAGACCACAAGAGCATTCAGTAGCTGTCCTTTTCCCATACCTAAGATTGGTTCTGTGGCCCATCCCAGAGTCCCTTCCTGCATCACCCTTTTCCTCCTTCCCTGGTCACTTTGCCTCTGCCTTCCTGTCGGACATGCTGGGCCCTCCGGGGAGATGATCTCATGGCTGCTGCTCTCGCTCCACACACCTCCCAAAGAGTCATCCAGGGCTCCTACGTGGGCCCCAGGGAAGCAAACAGAGACAAACATCCATTCCCCGGAGACCCTGATACCCAAGCAGAGCAGGAGTTGCAGCCTATGTCCACATCCAGTTCTCCCCCTTCCTGTCCTAGGAGCCATGCACACAGCCTTTGAGTCTAAGCTTGGGAATCGGTGCCCCCAGCTTGGCTGTGCAACCTCAAACAGGCACACTCCTTCTCTGAGCCTCAACTTGCCCCCTAAGTATGGGAACAAGGGTGCACACTCCCCCTCCCCCCACCCCCCGCATAGAGGTGGTGAACCCAAGTCTAAGACTGGTTCATTTATTCTTCCTTGCAATGCCCAAGCTTAGCCTGTCCTCCTGGAGTTCCGTACAAAAAGAAAGAAAGAAAGAGAGAGAGGGAGGGAGGGAGGGGGAGGGAGGGGGAGAGAAAAAAAAGAGAGAGGAAGGAAGGAAGGAAGGAGGGAAGGAAGGAAGAAAAGGCAGGTGCAAAGGTTAGAGGCTGGCTGCAGTGATCTTAAAGGTCCCTTTCCAAGGTCCCCATACTGTACTCTCTCCAGGCATCTCCACAGACCAGTGAGGGACAACCTGGAAGCATCCTTGACCCAATCATCAAGCGGGCACCAGCCTGGGCTGATCACACCCACATGTAATCCCAGGAAGCAGGGGGCATTTCCCAAGCACCTACACATGCCCCAGTCTCCTGGGCCAGGCTAGATAATAGGCCATCAGGGTTCAGAGAAATCCACCACCCAATAAAGTCGCCCCCCTACCCTTGTCTTTAAACACATACTACTTCCCCACCCATCCCCACCACAGCTTAGCTTCTCACAAAACACACCACTCTCCAGTCCTGCCAACCCTAAGCAGCCTTCCTCCATCTCTCCTTTCTCATCCCAAAGTGCCCTGTTGGCTCTTAGCGCGCTGCATGCCGGAGCTCTCCATCACACTTCCTCACACGAACCATGATGTCTTCCTATTTCAGAGAAGAAAAGAGCAAGGCTCGGTATGGGATGCAGACACTTGAGCTATGAACCTGCCATTATCCATTCTTTCCATGAATACGTGTTCAGGGCTTGCTCCAGACCAGGTACTGTGCCAGGTGTGGGACCTCCGCCACTGGAGCCTTACAGTCCATGGAAAGAGACAGAGGCCATCGTGAAGAAAACAAAAAATTATGGGCATGATGGTGCACACCTTTAGTCCCAGCACTAGGGAGGCAGAGGTAGGAGGATCGCTGTGAGTTCAAGGCCACCCTGAGACTAAATAGTGAATTCCAGGTCAGCCTGGGCAAAAAGAAGAAGACCCTACCTCAAAAAATTTTCAACTGGGCCAAGTACCATGAAGAGATCTGCAGGAAGGGTAAAGGTCTGGTTTGGGGAGTCAGGAAAGGCATCCTGCAAGCTGTGATATTTGACTTAGCACTCGAAGACTGAGGGTGCATTAACTCAAAGAGGTAGGGGCGTTTACAGAGTGGGTTCAACATGTACAAAGGCCCTGTGGTAGGTAAGAGGAAGGAGAGAGGTCATATGACCAGAGCATGAGAGAAATGAATTGGAAAAAAGAGAGACTAATGGAGAGAGAGGGAGGGGATATGACAGAGAGCAGAGTTAATGAAGGGGAAAGCAGAGGAGGGGAGGGGAGGGAGATACCATGGCTTGTTGTCTGTAAGTATAGAAGTTGTCAATAAAATATATCACTCAGCACCCTGCACTCAGGGACCACTTTTTTGCTAATGGCCAGGTCCTGGCACAAGGCAGGGCATCCTGGGGACTCAGGCTTAGCAGCTGAAGTGACAACATAGGGCCCAGCTGAATGTCTCTAGGCATCACCTGGCCCTCCCTGCCCTCCCCCATGGCTGTGAAGTAAACACTAATCTCCAGCCATCTCTGCTCCATCCTGGACCACAGCTTACAAGAAAGCGGTACAACAGTCAAAATGTCCCCATCAGAGTGGGTGGGATTCCAGGGCTGGAGGCCTGCAGAGGGATTGCCCGGGCCGCTGTTTGAGTTTGCCTCTCCAGCCCTTCCTGAATGGAGCATTCCAGAGGCTTTCTTCCCCGGCCCACACGTGCCCTGCACCCTAACCAGTTTCTCCCCATCTGCCTGCAAGTGCATCAGGCCTGGGGGTCCGTTGCTGGCATGTGAAAAGCTGAGCAGAATCTTTGGGTCTTCAGTTTTCCCATTTGTGGAAGGGTGTTGCTCTTTACTTCTTGGTCTTCCTGAACAGGAAAGAGGACAGAGCAACTCAGAAGTCTTGTTATAACGCCCATCTGCTGTGTGAGGCATGCTGTCCGCCGTCCAGCGTTGTCCTGGGACAACATGCCCTGATATGCACAAAGCAATGCCACAGCTGACCCTGAAGCAACCTCCCAGGAAAGCCTTAGCCTGGTGCACCTCCCTACAAGACTACGTGACTCTCAAAGGCCCAGTGGTAGAGATTGGATTTTTAGGCTCTATTTATGAAGGGGAAGCTGAGGCTCTGGAGTGAAGGGGCTGGCAGTTAGGGTGAGTGGGCCCCCTAAAGTAAAGTCAGGAATATCCTTAAACCTGCCCTTGCAGTGTCCACTTAGCTAGAGATCAAACTCTTATAACAAACCTACTCTTTAAAAAAAATGGGGGGCTGGAGAGATGGCTTCGTGATTATGGTGCTTGCCTGCAAAGCCAAAGGACCCAGATTCAATTCCCCAGTACCCACATAAACCCAGATGCACAGGGTGGCATGGTGCATGCATCTGGAGTTCACTTGCAGTGGCTAGAGGCCCTGGCATGCCCATTCTCTCTGTCTGCTTATTTCTCTCTCAAATAAATAAATAGAGCCAGGAGTGGTGGCGCACACCTTTAATCCCAGCACTTGGGAAGCAGAGGTAGGTTGATCACAGTGAGTTCCAGGCCACCCTGAGACAGACTACATAGTGAATTCCAGGTCAGCCTGAGCTAGACTACCACAAAAAAAAAAAAAAAAATTAAAATATAAAAGTAATTAAAACTTTGTTTTCTTTTTTTACTAAGTAGGAACTTTGTATGGACACATGATGTGTTGGAACCATCATTTCCCTCCTCTCTACCTTCATTCCATTGAGGGTCCTCCTCTGTGGAATGCTGATGTCCACCATGGGGTTGTGGGTTCTGAGTTATTGTGTTACTCTTTTTTCTTTTGTTGTTCATTCATTCATTTATTTATTTATTTGAGAGTGACAGAGAGAGAAAGAGGCAGATAATGGGCATGCCAGGGTCTCCAGTCCCTGCAAATGAACTCCAGACATGTGCGCCCCCTTGTGCATCTGGCTAACGTGGGTCCTGGGGAATCAAGCCTTGAATCAGGGGTCCTTAGGCTTCATAGGCAAGCACTTAACTGCTAAGCCATCTCTCCAGCCCTCTTTCCTTCTCTTAATCTAATAAAGTCTCTCTAAACCTTACCCTCTGGCCTGTGGATTTTAATTCTTTAAATTCATATGGCAAGAATCTAGAGTTACCCTAAATTTATTGGTGCGTCAGTATATTGGCAAGGAACCCCACTACCTCATCCAACCTGCCTGGAGGCAGTACAGAACAGAGAGGCATCTCCCCACATGCCCCATGCAGGTCCAGATACATTTGGCTCCCCCTCCGCCGTGTTGAACTTCTGCTTCCTTGCTACTCACCTGAGGCTGGAGTGTACCTGATCTATCTAAGGGTCTGTGGTAGTTAGAATGTATGGCCCCATACACTCAGGTGTTTTATTAACATTGAGTTTGTAGCTTGAGCCCTAACAGGTGGATCCCTGCTACTGGGGGTGGATCTTAAGTGTAGCCCTAAGGTGTATGAAAAGCAGTTGGGGCTGTGGAGGGTTTGGAGGTGCCTGGCGGTTGGTGGTGTCTCTCTTCTTGAATCTATGATCGTGAGCTAGCCTCTTCCATCACTGATGGTGTTTCCCCTGGATATTGTAAGCCTGAAATAAACCACTTCCTCCCATACGCTGCTTCTGGTTGGATGTTTGGCCCAGCCACAGGAAGCTGACTGCAACAGGGCAAGCCTTTGTGGGGAGGTGGAGACCTCCAGCAGGAGCTGGCCCTGGTCAGCGGGGGTGCAGGGGGGTCCTTGAGCTCCTGAAACAGAGACCGGCGAGCTTCCTGAGAGGGTTGTCACCTCACCTCCTGTCATTCTAGTCACATCCACCTACGCTTTGGCTAAACACCCTTCTTAGCAGCCTGCTGCTCAGCGAGGTGGTGGCAAGGAGCCCCCTTATTTCACAGAGGACAGGACTGAGGCCCAAATAATGGCCAATGTGGCAACTGCAGTCCCACACAGCCACATGACAGGGGCTGAGGAAAGGGTGGAGCCAGGGGCAGCAGGACTGTAGGAGTCATGGATGTTGGGGTGAGCAGGGATGGGGGAGTCACTGCCAACTACTGAGCGGTGGGGCTGGAATTGTGTTTGAGAAGGCCATTGACGCAGGGGGAGTTTGAGGACCTGGGAATGGGCACAACTCAGGGTCCAGACTTGCCATTTAGTCTCCACTCACTGAAGGTGGGCTCCATGCCAAGCCCAGGGACCTGTCCTCGAGGGATTCACAGGCTATGGGCAGACAGACATATGGGCAGTTCCAAGTTCTGAAGGGAGTATTGTGTCAGGAAGCAAGGGGATAGGAGGCAGCAGGTCACACGACTGAGAATTTGGATGCCAAGGAAAGTGTCCCTGAGAAAAAAGGAGAGGAGTGGCCAGGGGTTCCCCTCTGCAGATCCAGGTGGGTGGGCTCATCAGGAGTGCTTCCCTTGAAGGGACTCACTAGGCAGGGGTGGTGTACTCTGAGCCAGTTCCTTTCTGAGTCGTTGGTTTGGGGAGTATGCTCTGTCCACATGAATGTTGTTTGAATTCAAGAATGCTAAAAAGAGGGCTGGAGGGATAGCTTAGCAGCTAAGGCGTTTGTCTGCAAAGCCAGAGGACCCAGGTTCAATTTCCCAGGACCCACATTAGCCAGATGCACAAGGGGGCGCACTCATCTAGAGGTAGTTTGCAATGGTTACAGGCCTGGTGTGCCCATTTTCTCTCCTCCCACCCCCGTGGTGGTGCACACCCTTAGTCCCAGTACTTGGGAGGCAGAAGTAGGAGGATCAGCGTGAGTTCAAGGCCACCCTGAGACTACATAGTGAATTCTAGGTCAGCCTGGGCTACAGTGAAACCCTAACTCAAAAAATAAATAAAAATAAAAGTTAAAAATATTTTTTAAGGGCTGGAGAGATGGTTTAGCGGTTAAGCGCTTGCCTGTGAAGCCTAAGGACCCCGGTTCGAGGCTCGGTTCCCCAGGTCCCACGTTAGCCAGATGCACAACGGGGACGCACGCGTCTGGAGTTCGTTTGCAGAGGCTGGAAGCCCCGGCGCGCCCATTCTCTCTCTCTCCCTCTATCTGTCTTTCTCTCTGTGTCTGTCGCTCTCAAATAAATAAATAAATAAATAATTTTTAAAATATATATTTTTTAAAACACACACTTAGGGCTGGAGAGACGGCCTAGCAGTTAAGTGCTTGCCTGTGAAGCCTAACGACCCTGGTTCGAGGCTCAATTCCCCAGGACCCACGTAAGCCAGATGCACAAGGTGATACGTGCATCTGGAGTTGGTTTGCAGTGGCTGGAGACCCTGGTGCACCCATTCTCTCTCTCTCTCTCTCTCTCTCTCTCTCTATCTATCTATCTATCTATCTCCCTCTCTCTCTCTCTCCCTCTTTCTCTGGCTGTGGCTCTCAAATAAATAAATAAAAATAAACAAAAAACTTTTTTAAAACACATTTAAAAAAAGAATGCTAAAAAGAAAGAAGAGAGGGAAGAAAGAAGGAGGGAAAGTGACAGAAAAATCAGAAAGTGCCCATAATGCAATGGAAGTGGCAGAAGAATGCGCAGAGAACATGCGGGGGTGGCAAGGTGAGGGTCGGGCCTGCGTCACCAGGTCCTTGACGGTCCTCTGAATATCACAGGTGACTGGACTTGGAAAGGATTACAGCAGGGTCAGGGTCTGATCAGATCCAAATTGTGGATGCTGCTGGTGGTTCCTCGTGGGAGGCCAAGTTGGAACGGTTAAAGGGAGAGTCTGGGAAGGAGGCTGCTGGGCTAGTGAGAGATAACAGTGGTGGAGAGGGCCCAAGAGCAGAGGTTATGTAGCAAGTGTCTGCAGGACAATTCATAGCAGGTTCCCCAAGGGCTTTCCAGCAGGGTAACTTCTGCTGCTAGCCAGCTGATTGCGCACCTTCATACCCTTGTTCCAGGGAACACTTCACACCAAGAGTGTAAGGGAGAACCTGGGCCACAGCCCAGATGGCCCCCTTGGGCTAAAGGGCTCACTTCCTGCTGACGGGAGAGGTGTGACTGCACAGAAAGCAAGCCCTTCCTCATGGCTCGGGAGACAGCCTCCCTGTCCGGGGCCCTGGTCCTCACAGTGGCAGCTGCAGCCAGGGACTGGCCAAGCGATGGTTGGAAGCTCAGCTCTTGTGCCCCACTTAGGACAGTGCTTCATGGACAGCTCAGGTGTGGAGCCTCACCGCTTGCATGGTGGCATCACAGCACCCCCTCTCCTATGTCCCCCCCCTCTGCCTCCCTCACCCCCACCATGGGTGGGCACCCCAATAAACCTCCTGTGTGCTGATCCCCCTGAGTTGGCTTCATAGGGAGCCCACCTCCCACTCATGATCATTGACGTCCCTCATTTTGCTCATACGAGGATCAAGGCTCAGGATCCAGTGGCCGACTGGATGCCACAGCTGCTAAGTGACAAGTGTCAACTGAAGAGAAGGCTGGGGCCACTAGTGGCCTAGGGCAGGGTGGGCGAGATTAGTCCTTACAAAGGCCAGTGCAGCTGCCAGCAGGCCTCTCCCGTCCCCGCAGATGAGAATCCGAGGTCAGAGAAGAAACCAGATGGCCCAAGCTCATGATATCCATTCATGACGGCTCTAGGAATGTTCCCATGGGTCCTACCTCCTATCCCAGCCTGAGTGTTCCCTTTCAGCGGATCCCTTTTCCAGGCCCAGCACCCAGTCTCAGGCTCAGGTACCCAGCTGGGTTGACTGTTAACCAATTCCTCCAGGCCGGAGTAAGGTACCCTCCAAGAGACACCCAACAACTGGCGCTGTCCAGCTCTGGAATGAGGATGGGACGCCTTGGGCCCAGCGGGCAGGCAGGCGGGCATCTGACTGGCACAGTAGAGCAAACAGACGGGAAGGAAATCAATTTGAGTGTTTGATTAATTTTAATTTTTAATTTGCACAGAGAGTAACGGACCCCATTTGACACTGCATACTTCACTGCAAGCTGCTGGCACTTGCCGTCGCCGTGCCCGCTGCAGCCTGGCGTGCCCAGAGCTCTCGGCTCTTCTGTCGAGAGAGCCAGTCTCCAACATGGCACGCTGGCCTTCTGCAAGAGGTCCCCTCCAGAGGCCTCCACCCCTCCTGCCGCAGGGGACGGTGTTTATTTAATAAGCTACCTCGGTGTAAAAGGGGAAGGGATCCCAATCAATGTCTACTCCTAAATTAGGGTGTACCATTGGCCTCTCAGACATGGCAACCGGCCAGCTTATAGGGCTAAGGGAGAGGGTGCCTCCGATCCCAGGAGGTAAGTGGCACCCCAGACTACTACCCTCAAGGACCACCCATACCTGGGGCAGGTTTGCCTTTAAAATGGAATTCTCCCAGCTCCTGTATCCTGCAGCTCAGAGACTCGGAGCTCTAGCAGCTCATTATTTATTTGGAATCTGACCAGGAATGGCTGGCTTGAACTGGAAGAAACTAAGTACCCTCTTCTGTGTGGCTCCTAGCCTTCTCCATTCCCCCAGCAAAGCTCCAGCCCCTGACAGCAATGCTATGACAGTGAGAACAGAGAATAGAGTGAACCAGACCCTGTGGGAACCCTGCCCCTACCACTTCCTTGGCTAAGTGACCTTGGGCAAGTCATATAACCTTACTGAGCATGCTCTTCAAGAACCATTCCAACTAAGTTGAGTTCCTGGTCCCCTTCTAGCCCCACCTTCTCTCCATATCTATAGGACAAAAAACTCACAGTGGCCTCCTCCAGGAAACTCTGCCTGATGATGCCTCCATCCTTACCACGAGGCAACCTCAACCCCAAATCCCCTCTGACTTCCTCTTGACCCTCAGTAGCCAGACTATGCACACTGTACACCTGCAGCGTGTACTGGAGATCAGCTTCTCCCAGCTCAGCTCCATGCTGGCTGCGTAGGCCCATCTGCCAAGAACCTCAAATCCGAGGGATTCAAAGCAGAACTCAACACCCTTTCCCATGTCTCTTCCCCCCCCCCCGCAGTAAACAACACCCCAACCCACCAACTGCTAAAGCCAAGAGCTAAGAGGAACCCGGGACTCTTCCCTGCACCTCATTCCCACATCTGATCTGCGCCCCCGGCCCCCAGGATCTCCCACCCTAAGCTTCATCCCTCTGATGGGATCTAGAGAGTGCTCAGAACTTCCATTACCCCAGAGCCTTAAGGGCTGGGCAAGCACTCTGAGGATGTCCATCCCTGAACTAGGCTGAGAAGCTAGTCTTCCGTGAACATGGCAGTCAGGCAACCCACGTGTCTTAAAGTTCTGCTCCTTTTCTCCCTACACCGTAGGCCAGGGATATCAGAGGTGAGGCGTGAGGGACTGGACTGTGTTTAGAATCCTGGGCAGCTGCTGGGCATGTTGGCGCATGCCTTTAATCCCAGCACTCAGGATGCAGAGGTAGGAGGATCGCTGTGAGTTCAAGGCCAGCCTGAGACTATGTAGTGAATTCCAGATCAGCCTGGGATAGAGCAAAACCCTACCTTGAAAAACCATACATACATACGCATACATACATCCTGGGCTGGAGAGATGGCTCAGTGGTTAAAGGTGCTTGTCTGCAAAATTTGAAGGCTCAGGTTCAATTCCCCAGTACTCACATAAAGCCAGATGCACAAAGTGGTGCACACATCTGGAGTTTGCTTGCAGTGGCAGGAGTCTCCAGTGTTCACATTTTTCTACCTCCCCCCACCCCAGGCAATACATATTTTAAAAATCCTAGACAGAATAAATCATCCAGTAGTATAATAATCCAGTAAATAATCCAGAGAATTCATGTGAACCAGCCATCATATTAAACAACTCCACCGCAAAGCCTTTGGAAGTCACACTTGGACATGACAATGGAAGCAAGGGAGAAGAGACTTTGGATAGAACTGAAAACAGTGGCTGTTCTCTATGCCCTGCCCTTGGCCCTCATCGTGCCTGAAATTCCACCGCTCACCTGGCTCAGATATAAGCGGTGGATCTGATGCAAGTTTAATGCACTCCCTGACCACTGAAAAAGATAGCACCAGGGGCGAGGGAGAGGCCTGAAGAGGAGTCATCCAGGTAAGGCTCCCAGAGCCCAGGACATCATGACCCAGTCGCCGGTTATTGACTAGCCCCACTTGCTGGGTGCCCTGCTAAGCACTTCATGAACTTGAGCTCAGTTCCTCCCCCAGGTGCCACGGGACCCAGGTATCACCAGCTCCTCCGGATCTGTTTCCCTTCCTATAAAATAAAATCAGTAATAATAATCATTTCTAGAGGCTGCTGGGTAATTAAATGAGAAAAGGTGTGTAAAGCACTTCCCATATTACCAGACACAAAGTAGATGCTAATCAAATGCTAATTATAGATGAGATAACTCATGTGATACGCCCCGGAACCCACACCGTTTATGCTTGTCAAATCCAAGCTGTTAATAAGGTAAATGCTGCTGGAGCAAGGCTGGGGTGGGGGTGGAAAGAGAAGTCTTGGAGGAGTAAGGGGCAGAGGACTTGTCTTGAAATTCAGGGCACAGATGCTGAGACAAGGCAGGGACAAGGGTTGGGATCTCCAGAGGCTGGGCCTACTCTTTACTGAAAACCTCTCTTCCTTGAGATTTGGGTCTTGGGGAGCCAGCTCCAAAGACCCCTATGTTCCTTGGATGTAAAGGAGAATAAAAAGCCTCATCTACCAGGAGAAGAAGGGGAGTGGCAGAGACCCCAAGAGAGACAGAGACAACAGGAAAATAGCCTCGTGGAAGCCCCCACTGCAGGGCACATATATGCTGCACCTTAGCGTTTTCTTGGCTCTGCCTCCGAGGGACCATGCCAAGGGTACCGTGGTGTCCACAGGCAGATGAGATGGGGGCAAATAATAACTTGCCCAGCGTTGCTGCTGTGAGCCCCAGAGCCAAGGTTTGAGCCTGTGGCTTTCTGGCTCGAAAGACTATGCTGTTGGGTGTGGCTATAAGTGGGGAGGGGGTGGTAAGAAATAGAAGGATCACTGAGGCTCACTGGCCAGCCAGTCTGACTGGAAAACAAAAAACAAAAAACAGCAGTCCCAGGTTCCCTGAGAGACTATCTTTTTTATTTTATTTTTAGTTATTAATTTGAGAGAGAAAGAGGCAGAGGGAGAAAGAGAAGGAGAGAGAACGGGCGTGCCAGGGCCTCCAGCTGCTGCAAATGAACTGAGTTGCGTGGGTCCTAGGGAATTGAACCCGGGTCCTTTGGCTTTGCAAGCAAGCGCCTTAACCATTAAACCATCTCTCCAACCCGAGAGTGTCTGTCTTAAGGAAATAATGTAGAAGAATGACAAAGGAGGACCCTGAATGTGCTTTGGCCTCCACATGCACAGGGTGAATGCATCTGCGTGCACATGCATATGTTATACACACACACACACACACACACACACACACACACACACACACCATGCTTGGAATGGGGAGAACCAGTGTAGAGAAAGGTGGCGTCTAGCCTTTCCTCTGGATCCCAGACTTTTCTGGGCAGTGTGCCTCACAGCTTGCAAGCCCACACTCCCTCTGGAAGCCTTGCCAGGGCTATAGTTGTTTATAAGCCCAGGGAAGCAGCTGCCACTGCCAAGTCTTTGCCGTGGGAAGCAAGACCAAGAGTACCCTAAGAAGAACTTGGCCATGTCTCAGAGCTGGGACAGAAAGGCTTGGGATTTTTTAAATAATAATAATAATAATAACACCTTCTACCCTGAGTGTTTTACAACTATTATGCTTAATTCTGACAGTCATCTATAAAGAATGTGTTTTGTCATCTCCATATGGATGAGAACTGTGAGGTATAGGGTGGTTTAGGTACTCCACCCAAGGTTGGCCAGCCTGGCAGTGGCAAAGTCCAAATTTGATTTTGATCCATGAAGTTGCAGAGGCTATGGCTGTAACGTTCACCACGCTGGCTAACCAGATGCCAAGGTCTGCCCCCAGGCCTAGAGCCTTACAGGATGATGTCAAGGGCAGGATGAAGCTCACAGAACTCCTGTCTGCACTGAGAGAAACATCTACGTCTTTGTAGGCTCAGTGCAGAAGCTGGGCCGTCCCTGTGTTTGCCTCCGTTCCTGGAAACATAGCCCAGGTAATCGGACTGCATAAAAACATGAGGTCAATGATTCACATAAATGCCATGAGCAAAATCACATTCCAGCAGGGGCGCAGTCCTGTCTTCTGTCCATGCAGTGACTTCTCAAAATCCACCAAGTTTAAAGAATCCAGATGCCTCACTACAGCACATACCCACAACTAAAGGCACTCTTGGGGGTCCTGAAATGCCTCCCTAGATATGGGCAGGAAATCTGGAGTCCCCCAAAGCTGACCTGGTTCTCTGGTGGACACGTCCTTTAAAACTACAGATGAAGGGGCTGGAGAAATGGCTTAGCAGTTAAGGCATTTGCCTGCAAAGCCAAAGGACCTCAGTTCATTTCCCCAGGACCCACATAAGCCAGATGCACAAGGTGGTACATGTGTCTGGAGTTCATTTGCAATGGGTGGAGACCCTGGCACATCCATCCTCTCTCTATCTATCTATCTATCTATCTATCTATCTATCTATGTCTGCCTCTTTCTGTCCCCCCCCCATAAATAAATAATTTATTTTTTTAAATCCTAAATAAATAAGTCTATAAAGGTGGGTGCTAGAGAGATGGCTTAGTGCCTGCAAAGCCTAATGACCCAGATTCAACTCCCCAGTACCCACATAAAGCCAGATGCCCAAAGTGGCTCATGCATCTGTTTTTTTTTTTTTTTTTTTTTTTAGTTTGTTTGTTTGTTGTAGTGGCTGGAGGCCCTGGCACACCCTCTCTCTGATTGATAATGGATCATGATTTCATGGCCAGCGTGAGCTACATATCTAGACTCTGTATCAAAAAAAAAAAAATGCTAGGGCTGGAGAAATGGCTTAGTGGTTAAGCACTTGCCTGTGAAGCCTAAGGACCCCAGTTTGAGGCTCCATTCCCCAAGACCCACGTTAGCCAGATGCACAAGGGGGCACACACATCTGGAGTTCATTTGCAGTGGCTGGAAGCCCTGGTGCGCCCATTCTCCCGCTCTCTCTATCTGCCTTTCTCTCTCTGTCTGTTGCTCTTACATAAATAAATAAATAAATAAATAAATAAATAAATAAATAAATAAATATTTTTTAAATGCTATATTAGAGAGGGCAGTACAGGGTGGTTATGAAGTTTAGGGGCCTAGATTCACAGGGTGCTGGGGTATAAGATCCAAGACATGGAGCTCCTTGTAGGAAGAGGAAAAAAAAAATCAATGAGTCCACACCATGCAAGCACTGATGTCCTTTCTCCATGTGGATGGGCACACCAGAACACAGAGAGAGGTGGGGAGCAGATATCCACGCATACTCTCTCACAACTGCTCTCTTTGCTTCTCACCCAAACACTCTCTGAATCCTCCCAATGGACTTCTCGGCTCCTCTCTGTTCCTAGTTTGTGAAGCCACAGAGGGGTGTCTGGAAGGACCCAGGCCTGGAGGTAGAGACAGATACCAAGCACCCTGCACGATTGCTAGATCCGTGGTAGAAAGGATCCTGAAGCAGAGCCAAGCTCAGGGACCAGGGCAGTACCAGGGCGGCAGAAAGACAAGGAGGCGTCCAGAAACTGCGTGGATAGAAGGGAGGCTAGGAGTGGAGAGGTGTGTGATAAAAAGCCCGCCCAGGCAGGGTCTGAAGACCCCTTCTTCAATGCTCTCTCTAGAGAGCCCTCCAGGACTACCTCAGAAGTATCTCTCTTTCCCCTGAGTTCTCAGACTCCTTCCCTCCCCCTCCCAACCCCCTCACCAGTTGGCAGAAGTTACTGGATACCTTACACAGAACATCTACTCCCTGCAGACCCCAACCTGCGGCAGCGGGAAGGCAGCCTCCAGCACCTAGCAACGGGAGCTACCAGACGGAGTATGATTGGTCGGTCACTTCGGCCTGACGGAGGGGAGTCGTGAGCTGATTGGCTGGCGTGCTTATAAACTAAAGCTCCCCAGCAGGAAGAAGCAAGTCTGGCAAGGGGAGGTGGTGGGATTCTGTTGTCACAAGGAGCTGTGGAGGCTAGAAGGAGGCTGAGGATGTTAAACCTGGATTAACCAGAGCAAACATTGAACAGGTCCTGGAGTGGAGGGACAGGGCGTGGCCCCATCTGCGTTCCCCGCTCAGGTCTAGTGTGCTCGGAGTTATAACTTAAGAGACGTGGGCTCCAGACAGAGCTGGGATGGCACCAATCAAGGCAAGGACTAGGCTCTTACCCGAGCCTGGTGCCCATGCAGCAAGCAGGTCGGCCAGGCAGGACTGTCTGTCCACTTCTCCAGGTCTTTCAAGCGACTTGTAGGGCGGTAAGACAGCTGCCCTCAGCGCTCTCGGCCTCCATCATACAGCTGCAGGGATCTCCACTCATGTTGGTTTCTATGTCAATGGCTCTCTCATTCCAGTCTGGGGAGCCCTACTTCATAGACCAGGACGTGAATGCAGGCCCCCAGAGCTGCGTGATACAGTAACTGGTAAGGGCTCATCACGGCTGAGCAGTAGCCCCCCACCCCACCCCCGGTCCCACCTTTACAGCGTCTGTAGCTGATCACAGACTCAGCTCCCTCCACCTGGGAATGGTTAAGAGTCTCTCGCTTTGCAGCCCCTGTTCCAAGCCTCCCCCTCTCCAAGTCAACCCCACCGGGCCCGAGGCAGCCAGCCATCAAGCTGGACAGTCTCCGGGGAGGAGGTCTGCAGCCCCAGATGGCAGCCAGGCAATGGCTTACGATGAGACGCCCTGCGCTGCAGGGCGGGATTTACATTCCCACTGTTGGGCAAAGAGGCTGTGTGACAAAAAGGGTCGCTCCATATCATAGTGGCATCGTTGTCACAATGTGTCACTGTCAGTGTGCCACATGCCATGTGTCACTTCTAATCCTCACAAAAGTCCTGGGAAAATAGTATGCTCCGTTGCATAGGAGAAAAAAAAAAAAATCAAGACTCATCAAAAACTCAGGGAGTTAGCCAGGCGTGGTGGTGGCGCATGCCTTTAATCCCAACACTTGGGAGGCAGAGGTAGGAGGAGGATCGCCGTGAGTTCGAGGCCACCCTGAGACTACATAGTGAACTCTAAGTTATCCTTGGGCTAGAGCAAGACCCTACCTCGAAAAACAAACAACAACAACAACAAAAAAAAACTGTTAATTTATTTAATTTATTTGAGAGAAAGAAAGAAGCAGAGAGAGAGGAAGGGAGAGAAGAGAAAGAGAGAGAATGGGCAAGCCAGGGCCTTCAGCTGCTACAAACGAGCTCCAGATGCATACACCACTGTGCATCTGGCTTTATGTGGATACTGGGGAATTGAACTCAGGTCATTAGGCTTCACAGGCAAATGGCTTAGCCATTGGACCATCTCTCCAGCCCCATTCAACAGTTTTTTTTTTTCTGAAATATTTACAAATCTAATTAGATGCTGCTATTGTCCCCATTGTACAGATATGGACTTAGAGGCAGGGAGAGATTAAGGTCACATAGATGGAGAATGTCAGAGCCAGAACATAACCCCAGGCAGCCTGACTCCCAGGGCCCATGCTCGTTGCTTCTGTGTGCGTAAGGGAATTAACTTGCACATGTACATGTGTTTGTATGCATGTTCAGATGCAGGTGAGTACATGTGCATGTGCAGATTCGTGTGTATGTGTGTGGAGGCCAGAGGTCGATGTCAGGTGCCTTCCTCAATGCTCTCCACATTATTTTTATTTATTTTTTTAAAATATTTTTATTTTTATTTGTTTGAGAGAGAAAGAGGCACAGAGAGAGAGAAAGAGAGAAAGAAGCAAGTGAGAGAGAAAGAGAGGGAGAGAATGGGTGCATCAGTTCCTTCAGCTGTTGAAAACAAACTCCAGACACATGTGCCACCTTGTGCATCTGGCTTACATGGGTCCTGGGGAATTGAACCTGAGTCCTTTGGCTTTGCAGGCAAACACCTTAACTGCTGAGCCATCTCTGGCCCAGGCTGACCTGGAATTCACTATGGAGTCTCAGGCTGGCCTCAAACTCACAGGGATCCTCCTACCTCTCCCTCCCAAGTGCTTAAAGGCATGCGCCACTCCACCCGGCTATAAGTAACAGTTTTTAAGACATTCTCGAGCCGGGCATGGTGGTGCACGCCTTTAATCCCAGCATCAGGAGGCAGAGGCAGGAGGTTGCCGAGAGTTCAAGGCCACCCTGAGACTCCATAGTGAATTCCAGGTCAGCCTGGGCCAGAGCGAGACCCTACCTCAAAAAAAAAAAAAAAAAAAAAAAAGACATTCTCTCTTTCACTCTGACTCTCTTCTCTCTGCTTGCAAATAAATAAAAATATTTCTTTAAAAAAAATTGAATGGCCATCCTCCCTCCACAAAGACACTCTGACAACGGACAGAGATGTCTAAAGTCAGCACTCCTGGAAGGATGGGGAAGGGGAGATTAGTGTTAGGGTCTCCTCCCTGGCTTCCCCTTCCCAAGCTGCCTCCCTTCCCCCAGTCCTCTGCCAGCCCTGATCATGTGAGGCTACGAGATCCTTCAAGAGTTCCCACTGTCTCCTTCCTGCCTATCCCACCAGCCCACTCACCCTCTCCCATCTCCACACAGAGGGCACCAGTGCCTAGGCCCTAACCCAGCCCATCCAGCTGCTGCTCAGCACCTCCATCCAGATGTCTACTATGTCCAGATAACAGATCTCCCTCCTTTCCAGGGGTCCCTGCCTTAGGTGCCTGTCTGAGATCCGGGCACCCTCCAGTCACCTCACTCTCTTACCTCCTCACTCACCCACCTATGCAATCTTCTCCACTCTGCCTCCTCTCCATCACTCATGACCCCTCTGCCTCTCCTCAGCCCACCAGGCTCACTCTACCGTCACCTGCAAGGAGGCGATGTTGGTGCACCCCACACAAACTCCTTGGCCAGGCAAAGCACCTGCTCCTGCTACCTTCTCCAGAGCCACCTCCTCAGGCTAGGGAGATGATGGAACTTGTGGGAGATGCCCAAGAGTTATATCCCCCCCAACTCCAGACCACAGCCAGTGACTGACAGACCCAGGAGCAAGAGCCCAGCTTCAGTGGTCCTTGTCTGAGAGCTGCGCAGGGGACTGGGCACAGAGCAGGCTCTGGTCCTTGTCCCGACCTCACAAACCACTCACCTCATTCTGTCAGGTTCGACATCTGCTGGGCTTGTCACACTGACATAGCCTGACCCTGGGAGAAAACTTGGTGGACCAGGGGCCAGGGAAGGAAAGAGGTTGGAAGTCTGGAAGCCAAGCTCAGCCCCTCCAGCCTACCTTTGCTGGGGTCCAGGGCCCACCTAGAGTCCCAGACTGAGTAATTAAGTTCAGTGTCAGGGAGACAAGGCCGCTCTCCCTCCTCCCTTTTGCTTTTCCTTCCCTTTCTCCTCCTTAAAGCCTGAGACCAAGCTAATCAGCCGGATTCCTCTGCCGATGCACCGCTGGTCTTTCTGAGGTTCGTTCTCCCCAGAGCAACTCATAATTATTCCAGACTGAGAAATTAAAGCAAAAAAGGAAGATGAGGGAAAAGAGATGTTTTTAATTAAAAAATTAATTTTCCAACACACTCATTATAGACTGCCTGGCTACGGTGCTTGCTACTCAGGGGAAGAACCTTCATCCTCCTCTTGCTTATTAAGCCTAGAGGTATCGAAGGGTCTGGGGAGAACGACCCCACTCTGGAAAAATCCTTCCTCTCTCTGGTCTTTCATGTAATGTAAGTGGCATTGTTCTAAACGGGGACCACAGACACGGGGAGAGACAGACTAAGTATGCATGGTTTGGCTGAACCTTGGTACCTCCTGCTCAGGTCGCTCCTTATCCGTCAGTGTCCACATCACCTGGGACCTGGTAGAAATGTTGTCTTGCAAGCTGGAGAAGATGGCTTAGTGGTTAAGGCCTGCAAAGCCAAAGGACCCAGGTTCAATTCCCCAGGACCCATGTAAGCCAGATACACAAAGAGGCTCATGTATCTGGAGTTCGTTTGCACTGGCTGGAGGCCCTGGCACACCCATTCTCTCCCTATTTCTCATTCTTTCTCTCTCTCTCTCTCTCTCTCTCTCTTTCTCTCTTATAAATAAATAATTTTTTAAAAAAAGATTGAGCCAGGTATGGTGGTGTATGCCTTTAATCTCAGCACTTAGGAGACAGAGGTAGGAGGATTGCCGTGAGTTCAAGGCCACTCTGAGACTACATAGTGAATTCCAGGTCAGCCTGGGCTAGAGTGAGACCTTACCTAGAAAAAAAAAAAAAAAAAAGATTGAATATACAAACAGGTTTTTATGCTGAAACCAGAACCCCAAATGTAATAAAGTTATAGCAGTAAGTGGAACCTTTGGGAGGATGATTAGATTTAAATTGGATTATAAGGATGGCACCCTCATGATTGGGTTAGCACCCGTATGAGAACACACATCTGTGAAAGGGGACTTGCAGGGAGAAGGGAGCTGTCCACACCGGGATGTAGGTCTTCCCCACGCACTGAGTCCGCCAGCGCCTTGAGGTGAGCGCTCCAGCCTTGAGGACAGTGAGAAACTAGCATCTAATGTTGAGACCTTCCAGTCTGTGGTACTTTGTCACAATTCATGGCAAGACAGTAACGTTTTAAGAAGGAGGTAAAAACTGGGCATGGTGGCGCACGCCTTTAATCCCAGCACTCAGGTGGCAGAGGTAGGAGGATCGCCATGAGTTCAAGGCCACCCTGAGGCTACATAGTGAATTCCAGGTCAGCCTGAGCTACAGTGAAACCCTACCGAAAAAAAAAAAAAAAGTTTTTCAATAAAATGTTTAAGACCTCGTTTTGCACTGAGGTCATAAGGGCACCAAGCCAGTATTACAAGGAAAGAAGGACAGAAAAAATTTGCTCTGAAGATGAGCTTACAGAGTAAAGTTTCAAAATATATAAAGAAAATTAATGCTAAAGCCACATCAACAGAGGACATATTTATTGACCACAAGGAAAGTAATCTAATATAAGCCTGTTTAGAAATCTTAAAAAAAAAAAAAAAAAGGAAATGTGAAGTAAGAATAAGCAAAACTGTAACAGGTTGTGTGGCTAAATGGATATACTAAGCTGCCCTCAAAATATTTACGTTTATACCCTTCTATCAATGCTACTCTCACCTTGGTTAGAGAACTTTCCCTTTTCAGATGGTGATGACCCCTCGGGTGACTCAAAACTCACCAAAGTGCTGAGAAGCAGTGACAGTGGAGTGTTCAGCGCTAAGTGCGACATCTCTACCACACCCTCCAAGGCTCAGGGACCATTGTGGATGAGGCGGCAGGAACAAAGTACGAGCCAAAAGAAGGGGAAGAGTGCTTACAATGCTGTCTTCCAGGCACAAAGTGGCTTGCCATCCTGACCTTACAAGGCTGATGCCACCTACACAAGACCTGTTTAATAGAAGGGGAAAAAATTATGACATCAAAATAGAAAGCCGCCTATATGGAAAGAAGAGAGTCAGCGGAGGAGGGATTCAGGTGGGGGAGAAAGGGAGAGTAGTGGGAGGGGAGGGGATTATGATCGTGGTGTATTCTCATTCTCTCTCTCTTTCTCTCTCTCTTTGAGGTAGGGTTTCACTCTAGCCCAGGCTGACCTGGAACTCACTCTGTAGTCTCAGAGTGGCCTTGAACTCACAACGATCCTCCTATCTCTACCTCCCAAGTGCTGGGAGTGCTCTTTATGTATGGAAGTTGTCAATAAAAACTTTAAAAACAGTTTTAACAGGAATAAATATGATCGCCAGGTATGGTGACACACGTCTTTAGTCCTAGCACTTGGGAGACTGAGGTAGGAGGATCGCCATGAGTTTGAAGCCACCCAGAGACTACACAGTGAATTCCAGGTCAGCCTGGGCTGGAGCAAAACCCTACCTTGAAAAAAAAAAAGAAAAAGAAAAAAGGAAAGAACAGAAAAGGAATAAGTATGAAAAAGAACCAATTGAAAATCATAAAAATAAAAATATAGATGTTGAGACAAGCTTTCAATAACCAGATAAATTCCAGATGAGACATGGCCAAAGAGAAACATAGTGATTTGTAAGCTAGTGCTAAGGAATTTACACAGAACATGGAAAAGACTTGAAAAATACCAAAGCTTCTTTAAGAACAGAAGGTGGGGTAGAAGTGGCTCAGCAGACAAGAGCACTTGCTGTGCAAGATGAGGACCTGAGAGGGCCTGGTTCTCCCTAAATTTGATTCCCCAGCACCCACATAAATGGCTGGACATGCCCATGCACTCCTGAAACCCTAGTCCTGTGGGAGACCAGAGAACCCCTGGGGCTTGGTCAGCCAGTGTGGCTAAAAAAGATTGGTGGTTTTAGGTTCCGTGAGAAGCAAGGAAACATACAATGATAGAGGGAGACACCAATTTCTTTCTCTGGCCTCCACACGTGTGCACATCTGAGCGCGCACACTCACACACATATCACACACACATACCACACCACATATACGGCACACGTGGAAATTCCGGAAGAGAACCAAGGGAAAGGATCCAATAGTCAAAGATAGAATCACAAAAACATCCCAAAGTTCAGAGTAAGTTATAAAATTGAAAGCAAATGCTGAGGGCTAGAGAGATGGCTTAGCAGTCAAGACACTTGCCAGCAAAACCAAAGGACCCAGGTTCGATTCCCCAGCACCCATGTACCCATATGCACAAAGTGGTACCTGTGTCTGGAGTTCATTTACAGTGGCTAGAGGTCCTGGCACTCCCATATTCATTCCCTCCCCCCCCCCCTCTCTCTCTCTCTCATTCTTTCTCTCTCAAGTAAATAAGATATCTAAAAAAAGAAAATAAACACTAGCATCGAAAGTATAGCTATAGAGCTGGGCATGGTGGCGCACACCTTTAATCCCAGCACTCAGGAGGCTGAGTCAGAAGGATCGCTGTGAGTTCAAGGCCACCCTGAGACTCCAGAGTGAATTTCAGGTCAGCCTGGGTTAGAGTGCAACTCTACCTCAGAATTAAAAAAAAGTATAGCTATAGTCAGGGGTGGTGGCACGTATCATTAATCCTAGCACACGAGAGGCAGAGGTAGGAGGATTGCAGGGAGTTTGACAGCAGTCTGAGTCTACATCGTGAATTCCAGGTCAGCCCAGGCTAGAGCGAGATACCCTGTCAAAAAGAAAAAAAAAAAGTACAGCTATATCACATCTGGAGCTGTGCTATAGAAAAAAAATGTAAGGCTTAGCCAAGGCGTGGTGGCACACACCTTTAATCCCAGCACTCGGGAGACAGAGGTAGGAGGATCACCGTGAGTTCGAGGCCACCCTGAGACTCCAGAGTGAATTCCAGGTCAGCCTGGGCTAGAGTGAGACCCTACCTCGGAAAACAAAAAAGAAAAATAAGACTTCCTTTGAGAAAGAAAAGATCTTCCACCAAAAAATGCAAATGAGACATGTAGACCCCTCACCAATAGGAAAAGAGGCCAGAGGAACCATAGAGCTGAAATTACCAGCCTGTGCCACTAGTCTGTCTGATTTTCTTGATGCTCTTAAAAGTGAAATTGCCTTCATAATTTTCTCTTTAGTTTGTTCATTGCTAATGTATGCAAATACAACTGGGGTCTAGGGAGATGACTCAGTGGCTAAAGGTGCTTACTTGCAAAGCCTGACTGCCTAGATTTGATTCCCCAGAACCCACATAGAACCAGCCAGATACACAAAGTAGCACATGAGTCTGGAGTTCATTTGCAGCATCAAGAGGCCTTGGCATGCCTGTTTTTCTCTCTCTCTCTCTCTCTGTAATTAATTTAGAAATGCAACTGTTTCTGTATGGTGACTCTGTGTCCTGCTGCTTTGCTGAATTCATTTAGTTCAAACAAAATTTTTGTGTGTTTTCTACATGTGAGATTATATCATCTATTAACAGAGACTTTTTGTTCCTTTTTAATTGGGATATATTCTAAGTATCTTTCTTTTTTTTATTTATTTATTTATTTGAGAGCGACAGACAGAGAGAGAAAGACAGGTAGAGGGAGAGAGAGAGAATGGGTGCGCCAGGGCTTCCAGCCTCTGCAAACGAACTCCAGACGCGTGCGCCCCCTTGTGCATCTGGCTAACGTGGGACCTGGGGAACCGAGCCTCGAACTGGGGTCCTTAGGCTTCACAGGCAAGCGCTTAACCGCTAAGCCATCTCTCCAGCCCCTAAGTATCTTTCTTTACTTAATTGCTCTGGTTAGAACTTTCAATACTGGGCTGGAGAGATGACTCAGTGGTTAAAGGTGATTGATTGCAAAGCCTGACAGCCTGGATTCAATTCTCCAATATCCGTGAAAGCCCAGACATACGAAGCGATGCATGTGTCTGGAGTTTGTTTGCAGCTCCAAGAGGCCCTAACATGCCTATTAGTCTCTCTCTCCCTTTCTCTCACTCTCATAAACATTAAGAAATGAAAAACTGGGCTGGAGAGATAGCTTAGCAGTTAAGCGCTTGCCTGTGAAGCCTAAGGACCCCGGTTCAAGGCTCGATTCCCCAGGACCCATGTTAGCCAGATGCACAAGGGGGCGCACACGTCTGGAGTTCGATTGCAGTGGCTAAGCAGCCCTGGCCCACCCACTCTCCTCTCTCTCTTTCTCTCTCTCTCTCTGCCTCTTTCTCTCTCAAATAAATAAATAAAAATAAACAACAAAAAAAAATTTTAAAAAAAGAAATGAAAAACTTCCAGCACTGTGCTGAATAAATATGGTAGAAGCAGCTTTGTTCCTCTTCTTAGCGTCTTTCTTCATAGGGTGTGATGTTTACTGTAGGCTTTTATGACATTGAGATAGACTTAATTTATTTCTAATCTATTGAGTGGTTTTTTTTTCTCTCATGCAAAGGTATTGGGTTTTATCAAATACTTTTTCTTCATCAATCTCAATGATCATGTGCTTTTCCCCATTCTCTCTATTAAAATAGTATACCACATTAATTAATCTTTTTTATATTTTATTTATTTATTTATATATTTATGAGAGAGAGTGGGTGCACCAGGGCCTCTAGACACTGCAAAATAACTCCAAATGTATGTGTCACCTTGTGTATTTGGCTTTATATGCATACTGGGGAATTGAACCCGTGTCCTTAGGCTTCCCAGGCAAGCACCTTAATCACCAAGCCATCTCTCCAGCCCTCATTAATTAATCTTGATATGCTGAGTCATCCTTCCATTCCAGGAATGAATCCTATTTTTTCATGGTATAAAATTCTTTTAGAATCCCATGGAATTCAGTTTTATAGCTTTTTTTTGTTTTTGTTTTTTGTTTTTGTTTTTGTTTTTTGAGGTAGGGTCTCACTCTGGCCCAGGCTGACCTGGAATTCACTACATAGTCTCAGGGTGGCCTCAAACTCACGGCAATCCTCCTACCTCTGCCTCCTGAGTGTTGGGATTAAAGGTGTGTGCCACCACACCTGGCTTATAGCATTTTTTTATTAGTGAGAGAGAGGCACCAGGGTTGCAAATAGACTTCAAACACATACGCCACTGTGTGCATCTGGCTATTCGTTGGTACTGGAAAACTGAACCCAGGCCAGCAGGCTTTACAAGCAAGAGGCTCTAACCACTGAACAATCTGCCCAGCCCTACCCTGAGATTTTTTGACAGGATTTTTTTCAATTGTTTTAGTTTTTTAATTTTTTTATTGATTTATTTGCAAGCAGAGAGAGATAGACAGAGACAGGGAGAGACAGAGAATGTGGGTGTGCCAGGGTCTTTAGCGACTGCAAACTCCAGATGCATGGGCCACTTTCTGCATCTAGCTTGACATGAGTACTGTGAAGTCAAACCTGGGTCCTTAGGCTTTCTAGGCAAGCGCCTTAAAACTGCCAAGCCATCTCTCCAGGCTTTGCATGTTTTAATGTAGACATCAGTGCTATAAATTTCTCTCTTAGTATTCATGATGGCTAATCTCCAGTTGTCAATTTGACAGGATTTAGAATTACCATGGAAACAAAAATCTCTGGTCATATCTGTGAGGGGTTTTCCAGATGAGGTTAGTTGAGGTAGGAGGAGCCATCCTGACTGTGGGTGGCAGCCCCATCCCAAAGGCTAGGTTCCTGAACTATAAAAAGGACAAAGCAGGGCGAGGAAGATAATTCGGCAGTTAAACGTACTTGCTTGCAAGGCCTACAGGCCTGGGTTCGATTCCCCAGCACCCATGTAAAGCAAGTCTAAAAAGTGATGCAAGTCGGGCATGGAGGCACACACCTTTAATCCCAGCTCTTAGGAGGCAGAACTAGGAGGGTCTCTGTAAATTCAAGGCCACCCTGAGACTCCATAGTGAATTGCAGATCAGCATGGGCTAGAGCGAAACCCTACCTTGAAAAATCAAACAAACAAACAAAAAATGATGCAAGCATCTAGCATGCATTTGCAGCAGTGAGACCCTGGCACATGCACACACTTGTGTGTGAATAAATAAGTAAACAAAAACACTTTCGTTTATTTTTACACATAATAATGGGTTTTATTTGACATTTTCATACATAATGATTTTGATCATATTCTCCCCTATTGCCTCTTTTTGTTCCCCTCCCACTCCTGCCTCTTTCCAGCTAGTTCCCCTTCGATTTTCTTTTCTTTAAAAAAAATTTTATAATTGACAACTTCCATAATTATAGACAATAATTTGTGATAATTCCCTCCCCCCACCACCACTTTCCCCTTCACAACTCTATTCTCCATTATAGCCCCGGCCCCTCTTAATCAGTCTCTCTTTTATTTTGATGTCATCATCTTTTCTTCCTATTATGATGGTCTTACGTACGTAATGCCAGGTACTGTGAGGTCATGGATATCCAGGCTATTCTGTGTCTGGAAGAGTGCATTGTAAGGGGTCCTACCCTTCCTTTGGCTCTTACGTTTTTCCCATCACCTCTTCCACAATGAACCCTCAGCCTTGGAAGGTGCGATGGAGAAGTTTCAAGGCTGAGCACTCCCCTGTCGCTTCTCAGCACCATGGTGCCTCTTGAGCCATCCCAGAGGTCACCGTCATCTACAAAGAGAAGCTTCTCTAACAAAAAGTGTGAGTAGCATTAATATATGGGTATGAACATTAAGAAAACTGCTTATCAGGCATTTTGGTGAGCATAATATATACATTTAGCCAGATACCAGTAGACGTTACACCTCTAGGGCTCATGACTTCCCTCGTCATAGGTTTCCAGTGTCAGGCATGTATTTCCTCCCATACAGCAGGCCTCCAGTCCAATTAGAGAGCAGTTGGTTTTCCCCATAACAGCTATGCCACTATTGCACCCATTGGCTCATCTGGCCTGGCTGGACCAACTTAAAGTTTGCAGTGCCCACTGTTGAGTATCTCCACTGATGACTTCTCTCCTTCCCACGGAGCTGCTATCTCCACACTGATTTCCACAAATGGACCAGATTGCATTCCCAGCAACAGTGTAGAAGGGTTCCTCTTTTTCCCTATCCTTACCAACATTTATTGTCATTTGATTTCTTTTTTTTTTCTTTTAAAAAATATTTTATTTTTATTTATTTATTTGAGAGAGAGAGAGAGAGAGAGAGAGGACCAAAAGAAAGAGAGAAGAGACACAAATTAATAAAATCAGAGATGAACAAGGTAACATCACAACAGATTCCAGAGAAATTCAAAAAATCATAGGGACATACTATAAAAGCATATACTCCACAAAGTATGAAAATCTGAAAGAAATGGATGATTTCCTTGATCTATATGACCTACCTAAGTTAAATCAAAATGAGAGTAATCACTTAAATAGACCTATAACAAACATGGAGATCCGAACAGTTATCAATAATCTCCCAACTAAAAAAAGCCCAGGCCCGGATGGATTCACTGCTGAATTTTACCAGACTTTTAAGGAAGAGCTAACACCATTGCTTCTTAAGCTTTTCCAGGAAATAGAAAAAGAAGGAATTCTACCAAACTCCTTCTATGAGGCCAGCATCACCCTGATACCAAAACCAGGCAAAGATAGGACAAAAAAAGAAAATTACAGACCAATCTCCCTCATGAACATAGATGCAAAAATTCTCAACAAAATATTGGCAAACAGAATACAAGAGTTTATCAAAAAGATCATTCACCCTGACCAAGTAGGCTTTATCCCAGAGATGCAGGGATGGTTCAACATACGCAAATCTATAAATGTAATACATTACATAAACGGGTTGAAGGACAAAAATCACATGATCATCTCATTAGATGCAGAGAAAGCATTTGACAAAATCCAACATCCCTTCATGATAAAAGTTCTACAGAGACTGGGAATAGAAGGAACATATCTCAATATAATAAAGGCTATTTATGACAAGCCTACAGCCAACATATTACTAAATGGGGAAAAACTGGAAGCTTTTCCACTAAAATCAGGAACAAGACAAGGGTGTCCACTGTCCCCACTTTTATTTAATATAGTTTTGGAAGTCTTAGCCATAGCAATAAGGCAAGAGACACACATCAAAGGGATACAAATTGGAAAGGAAGAAATGAAGTTATCATTATTTGCAGATGACATGATTCTATACATAAAGGACCCTAAAGACTCTACTAGCAAGCTGTTAGAGCTGATCAAAACCTACAGCAATGTAGCAGGATACAAAATAAATACACAGAAATCAGTAGCCTTCATATATGCTAACAACAAACACACAGAGGATGAAATCAGAGAATCACTCCCATTCACAATTGCATCAAAAAAAATAAAGTACCTTGGAATAAACCTAACCAAGGAAGTAAAGAAGCTATACAATGAGAACTTTAAAACACTCAAGCGAGAAATTGCAGAAGACACTAGAAACTGGAGAAACATCCCTTGTTCCTGGATTGGAAAAGTCAATATTGTGAAAATGGCAATCTTACCTAAAGCAATCTACACATTTAATGCAATCCCTATCAAAATTCCAAAGGCTTTCTTCATGGAAATAGAAAAAACAATCCGAAAATTCATTTGGAATCACAAAAAAAACTCAAATATCTAAAATAATACTGAGCAACAAAAATAAGGCTGGTGGTATCACCATACCTGATTTTAACCTATACTACAGAGCCGTAGTAACAAAAACAGCATGGTACTGGCACAAAAACAGACATGTAGATCAGTGGAACAGAATAGAGGACCCAGATGTAAGCCCAAGTAGCTATAGCCACCTGATATTCGATAAAGATGCCCAAAATACTCACTGGAGAAAAGACAGCCTCTTCAGCCAATGGTGTTGGGAAAACTGTAGAAGGATGAAAATAGATTCTTCTCTCTCTCCAAGCACAAGAATTAAGTCCAAATGGATTAAAGACCTTAACATCAGACCTGAAACTCTGAAACTGCTAGAGGAAAAAGTAGGGGAAACCCTTCAGCATGTTGGTGTTGGCAAAGACTTTCTGAATACAACCCCAATTGCTCAGGCAATAAAACCACAGATTAATCACTGGGACCTCATGAAATTACAAAGATTTTGCTCTGCAAAGGACACAGTGAAAAAAGCAAAGAGGCAACCTACAGAATGGGAAAAAATCTTCGCCAGCTATATATCTGATAGAGGATTAATATCTAGGATATACAAAGAACTCAAAAAGTTAAATAATAAGGAATCAAACAAGCCAATCAAAAAATGGGCTATAGAGCATTCTCAAAGGAAGAAATACGAATGGCATATAAGCATCTAAAAAAATATTCCACGTCACTCGCCATCAGGGAAATGCAGATTAAAACTACATTGAGATACCATCTCACTCCTGTCAGATTGGCCACCATCATGAAAACAAATGATCATAAATGTTGGCGGGGATGTGGAAAAAGAGGAACCCTTCTACACTGCTGGTGGGAATGCAATCTGATCCAGCCATTCTGGAAATCAGTGTGGAGGTTCCTAAAACAGCTAAAGATTGATCTACCATACGACCCAGCTATAGCACTCCTAGGCATCTATCCAAAGGACTCATCTCATTTCCTTAGAAGTATGTGCTCAACCATGTTTATTGCTGCTCAATTTATAATAGCTGGGAAATGGAACCAGCCTAAATGTCCCTCAACTGATGAGTGGATAATGAAGATGTGGCACATTTATACAATGGAGTTCTACTCAGCGGTAAAGAAAAATGAAGTTATGAAATTTGCAGAAAAATGGATGGACCTGGAAAGGATTATACTAAGTGAGGTAACCCAGGCCCAGAAAGCCAAGCGCCACATGTTCTCTCTCATATGTGGATCCTAGCTACAGATGATTGGGCTTCTATGTGAGAAGGAAAATACTTAGTAGCAGGGCTGGAGAGATGGCTTAGCGGTTAAGCGCTTGCCTGTGAAGCCTAAGGACCCCAGTTCGAGGCTCGGTTCCCCAGGTCCCACGTTAGCCAGATACACAAGGGGGCACACGCGTCTGGAGTTCGTTTGCAGAGGCTGGAAGCCCTGGCGCGCCCATTCTCTCTCTCTCCCTCTATCTGTCTTTCTCTCTGTGTCTATCACTCTCAAATAAATAAATAAATCATTTAAAGACAGTATTTAAAAAAAAAAAAAAGAAAATACTTAGTAGCAGAGGCCAGTAAGTTAAAAAGGAGACATAAAGGGAAGAGAAAGGAAGGGAAGAGGGTACTTAATAGGTTGATATTGTATATATGTAATTACAATGATTGTGATGGGGAGGTAATATGATAGAGAATGGAATTTCAAAGGGGAAAGTGTGGGGGGTGGGGAGGGAGGGAATTACCATGGGATTTTTTTTTATAATCATGGAAAATGCTAATAAAAATTTAAAAAAGAATATCAAAAAAATGCCTAAAAATAAAAAATAAATATAAAACAGATTGAAATAAGAAAGTCAATAAATAAATATAAAATATATCAGGAGATAAGGACAAGAGATGAAGGAGAGTGAAATTCTCCTTTGAAATTCCATTCTCCATCATATTACCTCCCCACCACAATCATGTACTTACATATATACAATATCAACCTATTATGTACCTTCCTTCCTCCCTTCCTTTCTCTTCCCTTTATGTCTCCTTTTTAATTTACTGGCCTCTGCTACTAAATATTTTCATTCTCACACAGAAGCCCAGTCATCTGTAGCTAGGATCCACATATGAGGGAGAACATGTGGCGCTTGGCTTTCTGGGCCTGGGTTGATTTCTTTTTTTAATAATTTATTTTATTTATTTGAGAGAGTTAGAGAGAGAGAGAATGGGCACACCAGGGTCTCCAGCCACTGCAAACAAACTCCAGACACATGTGCCAACCTTGTGCATCTGGCTTACATAGGTCCTGGAGAATGGAACCTGGGTCCTTTGGTTTTGCAGGCAAACACCTTAACGGCTAAGCCACCTCTCCAGTCCTGATTTACTGATAATAGCCATTCTGACATAACTGAGATGGAATATCAAAATAGTTTTTTATTTTTTATTTTTTAGAGAAAGAGAGACAAAGAAAGAGAATTGGCATGTCAAGGTCTCAACCAGTGCAACTGAACTCCAGACGTTTGTGCCACCTACCTAGTGGGCATGTGTGACCTTGCACATGCCTCACCTTTTGTATGTCTGGCTTACTTGGGATCTGGAGAGTCAAACATGTATCCTCTCCCTGATGGCTAAGGATGTAGAACTTTTTAGACATTTATATGCCATCTGTCTTTCTTTTTTGAGAGCTCTCTAGTTCCATAGCCCAGTTTAATTGAGTTGTTTGATTTCTTATTACTTAGTTGTTTTTGTTTTTGTTTTTGTTTTTTGTTTTAGTTCTTTGTGTTTTCTGGATATGAATCTTCTGTCAGATGGATAGCTAGCAAAGATTTTCTCCCATTCTGTAGGTTGCCTCTTTGTTCTATTCACAATGTCCTTTGATATACAAAAGCTTTGTAATTTCATGAGGTTACAGTGGCTAATTGGTGGTTTTATTTCCTGAGCCACTGGGGTTATATTAAGGAAATCATTGCCTATGCCAATATGTTGAAGGGTTTCCCCTACTTTTTCCTCTAGCAGTTTCAGAGTTTGGGGTCTGATATTCAGGTCTTTGATTCATGTGGACTTAATTCTTGTGCATGGAGAGAGATAGGATCTATTTTCATCCTTGTACATGTAGCTATCCAGTTTTCCCAGCACCATTTGCTGAAGAGGCTGTCTATCCTCTAAGGAGTATTTTTGGCATTTTTGTTGAAGATTAGGTGGCTATAGCTGCAGCTGCCTGGACTTACATCTGGGTCCTCTATTGTGTTCTATTAATCTATGTGTCTGTGCATGTCTGTTTTTGTGCCAGTACCATGCTGTTTTTGTTGCTGTGGCTCTGTAATATAGGTTAAAATCAGGTATGGTGATACCACCAGCCTTGTTTTTGTTGCTCAAAATTGTTTTGGCTATTCAAGGTTTTTTGTACTTCCAAATGAATTTTAGGATTTTTTTTTAACTTCTGTGAAAAAGGCCATTGGAATTTTGATGGGGATTGCATTAAATGCATAGATTGATTTTGGCAAGATTGACATTTTCACAACATTGATTCTTCCAATCCAAGAACATGGGCTGTCTTTCTATTTCCCAGTGTCTTCTGCAATTTCTTACTTGAGTATTTTAAAATTTTCATTGTAGAAATCCTTCACTTCCTTGGTTAGGTTTATTCCAAGGTACTTTGTTTTATTTTGTTTGTTTGTTTGTTTTGTTGTGGTTTTTTTGAGGCAATTGTAAATGGGAGTAATTCTCTGATTTCATTCTCAGCATGTTTGTTATAAGTACATAGGAAGGCTATTGATTTCTGTGTGTTTAGTTTGTATCCTACTACATTGCTAAAAGTGTTTATCAGCTCTAACAGTTTGCTGGTAGAGTCTTTAGGGTCCTTTATGTATAGAGCCATATCATCTGCAAATAATGATAATTTGATCTCTTCTTTTTAAATATGTATTTCTTTTATGCATGTCTCTTGCCTTACTGCTATAGCTAAGACTTCTAGTACTATATTAAATAAAAGTGGGGACAGTAGGCACCCTTGTCTTGTTCCTGATTTTAGTAGAAAAGCTTCAAGTTTTTCCCCATGTAGTATTATGTTGGCTGTAGGTTTGTCAAATAGCTTTTATTATGTTGAGCTATGTTCCTTCCATTCCCAGTTTCTGTAGGACTTTTATCACGAAGGGATGTTGGGTTTTGTCAACTGTCTTTTCTGCATCTATTGAGATGATCTTATGATTTTTGCCATCCAGTCCATTTATATAGTGTATTACATTTATAGATTTGCATATGTTGAACCATCCCTGCATCCCTGAGATAAAACCTACTTGGTCTTTATGAAATATTCTTGTATTCTGTTTGCCAATATCTTATTGAGAACTTTTGCATCTATGTTCACTAGAAAGATTGGTCTGTAGTTTTCTTTTTTTGTTCTGTCTTTGTCTGATTTTTGGTATCAGGGTAATGCTGGCTTCGTAGAAGGAGCTCCTTCCTTTTCTATTTTATGGAAAAGTTTGAAAAGTACTGGTGTTAGTTCTTCCATGAAGATCTGGTAAAATTCACCAGTAAATACATTTGGGCCTGGACTTTTTTTAGTGGGGAGATTTTTTTATAATTGCTTGTATCTCCATACATCTAATCTGGATTTAATTTTGGTAGGTCATATAAATCAAGCAAATCATCCATTTCTTTCCAATTTTCAAACTTAGTGGAGTATATGTTCTTAAAGTATGTCCTTACAATTTTCTGAATTCCTTTGGTATCTGTTGTAATGATGCCAATGTCGTTTTCATCTCTAATTTTATTAATTTGTGTCTCTTCTCTCTTTCTTTTGGTCAGATTTGCTAAGAGTTTAACAATCTTGTTTATTCTTTCAAAGAACCAATGCTTTGTTTCTTGATTTTTTTGGTGGGGGGTTCTATTTCATTCATTTCTGCTCTAATGTTTATTATTTCTTCCTATTTACTGATTTTTTTATTTGCCTCATTCTTCTGTTTCCAAGGCCTTAAGTTGTTTACTTGTGTCCTTTCTATTTTTTTTTAATTTATTTATTTATTTTAGAGTGACAGACAGAGAAAGAAGCAGATAGAGAGAGACAGACAATGGGCGTGCCAAGGCCTCCAGCCACTGCAAAACAACTCCAGACGCGTGCGCCCCCTTGTGCATCTGGCTAACATGGGTCCTGGGGAATTGAGCCTCGAACTGGGGTTCTCAGGCTTCACAAGCAAGCACTTAACCGCTAAGCCATCTCTCCAGTCCTCTAATTTTTTAATATAGGCACTTGAAGTTATAAATTTCCATCTTAGGACTGCCTTCTTTGTGTCCCAAAGGTTTTGGTTTGTTGTGTTCTCATTATCATTTGATTCTATGAATTTTTTTATTTCCTTCTTGATTTCTTCATTGACCCATTCATCATTTAGTAGTGTATTGTTTAGTTTCCATGATTTTGTGTATGCTGTATAGCTTTTCTTGCTATTGATTTGTAGTTTAATCCCATTGTGATCAGATAGAGTACAAGGAATATTTCAGTTTTCCTGTATTTGTTGAGGCTTGTGTTGTATCCTAATATATGGTCTATTTTAGAGAACATTCCATATGCTGCTAAAAAGAGTGTGTATTCTACAGCATTTGGGTGAAGTGTTCTGAGATATCTGTTAGGTCCATTTGTTTTATGGCTTCATTTACTCCAGATGCTTCTGTGTTTATTTTTTTTTTTACAAGATGACCTGTCAATTGATGAGAGTGAGGTGTTGAAGTCACCCACTACAACTGTGTTTGGTGTTATCTGTGACCTTAATTCTAATAGTGTTTGTTTGATGAAATTGGGAGTCCCAATATTTGGTGTATATATGTTTAGGATTATAATGTCCTCCTGTTGAAGTGTTCCTTTAAATCAATATAAATAGACCTTCTTTATCTTTCCTAACTAATACTGGTTTGAAGTCTACCCTGTCAGATATTAGGATAATACCTGATTGTTTTCTAGGGCTGTTTGTTTGAAATACTGTTTTCCAGCCTTTCACCCTAAGATAGTGTCCATTTATGGAAAGGTGGGTTTTTTGGAGGCAAAAAATAAAATGATCCTGATTTTTTATTTTTAAAGGATTTTCTGGGTTACATTTGTGTTTAAAACTTTTTTTTTTTTTTTTTTGAGGTAGGGTCTTACTCTAGTTCAGGATGACCTGGAATTCACCATGTAGTCTCAGGGTGGCCTCATACTCACAGCAATCCTCCTACCTCTGTTTCCTGAGTGTTTGGATTAAAGACGTGTTTCACCACACCTGGCTTCTTTAAAGCATTTTTTTGCTACTTTTTAAGGTTTATTTATTTTTATTTATTTAATAGGGAGAGAGAGAGAACGGGCATGCCAGGGCCTCCAGCCACTGCTAACTAATTCCAGACTGTGCGCCCCTGGTGGCACATGTGTGACATTGCATGCTTGTCTCACAGTGCATCTGGCTACGTGGGTCCTAGAGATTCAGATCCGAGTTCTTAAGCTTCACAGGCAAGCACCTTAACTGCTAAGCCGTCTCTCCAGCCCTTTCTGTTTATTTATTTATTTATTTATTTAGGGAGAGAGATATGTGTTTTCATCTTCATTTATCTCGAGGTATTTTCCTGTTTCCCTTGTGATCCACTGGTTGCATAAGATTATGTTCTTGGGCTGGAGAATTGGTTAAAGGGCTTGCCTGAGAAGCCTAAAGACCCAGGTTTGATTCCCCAGTACCCACATAAGCCAGATGCACAAGGTGATACATACATCTGGAGTTCATTTGCAGTGGCTAGAGGCTCTGGTACACCCATTCTCTATATATATCTACTTCTCTCTCTCTCTCTCTCTCTCTCTCTCTCTCTCTCTCTCTCTCTCTCTCATTCTCTCTCTCTCATAGATAAATAAATAAAATATTTTTAAATGAGTATGTTCTTAAAATTTTCAAAAATTTATGACATTTTCAGTTTTACTTTTATTGACTTCTAACTTCACTCTTCTATAGTCATAATAGGTACTTTGTAGCCTATCTACCTTTTAACTTGTATTGAGACTTTATTTGCAGCCTAACATATGGTCTGTTCTGAAAATTATCCCAGGTTGATAGGAATGTGAAATGATACAGCCACAATATGGCAATTCCTCAAAAGAACTGGAATTAGAATTACAATATGATCTGACAATTCTGCCTCCCAAAAGAATTGAAAGTAAGGCCATTTGTACACCTGTGTTCATAGCAACATTATTTGAAATAGATGAAACATGAAAGTAACCCAAGTATTTATCAACAGATAAATGAATAAGAAAACTGCATTATATGCATACAACAGACTATTACTTAGCTTTTTTAAAAAGGAGGGACTGGGCTGGGGAGATGGCTCAGTAGTTAAGGCACTGGTATGCAAAGCCTAACAGCCTGGGTTTGATTCTTCAGTACCCACGTAAAGCCAAATACACAAAGTGGCACATTCATTTGGAGTTCATTTGCAGTGCCACTATGCCCTGGTGTGCCTATTCTCTCCCCCGCCCCCTTTTTCTCTGCTTGAAAATAAATAAATAAAGGACTGGTAAGTTAGCTCATTGGTTAAAGGCACTTGCTAGTAAAGCCTGATGGTCTGGGTTCAATTCCCTAGCACCTACGTAAAGCCAGATGCACAATGTGACACACGCATCTGGACCTCACTTGCAATGACAGGAGGCCCCGGTGTGTCCCTTCATAAATAAATATTTTTTTTTAAATGAAGTAAAACTTGTACTGGGTGTGGTGGGGCACGCCTTTAATCCCAGCACTTGGGAGGCAGAAGTAGGAGGATGGCCAAAAGTTTGAGGCCACCCTGAGACTATGTAGTGAATTCCAGGTCAGCCTGAGCTAGCGTGAGACCCTGCCTTCAAAAATCAAAAAACAAAAACAAAAAAAAAAAGAAGAAGAAGTAAATCTTAAGGGTTGGAGGTCTGACACTATTACCCCGTCACCCCAGTTTTTCCTATGTCACCCTAGATTATTTCCAGGAAGACTAAAGAATCTTACCTTGAAGTCTCCTTCCTGGGACAATTCAGACCAATCTTATGTGTGTGACTTCATTACACCAGTGCCCCAGGGGAATTGCCTAGCAGTCCAGGCTCCCTTACTCTCCCTTGGGGAGTCTGATCTATCTTAGAACCAGACAGAGCTGTGATTACCAGAGCCTCTGCCTCTGTCACCAGGTATTTGAGGTAGACATGGTGGGAAAACAGAGAAATGCTTGTCCTACAAAACCACAGATAAAAGTGTTCAAGAGAGATAGAGGCGGGGGGGGGGGGGGGGGGGGTTGGGGGCGGGGGCGGAGAGCTCTGTTTAAGAAAATCACAGTTCTTTTTAGTAGCTGCTTAATGTAAGGCCTTGTTCCATTCGGTAATATCTCTACCTGCTTGGGAAGAAAGTAAATCATTGACATTTTCTCGCGAGAATGACTTGGCCTGATATTGTGCTTATAAAACCCTAGCCTGGTAAATTTCCTCATCTGTGAAATGTCTTTCCCCAGGGAGCTTCCATACAGACATCTAACAGCTTTCTGCAAGCACTTTAGAACAGCTCTGGGGGGTGGAGGGGGGGCTCTTCGTCCCCTGCAGGCCTGTCCTGCCCCTGTATCCCTGGGTGGGCTGTCTATTTTCTGAGCCAAGGTGGTATCTGATTGCCTGCCAAACTCAGTCTTACCCAGTGGGCTGGACTCTAAGGCAGCCTTGAAAAAAAGGCACTGACCCACTGGCCTGGGACAATCACTATTTTTTCTTCAAAAGGGAGAGAGCAATGCCCTTTGGTGAAAGGAAGACATGCTGTCCTTGCCTCTTTCCAATTTCTTCGTATGTGGGTCTTAGGAGAAAACACTGTGCAATTCACTTTGAAGTTGTTTGTTTGCTTGCTTTCAAAAATATATATTTTATTTATTTACAAGGAGAGAGACAGAGGGAGAATGGGTACTCCAGTGTCTCTAGCCACTGCAAATGAACTCCAGAAGCATGTGCCACCACATGCATCTGGCTTTATGTGGGTATTGGGGAATAGAACCCCCTGGTCATTAGGTGGGCAAGTGTCTTAACCACTAAGCCATCTTTCCAACTCTTGCTTGCCTATTTTATTTTATTTATTTATTTATTTTTTTTTTTTTTTGGTTTTTGAGGCAGGGTCTCACTCTAGTCCAGGCTGACCTGGAATTCACTATGTAGTCTCAGGGTGGCCTTGAACTCACAGCAGTTCTCCTACCTCTGCCTCCCAAGTGCTGGGATTAAAGGCGTGCGCCACCACACCTGGCTCTTGCTTGCTTTTTTTTTTTTTTTTTTTTAATTTTTATTAACATTTTCCATGATTATAAAATATATCCCATGGTAATTCCCTCCCTCCCCACCCCCACACTTTCCCATTTGAAATTCCATTCTCCATCATATTACCTCCCCATTACAATCATTGTAATTACATATATACAATATCAACCTATTAAGTATCCTCCTCCCTTCCTTTCTCCACCCTTTATGTCTCCTTTTCAACTTACTGGCCTCTGCTACTAAGTATTTTCATTCTCACGCAGAAGCCCAGTCATCTGTAGCTAGGATCCACATATGAGAGAGAACATGTGGCGCTTGGCTTTCTGGGCCTGGGTTACCTGACTTAGTATAATACTTTCCAGGTCCATCCATTTTTCTGCAAATTTCATAACTTCATTTTTCTTTACCGCTGAGTAGAACTCCATTGTATAAATGTACCACATTTATAAAAAACTTTTTTATTTTATTTTTTTTATTTGAGAACAACAGACAGAGAAAGAGGCAGTGGGGGGGGGGAGGGAGAGAGAATGGGCATGCCAGGGCCTCTAGCCACTGCAAACGAACTCCACACCCGTGTGCCCCTTTGTGCATCTGGCTAACATGTGTCCTGAGGAATTGAGCCTCAAACTGGGGTCCTTAGGCTTCACAGACAAGCCCTTAACCACTCAGCCATTTCTCCAGCCCTTGCTTGCTTTTTATAATGCCATACATCACTTGGGAGGTGGAAGCAGCAGGTGTCCATGAAATGGATCAGGAGCTAAGGTCATCCTTGACTACTAGCCAGTTCCAGGCCAGCCTCAGCGACATGTGACCCTGTCTCAAAACATCCAGCATCCTCCCCCGACCCAAATAAAAAGTGGCAGAGCACCCAGGGCTGGAAATCAAGAAGGGACTCAGAACACAACTGGCCTAAATCTGTTAGGCTCTGAGAAAACAGCAGGAGCCCCAAAAGGACAAGCCCAAGGTCCTAGTTTGACCTCCAAGAAGTAGACTTGAGTGTGAAACCCCAAGTCCTAGCCTCAAGGGTCCACAGTACCACCCTGCACCTCACATTCCCAAAGCCCATGCCTCCGTGGGGACCAGATCCCCACTGCCCAGGGGGAGGAGGGGGCCCCTGAGGAGAAGACAGGTGGTCAGGATGGAGATCAGAATGCAGGAGGAGACAGGAAGCTGCCGGAATTCGCTCTGCCCAATTGCAGCTTGATCAATCGCAAGCCAGGAGTAAGGCTGCCGGAGCCACAGCTCCCCGGAGCCTCATCACTCAGCAATACAGTAATAAAGTGGCAGGGTCTGGAAAAACGCTATGAGACTCCAGAGAGCTCAGACTCATCCCGCTGGATTATAACCCTGTTATTGGCACCCCCGGGGCTTGTTCTGTCTCCTTCAACCCCCAGCTCCACAGATGAAACTTGCCAGGGGCAGAGGGAGGTGAGATGCAGCTTCATGGGAGCGGGGAGGGGGTGGGATGGGGGAGGCAAAGAGGGGAGAAAAGTGTGACGTCTCCCAGCCCTCTAATCCAGTGTCCTCTGAAGTGTCAGCCAGCACTGAGCTGGGCCATGGGGCACAGAAGGAAGGAGGAGCTGGGGATGAAGGAATCCCAGAGGACTCACACAGGCTGGACTCGCCAAAAGCCTAAAGGACAGCAGCCTGTGCTGTTCAGTTGTGAATATGCAAAATATGGAAAGGGTCTTGGGGGCTTCAGAAGGGGACCACCTTATCCCCAGCCTCCGACGCAGATCCAGAGAGCTTTCTACATAGCAGCTCCTCCTCCGTGGTTCTCCTGTGGATAATTGCTCCGCAGCCCAGTGTTTGCAGGAAAAAAGGTCAAAATTCCATCAATAATATGATTTAACTATACACAGAAAGGAAATTGTGAAATCGTTATGGCAAATGAAATAACCCAGATACAAACAGATACTGTACCATCCTACCTATAACAACTCCCCAGAAGAATTTATTATATGACAAGAGATAAAGTCACAGCAGAGAAGATGGCCAGGGGTTGAGGGAGGAAGGAGAGAAGTTCAGAGGGACTTTTTTTTGCTTGAGATGATGAAAAAGTTCTGGAACGGGATAGTGGTGATAGTTACCTAACACTATGTGCTTAATATTACTGAACTGTACATTTAAAAATGGTTAAAACAATAAGCCATTAAATGCACACACACACACACGCTTTTTAAAAAATATTTTTTTTATTTATTTATTTATCTGACAAAGAAAGAGGGGGAGAGAGGGAGAGAATGGGCACTCCAGGGCTTCCAGCCACTGCAAACTCAAAATGCATGAGCCCCCTTGTGTATCTGGCTAAGGTGTGTCCTGGGGAAGAGAACCTGGACCCTTTGGCTTTGCAGGCAACACCTTAACCACTAAGCCATCCCTCCAGCCCCCCACACACATTTTGCCTCTACTAACATTCTCTAATTTTATTTATTTAAAATATTTATTTATTTGAGAGAGGAGAAAGAAAGAGAAAGAAGCAGATAGAGAGAGAGAAAGAATAGGCACATCAGGGCCTCTAGCCACTGCAAATGAACTCCAGGTGGCATGTGCCGCCCTGTGCATCTGGCTTATGTGGGTACCAGGGACTCAAACCTGGGTCCTTCAGCTTTGCAGGCAACTGCCTTAACAGCTAAGCCATCTCTCCATATTTTTATAAAATATTTTTATATTTTTATTTATTAATGTGAGAGAGAAAGGCAGACAGAGACAGCGTATAGGTGGCCCAGGGCCTCTTGCCACTGACAACAAACTGGGCCATCGGTGTGCAAGCCAGTGCCTTTAATGGCTAAGCCATCTCTCCAACCCCTACCTGTATTCCTTTTTGTTTGTTTTGTTTGCTTGTTTTTATTTGAGAGCAACAGACACAGAGAGAAAGAGGCAGAGAGAGAGAGAATGGGCGCGCCAGGGCTTCCAGCCTCTGCAAACGAACTCCAGACGCGTGCGCCCCCTTGTGCATCTGGCTAACGTGGGACCTGGGGAACCGAGCCTTGAACCGGGGTCCTTAGGCTTCACAGGCAAGTGCTTAACCGCTAAGCCATCTCTCCAGCCCCCCCTACTTATATTCTTAATTAAGGCAGTAACAACAAATGTATCACTGATTAGAAGTAGAATTTAAGTTACTTCCCCAGCAGTTTATACCTGAATCTAAAGCATGGCTCTGAAGCAGGGGATGTTTGGCTCCAGCATTAGGATCAAGCTTCATGTTAACTACCCAAGACGAAAACAGTGATACTTTGGTCCACGAGCAACTGAGAAAGAGAGGGAAAAAATGAGGAAGATAAGGACTTGAAGGAAATCAAAAGAAAAGCTGAAAGTGGTAGCCACCACATCTCTCTATGGACATTTTAAAGTAACCCAACTAGAAGAATTTTAAACACAGGCATTAGCTTAGCAACTTCACAAGCTATAAAAGTGATAGTCCACCAGCCAAGGTCTGAATTCTCTTTATGTTACATTCTATATACAGAAGATGCTGAGTCCACATAAATAAAATCACATCAGGAGAGGGGGCAATCTAGATGTATATTTGACTAAGCATACTTAGATTTCAAAAATTTCAGTGAGAGGCTTGGCAGATGGCTTAGCCAGTTAGATGGTTAAGGGGCTTGCCTGTGAAGCCTAAAGACTCATGTTCTACTCTCCAGATCCCACATTAACCGGACACACAAAGGTGAGGCAAGCGCAATGTCGCACATGCCCACTAGGTGGCGCAAGCGCCTGGCGTTCAATTGCTGTGGCTGAGGCTCTGGCGCACCAATTCTCTCTCTCTCTCCTTTCTGTCTCTCTCTTTCTCTCTCTCTCATGCACACACTCTAAAAATTTTTTAAAAAATGAAAAAAATTCAATGAGTGTACAACACATATCCGCCCATATAGCAGCCTATGTGATAACGTACCATGTCCTTAATTAGACTATTAGCTCCTTGAGGGCAGGGACGTTCATCTTTGTGGTCCGGTTCAAACAGCTGGACACACTAAAGGAACTAAATAAATGTGTGGTCTGCACATGAATGAGTTATTCTTGCTATCTCCAATGCTCAGCACAGTAAATGATTCATCACCAAAGCTTGATGTGTGATACACTGTCCTTAACTGGACAAAAGCCCCACTTCCTGTTGAAAGACAAGAGCTTTAAGACTCAGAGGCTGCTGCACACGGGTGAGCTGTCATGTCCTTGCTCATTAGTTCGCTGGCTGGAGGGTAACTGTGGGAAGCTAAGGTGGCCTCTGCTGCTAAGAGACTGAGCTGCCTAGGTAAAGGATCCGACTCCTGAAGCAGGAGCTGCATTGAGTTTTAGTGAGCTCTGCTTAGCACCAAACCTGCAGTTCCAATGATGAAATCAAAGTGAACTTGCAAAAAGAGACTGTTCACAGCAGCAGTATCTATTATAGGAAAAGAAGGGAGGAAGCCTGGAATTATCCAAATGTACTTGGAAAAGGAAATGGATACATGAGGGTAGAATTATTCCATGGCAAACTGTACCGCAATGAAAGCTTTAAAACTATAGCAAAGTCAGGTGTGATGTCACACACTTTTTATCCCATCACTGGGAGGCTGAGGTAGAAGGATCGTCATGAGTTTAAGGTCAAACTGAGCTACAGAGAGAGTTCCAGGTCAGCCTGGGCTAGAGTGAGACCCTACCTTGAAATAAATAAATAACCACACACACACACACACACACACACATACAGCTGCCGCCCATAGCAGTGTGATCTTCATAACTTAAGGTTGAGTGAAAAAATAAAACTTGAAGAGCACATATGACATAGTATGATGCTTTTTTTTTTTTACTTAAGAGAGAGAGAATTGAGAGGGAAACAGGGAGAATTGGCATGCCAGGGCCTCAGCCACTGAAATCAAACTCCACATACTTGTGCCACCCTGTGGGCATGTGTGACCTTGCACTTTCTTCACCTTTGTGCATCTGGCTAAGGTGGGATCTGGAGAGTGTAACATGGGTCCTTAGGCTTTGCAGGCAAGTGCTGCGACCTCTAAGCCTTATTTGCAAACAGAGAAAGAAGAGAGTGGCCATGCCAGGGTCTCCTGCCACTGCAAACGAACTCCAGACACATTCACCACTTTGTGCCTCCGGCTTTACGTGAGTACTGGGGAATTGAACCTGGGCCAGCAGGCTTTGCAAGCAAGTACGTTTAACCACTAAGCTGACTCTTCTGGCCATAGTGCTTTTTTTTTTTTTTTTTTAATAAAGGTCACAGATAGCGCCGATCAACCACACATTGTTGAGGCACCCAGGCTATGAGGCTGGGTGACATCACTCATGTACAGCAAGACTTCAGATTCTTCCTTCAATTTAGGTACAGGACTTATTGAAATTGGAGGTAACCTTGGAAAGAGCTGGGGCAAGTAAAATGTCAGCAAAAGCGCTCAGTTTCCCATTAGGGCAGAAACATCTGAGAGTTGGAGTCTATACCTCTGATCCTCTCTCCTCTCAACCTCTGCCAGCAAAGCAAACACCAGCGCTTTGCATGGAAATGGCTGTGCCACATGCCTGGTTCCCCGAGTGTCTGCAGTGAGCAAAGTTCTTTGCCAAGCCGTCCTGGCAGAGAAATAAAGCCTTGTGCCCGTTTAAGCCACTGACACTGAGGCTGGAGAGGTTTCTGTTTTGTTTTGTTCTTGGTATACACGCAACCTTGTTTTTTCTCACTGACATAAAAATTATATTTGAAAGCACAAGAAAACGATAACCACAAAATTCAGCATCCCGCCGGGCGTGGCGGCGCACACCTTTAATCCCAAGCATTTGGGAGGCCAGAGGTAGGAGGATCACTGTGAGTTTGAGGTCACCCTGAGAATGCAGAGTAAATTCCAGGTCAGCCTGGACTACAGTGAAACTCTACCTGGAAAAAAATAAAATAAAATTCAGCATCCTGATTACCCCTTGAAGGACAAACTGGTGACCTGATAGGGTGGATCCCACAGGCAGGCTCTAGATCCTGGGTTGAGATTTGACTCAAAGGTGTTTTGTTGATATAAGCGAACAGACTAATCAAGTAATTACAGTGGCCCTGCATGGACCCATAATGAAAGAGTGTAATAACCAGGAATGTGATTAGACCAATTCTCTGTATCAGAAGTCCACTTAAAAAGAAAGAAGAAGCCTGGCGTGGTGGCACACGCCTTTAATCCCAGCAGTCGGGAGGCAGAGGTAGGAGGATCGCTGTGAGTTCGAGGCCACCCTGAGACTCCATAGTGAATTCCAGGTCAGCCTGAGCTAGAGTGAGACCCTACCTCAAAAAACCACAAAAAGAAGAAGGAGGAGGAGGAGAAGGGGGAGACTTACTCAGGATCCACTGGAAGTCCAACACTGGATCTGCCAAAGACGAGTGGGCTTTTTGTTACTGTACGGAGGGCTGAAACCTAGTGAGCATGCTGGGCATATGCTCTGCCACTGAGCTATATCCTCAGCCCTGTTTTCACTTGTTTTGGGTGTGTGCACGCGCGCATGTGTGTGTGTGTGTGTGTGTGTGTGCAAGCTCACGCGGGCCATGGCATGGGTGTGGAGGTCAGAGGACAGCCTTGAGATGTCTGTGTTCCACCTACTTTGAGATAGGAAGTCTTGCCAGACTGCAAATGAAAGTCAAGTTAGCCGGCCTGTGAGCGTTGGATTCTCCTGGCTTCGCCTCCCATTGTTATAAGGGCTTTGAGATCACAGATTCATGCACCACCTTGTGTCCAGCTTCCTATTTGGGTGCTGCAGATTTTAATGGGTGCTAGGAACTTGAACTTGGGCCCTCAGGCTTTGCAAGCAAGCTCCTTTCACCACGGAGCCATCTCTCAAACCCATCGTTTTAATTTGTGGCAGAATCTCACGAAGTCACCCAGGTTGATTTTGAACTCACTCTGTAGTCCAGGCAAACCTTGAACTTGCGATCCTAATGGCCTCAGCCTCCCAGATAGACAGGATTACAAGCCTGGACCATCAGGCTTGGCTTGTGTCTCTTTTCCTAGATATAGGCATCTTGCCAAAGGGCATAAGGGACGACAAAGAATGAGCTCAGATGTGTGTGTTTGTGTGTGTGTGTGTGTGTGTGTGTGTGTGTGTGTGTGTGTTTCCTCCTGATTCCCTAAAGTCCAGATCCTGAGATTCTGTTCCCCACAGCCCCTCCTATACCCCCCGCGGGAGCCTCTCATCTAGCCAGCTGGTTGGGGAGACGAGAGGAGAGGATCAGAGAGTCTTTGTTCCTGGCCGCTTGTCAAAACTGCCACAAAGCCTCATTTGAATGCATTTGCATAGGATGGGTTCTGGCCTAGCCATCTCCTCCTCCCACCCCCGCCCCAGGGGCACTTTCAGGTTTGGCTCCTGCGCAGTCTTTCACAGGTCCCTGGACCAATCCAGGAACCCCTTTGATGATGTCCTATTTACTGTGGAAACACACACACACACACACACACACACACACACACACACATGTTTTTCTCCTTCTACCTTAATGCTGACTAAATTACTGCTTCGACTAGAGTGCCCATGAGTTTGAGGCTGAGGAGGATGAGGTGCAGTTTGCAGAGTAAAGGTCACTCTAGCTTGCATGGACAAGAGGGTGGGGCAGGAAGACCATGCAAGGCAAGGATGGAGGGATTCCTGAACTGTGAGGTAGAGTGACAGAAGGGACCAAGACATCAGCAGATCTAAAAGCCACTCAGAAGTGCAGTCCCTGGGCTGGAGAGATGACTTAGCAGTTAAGGCACTGGCCTGCAAAGCCAAAGGACCCAGGTTCAACCCCCCAGGACCCAGGTAAAGCCAGATGCACAAGGTGGCGCATGGGTCTGGAGATTGTTTGCAGTGGCTGGAGGACCTGGCGTGCCCATCCTCTCTCTGGCTCTCAAATAAACTAATAAATAAATAAATAAGTGTAGTCCCAGAGCTTAGATACATGGATGCAAAGTTGGCCTGTAGTCACCGAGGGAAATAAGAACAGCCTGGTTCTGGATACCAGGCATCACAGCTCAGCATCTGGGCTGCAGCCAGGTCGAAGGTCAGTGTCAGAGAGGGAGCAAAGTATATGGGGAAAGGGTCATCTAGGTGGTGGGTGAGGTTGGGGGTGACTGAGTATTCATTTTTGGACCTTTAAAGCCATTTGCATATGTTAATTTGATCAAAAAATTTCAAAGCACATCAGTGCCTGGGGAGTGGCTCAGTAGGTAGGAATGCAAGTAGAGGGACCTGAGTTTGAGCTCCAGCAAAAAAAAAAACAGGCATAAGGGCTGGAGAGGTGGCTTAGCGGTTAAGGTGCTTGCCTGCAAAGCCAAAGGATCCGGGTTCAATTCTCCAGGACCCACATAAGCCAGATGCACAAGGGGGCACACGCGTCTAGAGTTCGCTTGCAGTGGCTGGAGGTCCTGGCTCACCCATTCTCTCTCTCTTTCCCTCTCAAATAAATAAATAATTTTTAAAAAAAGGCATAAGCCAGGCATGGTGGCACACGCCTTTAATGCCAGCACTCGGGAGGTAGAGGAAGGTGGATTGCCCTGAGTTCAAGGCTACCCTGAGACTACATAGTGAATTCCAGGTCAGCCTGGCTAGAACTAGACCCTACGTCAAAAAAAAAAAAAAAAAAAAATTAAGCCAGGCATAACCACACATGCCTTTAATCTGAGCACTATGGAAATCTAAGGCAGAAAAAATCACTGGAGTTTACTGGTCAGCCAGTCTAACAATAACAGCAACATATATATATATATATATATGTACGTATGTATGTATATATGTGTGTGTGTGTGTGTATGATGCATACACATATGTCATGCATACTGCATACCACACACCAAAAACAAACAAAAAGAAGCACATCAGGGGGCTGGAGAGATGGCTTCATAGTTAAGGCTCTTACCTGCAAAGCCTAAGGACCCAGGTTTGATTCCCAGGGCCCACGTAAACCAGCTGCACATGGTGGTGCACGTGTCTGGAATTCATTTCATTTGCAGTGGCTGGAAGCCCTGGTGTACCCATTCTTTCTCCCTCTCTTCCTCACTCCCTCTCTCCCTCTTGCTCTTTCTCTCTCTCAAATAAATAAGTAAATAAAAACTAAAATTTTTTTTAAATAAAATAAAAAATTTTTAAAGCACATCAGAGTTAGAATGCTCTTACTCATGTGTTTTGTCTGTATGTTTGTTTGTTTGTCTGTCTGCCTGTCTGTCTGTCTTGGGACAGGATCTCACTCTAGCCCAGGCTGACCTGGAACTCATGACAATTCTCTTATCTCAGCTTCCTGAATGCTGAGATTACAGGCATGAGCCACCATGTCCAGTTTAGTCATGGGTTCTTTTTTTTTTAAGCTTTGTTTATCATTTTTATTTATTTATTTGAGAGCAACAGGCAGAGAGAGAGAGAGAATGGGCGCTCCAGGGCCTCCAGCCACTGCAAACGAACTCCAGACACATGCGCCCCCTTGTGCATCTGGCTAACGTGGGTCCTTTGGAATAGAGCCTTGAACCGGGTTCCTGAGACTTCACAGGCAGATGCTTAAACACTAAGCCATCTCTCCAGCCCTGTCATGGGTTCTTAATCGTGGCATACAAGAGCTTCATGGACTGCACTAAGGTGGATATATAGGTGCAGGTTTCTTTCTGAACAGGGGTCAGTATATTTTACCAAATCTTCAAAACGATCTGTAACCTAGTAATAATGTAATAATAATAATAATAAATAGTTAACATTTATTAACACTATGCTTCAGACTCTGTTGTGTGAGTGTGTGTGTGTTATGATACAGAAACACATACACTGATTTAATCCTTACAACCACTCTGGAATGCTTTGAATGTAACATGACCCCCGTAGACTCCTATGTTGGAATACTTAATCCCCAGTTGATGGTGCTTATTTGGGGAGGGGGGGTTGTGGAACTTTTAGGAGGTGGAGCCTTGCCAGTGGAAGCTCAGCCTCCAGGCAGAGACAGGGTCGTGAAGAAGACGCCGGGCCAGAGAGCTGGAAACTCCTCGTCCCCAGAGGTACGCCAGCAGAAGACAAGCAACCTTGCTCAGATTCCGGATCCGCTCCTTGGACTGGGGACAAACGCTTCCTGGGCAGGGCTGGGGCTGGGAAGAATGGAGACCCAGGAGGGATTCTCCTCAAGGTCAACAGGATTCTCAAGGTCAAGAGGGTTACGTAGGCTAAGAAGGCGAGTGACCAAGCCCAAGAGCCCTCCCTCAGGGAGAGCAGAAGGCGACAAAAGTCTAGCCTTCCTCTCAGTCAGTCTCTTAGGTGGACTTGGGACAGAACCCTAATAGTCCAATGCCTAGCTGAGCCAAAAGTACTCTGGGTACTACATCTGGGTACCAAGCCTTAGCTGACATGGGGAGGACCCTACAGCTGTTCTAACAGCGAAATGGGCAGGGCTCCTCAGCCTAGGGACCTCAAACCAGGGCTCTGCCCGGCCCACCCAGTAGGATGGTGGCCCCTTGTAAACCGCTGGACACAGAAGAGGGTGTCCTGCCACACCTCCGGAGTTGGATTTTCCCGAGTTTGGGGAGTGATAGCTGTAACCCCAAGCTTGTGATTCTAGAGGGCTTTCTGCAGTAGAACAGGCTCACAAGTACCAGCACCATTGGTCAACACTATTCTCGGCTTTTAGCTCTGGGTCAGATTACCCAGATTACCAGGGTGACAGTTAGGCCTAAAGCAGTGACAGGAGAGGTGGCTACAGGCAGGCCCTTCCACATGCTCTCCCAGCTTGCCACCTCCAGCCACTTGGGGACCCATCACCAGAATAAGGGTTAGAGGATGGGGCAGACCAATGGGCTTCACTGGCTCAATTTGAATAAGGTACCTCGTGTTTTAATGACAGCAAAGAACACTCCCATGACCAGCCAGCAAGACAGCCAACTGTCACAAGATAAGCCAGGCCTAAGTCACTCCTATAAAGAGTATAAAGAGAAATTGTTCTTTGTTTCGTTTTGTTTTATTTTATTTTATTTTTTTTTTGGTTCTTCCAAGCTACAGTCTCACTCTAGCCCAGGCTGACCTGGAATTCACTATGTAGTCTCAGGGTGGCTTTGAACTCATGGCAAATCCTCCTACCTCTGCCTCGCCTCCCCAGCACCGGAATTAGAGGTGTGCGCCACCACGCCCGGCTAGAGAAACTTTTAAAAATATTTTTATTAGGCTGGAGAAATGGCTCAGCAGTTAAGGCACTTGCCTGCAAAGCCTAAGGACCCAGGTTCGATTCCCCAGTATCCACGCAAGGTGGCACATATGTCTGAAGTTCATTTGCAGTGGCCAGAGGCCCTGGTGTGTTCATTCTCTCCTCCAGAGCCTCCCGACACTACAGATATTGCATGTGCCACTTTGTGCATCTGGCTTTATGTAGGTACTGGAAAATTGAACCCAGGCCATCAAGCTTTGCAAGCAAGCACTTTTAACCACTGAGCCATCTCTCCAGCCCCATCTTTTTTTTAAAATATTTTTATTGGGCCTGGACAGGTTGCTCAGTGTTTAAGGCACTTACCTGAAAGCCTAATGACCAGAGTTTGATTCCCAAGTACCAGATGTATAAAGTGAAGCATGCATATGGAGTCCATTTGTAGCAGCTGGGAGGCCCTGGCATGCCCATTCTTTCTGTCTCTCTTCCATCTCTCCCTCTCTGCTTGCAAATCAATTTTTTAAATTTTAATTAAATATTTCTATTAATTTATTTGAGAGAGAGAGCGGGAGCTAGATAAGTCCATAGGTGATTCATAGAGCACGAAGGGGAATTTGAGCAGAACCCCACATTCCCCTTGACAGGGATCAGAAACACCAAGTGTCTGCAGGGGGTTCAGCGGGCATCGGGAGCCACAGCCTGCTTGTAAGTTTGATGTTTTGCACGTAAATGGCTTGTGCCAGTCTTTAGTTCCACAGTGGGGCAGTCTGCGCTGGTGTTGATGGGTCTTCTCTGTGCTTTAGGAGAAGTTTAAAATTCAGCCTTTGTTGTGGAATCTTCCAGGTTTTGAGTGTTGGCATCCGGGTCAGGTTTTACAAGAACACTGTGAGGTTGAGTCAAAACACATCCCAGAAGCCCACGAGACAGGGACAGCGTGAGCGGAGTTGGCCTGCTTGTCTGGCGCCTCTTCTGCTCTGTGCCAAGTTGTGATCCATGGGAGCCCTCAGAGCCAGAGAAGGGGAACAGGGTGCTGTATCCCAAGGGACTGGACATCATAATACTTCAGGATTCTTCCGGTGCGGTCTAAACAGCCAAGGAAGCACTCCTTGAGCTGTTTGGACACCTTCCGTATTCGTGGCCAAAATAAACCAAACCTCTTGACTCCCATCATTTCTCCAAGCCCTTCACTGGTATGTAGCAGCACTGTGCAAACATCAAGAAGGGGAAGACATATTTGGGACACTTTAGGAGTAATAGAGCTCCCCTCCCCCCCCCCATAGTAAAGTCCTTGGACTTATAAGGCAGAATTTGAAAGGGTTTTTTTTTTTTTTTTTTTTTGGTTTGGTTTTTTTTGTTTGTTTATTAGTTTTGTTTTTGCTTTCTGAGGTAGGGTTTCACTCTAGTCCAGGCTGACCTGGAATTCACTATGGAGTCTCAGGGTGGCCTTGAACTCACAGCAATCCTCCTACCACTGTCTCCCCAGTGCTGGGATTAAAGGCGTGTGCCACCACGCCCGGCTGAATTTGGGTGTTTTTAATTTTTTCCTTATCTCTTCACCACTAAGGAAAGTAAAGAGGTACCTCTGGTCTTATCGCTTCCTTTCTTAAAGAAAAAAGGATTACTTCCCTCCTGAAAACCTGACACCACCCAGACATCTGGCGTCAAGGACCAAAGTGATGAGTTCAATCCCTTCCAGTAGACTCCCTTGAAAGACCCTTATCTGGGTGTCTAGGTGGGCTTTCCCATTTTCCAGGAATGCTATATATATTCCTTCCTTCTCTTAAGTTCTATCTCCATAATCTCTTTAATAAAATCTCTCTCAATTTTATTCTCTGGCCTGTGGGATTCATTCACTGAAATTGATAAGACAAAAACAGGCTACTGATTCAGCGGGAGCTCTGTGTGACCATGACCTTCCTGTACCTTAGCTCCTGAGTTACTGTCCACAAAAGAGCCAAAAAGGGCTCCAGTGCTCTCAAAGACACCCCCAAGTTCCTGCATAAATATCAGTACTCCTCAAACATAATTCATCTTCAAGGAATACTCACTAATCCCAGGAAGACACTAGCTCCTCAGAACATGGCTCTGGGATTGGGGCTACACCCTGACTCACTTACCCACTGCAGACTCTGCAATCCCAGGGTGGTAAGCAGGGGCTGGACAGGCCTCACTGGCCAGAAGCAGGAGCCACCCCTAGAATAGCATCATGTAGCAAAAGGTTAAGGGCGAAGTCAAGAAGAGGAAACTAGGGCTGGAGAGATGGCTCAGCAGTTAAGGCGCATGCCTGCAAAGCCTAAGGACCCGGGTTTGATTCCCCAGTACCCATGCACAGCCAGATGCACAAGGTGGTACAAGCATCTGGAGTTTGTTTGCGGTGGCAAGAGACCCTGATGCACCCATTCTGTGTGTGTGTGTGTGTGTGTGTGTGTGTGTGTGTACTCTCTTTGTCTTTCATACAAATAAATAAAATAAATAGGGAGCAAGGAGGGAGACACCATGCTGTCATCAGACAAAAAGTGATGGGGAGACTGGTGTACAGTGGACAGGTCCCAGGGGCATCTGGGAAGTGGGTGACCACTGGTCTGTGGAGAGGAGAGGAAGGAAGGAGGTGAGAATGAGAATTCATGGGCAGAGCCGGGCATGGTGGCGCATGCCTTTAATCCCAGCACTCCGGAGGCAGAGGTAGGAGGATCGCCGTGAGTTTGAAGCCACCCTGAGACTAGAGTGAATTCCAGGTCAGCCTGGGCTACAGTGAAAGCCTACCTGGAAAAAACAAAAGAGGGCTGGAGAGATGGCTTAGCGGTTAAGCGCTTGCCTGTGAAGCCTAAGGACCCCAGGTTCGAGGCTCGGTTCCCCAGGTCCCACGTTAGCCAGATGCACAAGGGGGCGCACGCGTCTGGAGTTCGTTTGCAGAGGCTGGAAGCCCTGGCGCGCCCATTCTCTCTCTCTCCCTCTATCTGTCTCTCTCTCTCTCTGTCTGTCGCTCTCAAATAAATAAATAAAAATATTTAAAAAAAAAAAAGAGGAGGAGAGAGTATGTGGTGAAGCTGGAGGCTCTAGAGCCTCTGCTGGGATCAGTCCCACATGTGTCCCCCCGACCCACAAGTCCAGCTCCTCGGGGAGTTCAGCTCCCACACTCTTCACCCACCTGGGGTTCCCATGGCAACAAGGGAGAGAAGCAGTCAAGCAAGCACTTGAGCAAGCCGGGGACCTGGAAGTGGGTCAGGGGAGGGGCTCTTCTGGCCCAATCCCACCACACCTTCCCTGGCCCAGGACTCTGACAGGGCCTGAAGGAGGGGCGGAGAGGATGACAAGCACCCTCTGGCCCCTGCACCCCCAAATCTGGGTCAGGAGGGTGGTCTGGATCTGGCTTCAGACCTGTGTGTCCATTCATGGTTCGGCAACTCCTGTCACTTCTCCAGAGAGGAAAGGTGACTGTCTTCTTCTGCCCCCACAGTCAGGAGGCTAATTTTAGCCTCCTGACATCAGGCTACAACAGGGGTGTTAAACTGGAGAAGGCTACTTAAGAAGAGTCGCCCAGTGCTAAATGCAGGACCTGGGAACCCAGTGGGAGGCCCCGGAGGGCTGGCTGTCCCTATCCCAGCCAAACAGAGCAGCTCAGCCTACCTCGGGTCTTTCTTACACCTTCACTTCCCTGAATCCTTCCTTTGGGGCCCTGTGCCCAGCCCAGTAGCAGGGTCCTCGCTTCCAGATTAAAACACCCACATCTTCACTTAGACCAAAGCCCTCCAGGGGCTGACCCTGCCAGGCCACAGGAAGTTGTGGTTCATTTCCACCACTCTGGACTCTGGACTCCCTCGCCAACCCAGATAGACTGGGTACCAGCCAGCTCCTCCCTCTGTCCTGCCCAGCGACTGTTCAAGTTGTGCTAACTATTCTCCTTGGTTCTTTGGGCAACCCTAGGACCAAGCAGGTTGTCCAGTCCCATCCAGCAGACATGTGTAAACCACCCCACTTCTCTGAGAGAACTCAGTCCCCCCCCCCCCAGACTTTCCTGCATGTGTGAACTCCTTCGCACTTGGCCACTTGTGGACTCACTGTCTCCGGGGAAAGACTCTAAGCGGGGCTGTGGAGATGGCCCAGTGGGTAAGGGCACTTGCCATGCAAGCATAAGGACCTGAAGTTACCCCCAGCACCCATGTAAAAAGTTGAGGAGGGTAGAAATGGGAGAACCGCTGGTCAGCCTGCCTCATCAAAAAATGGCAGCTGCAGGGGCAGTTAGGGCGCTTGCCTGCAAAGCCTAAGGTCTCAATAGAGTGTTCTGCATAGAGTGGGCATTGCTGGGTTCCAGAGAGAGGTAGGGGAGCAGGGATGATGCCAGCTCAGTCACTAGTCTGCCTGTGATGGTGGGGACCAGCCCCTCACTCTATTCTGGGGAAGACTATCTATCCACCAGAGCAGACTTGAATGTTTAGCTTGGGATGGCCAAACCAGCCACCAGGTGGAAGAGGACTCAACCAGGTGGACCCGCCAGTAACTTGAACCAAGACCTCTCAGAAGCCCTGAGGGGGAAAAAAAAATGTGTTCAGTTCACCAGCCTCGGAAACCAATAGCATGCCTCTAGTGTTACCAATGTGCGGGGCAGGGTCCGTGGTGGGCCCCTTACTCTGGAGAACAGAACTGCCTGGAGGCTGAAGAAGCCCTTGAGGAGGAAAAAAATAGAGGGGACACTGGGGTGCAGTCCCCGGCACAGCCAGGCCTCGAGCTGGGCCACATCACCGAGATAAACCAGCCCATACAACAGGCAAGAGGAGACCTGCCCCTCAGCCCTGAGCCAGAGCGAACCCTGCTATCTTGGGCCAAGAGAAGGCCTTCCTTCCAGAAGAAGTAAAGAAGGAGGGCTTTTGGAGTTGTTTTGAGGTGTTCCCGAGAGCTCGGGGACTGCCAGACTGTACAAGGTCGTGGGGAGGGACGGAGACAACTCCGATCCAGAGAGGACAAGGTGGCAGGGCCCGAGCTCTGTTCTCAGCACTGTGTTCCAGAGGTGCCGCCCGCGCTGCTGGGTATGGAAACGCCCAGAACCTCAATCACGACGTGCAGGTGTGAGAACCTGCCGGTGCCTCCCACTGGGACACCCGGATCCAGGAGCCGGCCAGGCAGGGCATCTGGAAACAGTATCCTGAAGACTTCTACCCCGGTGGCCCAGAACAGCTCAGAGAAGGTTGACTTCAAGCCAACAGCAACAACCAACAAAAGGAAACACAGAAACAGGCTTGAGAAGCTATTCTGGTCCTTACTCTGCGCTCAAAGCCGGAACTGGGGCAGATAAGCGCGGTGGCCTCAGAGACCCACGTGCTGCATCCCTTGCGGTAGCCAGCCAGTGTCACGAGCCCAGGTCGATCTGTCCTAAGCCTGTGTGTCCAGCAGGAGACGCCCCGGGGGGGCGTGAGCTGTGGCAGGGCCTGGACGTGCACAGCGCAGTGGTGATGATGCTCTTTGGGACACGCTGTTGAATGTGACGGAAATACACAAAGGACAGGCAGAGAATAAAACACCTGGATGCCTGGCTGGAGAGGTGGCTTAACCGTTAAGGCACTTGCCTGCGAAGCCTAAGAACACTTGTGCAAATATCCAGGTCCTATGTAGAGCCAGGTGCAAAAGTGACGCAAGCATGCAATGTCACACATGCGCACAAGGGGGCGCACGCGTCTAGAGGTCTAGAGTTCTTTCACAGCCTCTGAAAGGCCCTAGTGCGCCCATTTTCTCTCTCTCTCTCTCTCTCTCTCTCTCTTTCTCTCTCTCTTTCTCTCTCTTCTTCTTTCTTGCTCTCTCAAAAACAAAAAGTAAATAAATAAATAAATAAAAATAGGGCTGGAGGGATGGCTTAGTGGTTCAGGCGTTTGCCTGCAAAACCAAAGGACCCAGGTTCGATTCCCCAAGACCAGCTGCACAAAGGGGCGCATGTGTCTGGAGTTGGTTTTCAGTGGCTGGAGGCCCTGGTGCGCCCATATTCAAGATATCTCTATCTCCCTCTCTCTCTCTCTCTCTCTCTCTCCCTCTTTCTCTGTCAAATAAATAAATAAATAAAAATAAAATTTAAAAAAAGAAAAAGAAGTAAATAAAAATAGAAAAATCAATAAAGGCATGCACCAAAAAGACCTGGATGTCTAGGCTCAGTTTCAATCTGCCCTCCACAGGCCCATGCCACCCACCCAATCCCACCTAGTCCCCCCCCCCCACCCTCACACTGCAGCCCTGCTCTGTGCCCAAGCGCTGGGCTACTCTGCTTGGCACACTTCTGATTGAGTGTTTCCCGATAAACAAGTTGCCCTAACTGAGCTCTTGTAACAGATGCCTCCCATGCTTCCTCTCCACAGGCTGGTGCTGAACACAGGCTGGAGAGCCCGCCCCAACCCCCCAGGAGCAGAACACTCAGGGACCTTGGGAGGGTCAAAGGATGGAGAATGCTCTGTCCTACATCAGAGCCCCATGCTAGGGGGAAAGGCCACCAAACATGGACCTGGCTCTATGTCTTAGCCCAGTGAAAAAGATCCCCTGGGCTGGAGAGATGGCTCAGTGGCTAAGGTGCTTGCCTGCAAAGCCTAAGGACCCCAGTTCTATTCTCCAGTACCCACATAAAGCCAAATGCATACGGTGGGGCATGCGTCTGGAGTTTGTTCACTGCAGTGGCCAGAGGTCCTGGCATACCTATTCTGTATTTATCTCCCTATCTCACCCCACCCCCGTCTCTCTTTCAGTGTGCACTAAAGAGTGATCTAGGAACCCCAGTCTAAGCTCCACTTCCAGGGAGGGGAGCCAGAGAAGACAATTCCCCAGCCTGGCAGGAGAGTCTCTATAAGCCCGGTGTCCTTTCCTAAGAGTGCCCACAGCTATCTGCCAGTAGACCATGGCCTCAACCCTCAATCCCACTGCCCAACTTCTCAGTGTGGGTGCTGGCGGTCATGGATACGGTTCCCGCATCCCAAGCCAAGAAATGCTCAAAGGAGAAGATGGTGGGAATGGCCCCAGAGACTGGGGGCAGTGCAGGCTCAGGAATAACCACCCTTCTTTCAGCAGCCCCCAGAAGCCGCTTCTGCAGGGACCCAGGTGGCCGCTGGCAGTCATAAAGCCATCCTGAAAAGACTCCTGACAACCAAGTGTAACTGCCCATGCTACCAGGGGAGCGGGGCGGTAAATTACAGCTGAGGGTTTCACACACACCCTCCTCGTATTTATTCTGCCTTGGTACCTGAAAATGGAGATTTATGCCTTTTCAATATTCAGAGCAAGTGCTCCATCACTCAGGGTTGCAAGGCTTCAGCATATTACCCCCATTCCACAGAAACCTCCCTCTTCCTGCCTCACCATCTTGGGGGCTTCTGAGGGACCCCCTCAGCTCCTGTCAACTGCTTCACCCCCATCTTCAGCCCCACATAACCCAGAGGGGAGTGCAGGAAGAAAGGCACCCAGCCAGCCTCCCCCTTGGAGGCTCTGGGATCACACAGAGGCAGAGGCAGTACCCCAATTTACAGACCAGCAAACAAGGTTCAGAGAGGTGGAATGGCCTAAAGTCATAAAGAACCCTCTCTTTTCTTTCTTTGGAGGGTGGGGTGTTTTCAAGATAGGGTCTCTCTCTAGCCCAGGCTGATCTGGAATTCACTATGTAGTCTCAGGGTGGCCTCGAACTCATGGCGATCCTCCTACCTCTGCCTCCTGAGTGCTGGGATTAAAGGTGTGCGCCACGACGCCCCGCACAACACATCCTCTCAAAGCCAGGGTCCCTCGTGCCTAAGGACCTGAAGGTGGCTGCCTCCAGCCAGGGACAAATGTCAGAGGCTAGCTGTCTCCAACCATCTCATCTTTTTTTTTTTTTTTTTTGTACCTTTTTGTTCTGGTTAGTCTGTGTCCCTCTGTCCAGTTCTTTCTGGATGCTTCTGGATGGATCAAGATCTCAGTCTTGCTGCTTCACATCTGTCTCTGTCCCTCTCTGTCACTCTATCTTTCATCTCTGGCATCTATGTCTCCAACATTCTCTTTCCTTTCTTTTTTTCCAAGGTAGGGTCTCAGTCTAGCCTAAGCAAACCCAAATCTCATTCTGTAGTCCCAGGCTGGCCTTGAACTCACAGCAATCCTCCTATCTCTGCCTCCTGAGTGCTGGGACTAAAGGTATGTGCCACCACACCCAGCTTCTCCCATATTCTCCCACTTAACCCCACCTTCTCTCTCCTAACTCTGGTCCTTCCTGTCCCTTGGAGTCCCTTCTCTCCTGTGTCTCCCCGACTTCATCTCCACACTGTGGTCAGGGAGGAGTGTGATCAGCTGTCCTGGTACCCAAGAGGGACCTCTGGGGCAGTTGTGAAAAGAGCCCCTGTGACTCCCACTCCAGCGCACTGGAGGCTCTGGGACAGATTTCCTCCCAGTGGAAACCAGTGAGACACACACAGACGTTCCTGTCGCTGGAGCTGCGCTGAGGACCCTGTAAGGAGGCTTCTACTCCAGCCTAGCCACTTGACTTTCAAGGACCCACTGGTTCTGGGATCAGTGCTGAGAAATAGCCAAGGGCTTGTCAGAAGCTCAAGTCTTGGGCTGGAGAGATGGCTTAGTGGTTAAGCGCTTGCCTGTGAAGCCTAAGGACCCCGGTTCAAGGTTCGATTCCCCAGGACCCACGTTAGCCAGATGCACAAGGGGGCCCACGTGTCTGGAGTTCGTTTGCAGTGGCTTGGGGCCCTGGCCCGCCCATTCTCTCTCTCTCTTTCTGTCTGTAGCCCAGAAGGTCCCTCAGCCTCCTCACTGCTCCCAGCTCTCTCCAACTGCCCTCCTCTGTGTACCCTATACCCTGTCCACTCTCTCCCTCTTTCCTTCCCTCTCTCCCTTTGCCAGGAATGATGAGAATTAATTAAATGTGTCCTCGGCTCCAGTCTCTGCACTCCCGCCAGGGAATTAACCAGCCCTGTCCCTGGGGCCTTGTTAGAGTCCAAGAAAAAAAAAAATGCAGCATGTATATAGTCTGCATGCACACACGTGTCCCTCAGGTGTCCCTTCACATAGGCGTGTCGCTGCCCTGGGGTGCAGCGTGGGCCTCCACACCCGTCTGCAGGTCTGCCCTGTGCCTTCACGCGCTCCTGAGCCGGAAGGCAGGTCTGGGCGCATGGTGCATACACTCCTCCGCGGGCGGGCGGGCGGGCATCCACGTTCCGCGTGGGTCTCTCCTGGGTATCGAATCTGCGCCCGTGTGGTGTGTCTGGGGAGTGCGTGTGTTACTGTACACAGCTCTGCACGCTAGTGTGCACGCACTTCCAGCACGAGCATCTCTACACGCGGTGTCCATGCACCCACACGGCCAGCACGCGTCGTCATCCTGCCACCTTGTCCCCTGTGAGCGGTCACTGCGCTGCCACCGTGGGTGACGGTGGGGGCGGCAGTGGGTGGCAGGAGCCTGCAGGTGGAAAGGAGGCGGTGCAGGAAACGGCTCACTAATGAGGCCACCTTCCTTGCCAGGCTGGGAGCAAATGCAGCTAATTATTGCCTCGGTGAGTAGATCCCCAGGGAAAGACTGCTCTCTCTTCCCCTGGGCCACCTTTCTCCACTCCCCCCCCCAATCCTGAGGCGTTGTCAGAACCAAGGGCACCCCAACAAGGACAGTCATCACCAGAGGCCAGTGTCTGGTCTCACCAGAATACCCAAGATGCCCATGTCCACCATCAGCCGGCTACCGGGGTCACCTTTCAAGATGTTCCCACCCACAACTCCATGGTGAACACCAGCAATCCCACTATGGGTGGCCCTCAGTGGAGGAAGGGAATGAGGGTACCAATGCGATGTATCCATACAAGGTTTCAACTTAATTTGAAAAGGGGGGGTGCTGGAGAGATGGCTTAGCAGTTCAGTGCTTGCCTGTGAAGCCTAAGGACCCCAATTCGAGGCTCGATTCCCCAGGACCCACATAAGCCAGATGTACAAGGTGGCGCATGCATCTGGAGTTTGTTTGCAATGGCTGGAGACCCTGTGCCCCATTCTCTCTCTCTCTCTCTCTCTCTCTCTCTCTCTCTCTCTCTCTCTCTATCTCTCTTTCTCTCTCTCTCTGTCACTCTAAATAAATAAATAAAAATAAATAAGCCGGGCATGGTGGTACACACCTTTAATCCCAGCACTCAGGAGGCAGAGGTAGAAGGATCACCGTGAGTTCGAGGCCAGCCTGAGACTACATAGTGAATTCCAGGTCAGCCTGGACCAGAGTGAAACCCTACCTTGAAAAAAACAATTAAATTAAATCAATAAACAAAAATTTTAAAAAGGAATCCCCTTCATTTGGCCATGGTCTCAAAAAGACGTCCAGAAATCTCCCGTGTGCTCTAGGAGAAGGCGGCCTGGCCCACTCAGAGCTAACCATCTACAAACAAGGAGCAGGGTCCAGAACAAGGAGCACTGGACTAGTGGTCACATGGGCTGACTGCTAATCCTGGAGCCGTGTGGCCTTGAGCAAGTCCCTACATTTCTATGGGTCTCTGGGGAGAAGGCTCTGCAGTTAAAGGCACTTGATTGCAAAGTCAGCAAGCCTGGGATCGAGTCTCCAGGACCCACATAAAGTCAGATGCACAAGGTGGCACATGCATCTAGAGTTCCATTGAAGTAGCTGAGGCCCTGGCACACCAATTCTCTCTCTCTCTCTCTCTCTCTTTCTTTCTCTCATAAAGGTGTGTGCTACCACACCCAGCAAAAAAAATAATAATAATAATTAGGCATAGCCGCACACACCTTTAAGTCCAGCAGAGAGTGGGGAGGATCGCTGCACGTTCAAAGCCACCCTGAGACCATCTAGTGAATTCCACATCAGCCTGGGCTAGAGGGACACCCTACCTCAGGGAAAAAAAAAAAGGGAGACTAAAGCTAGTCTTTGTGAAGGGCGATGGGAACGTGTTGGTGATTTCCAGCCTTTTCAGAGAGTGCAGGGTGGGCATCTGCCATCGAGTTATGTGTTTATTCCCCTGTTTATATCTAAAACCCTGTTATCCCCCTGATCTCTTCAGAAAATCGTTTCCAAGCCCCCCTGCAGATTCCGAAATCCGTGTGCTCAAGTTCCTCATACGAAATGCTACCATATTTGCATATAACCTGAACACATCCTCCCAACTCCTTCAAATCCCCTCCAGATTATTTCAATACCTACCATAATTAGTAAATGCCAACTGCATTGTTTTCATAAGGTATGGTTAAGTGAATAGTCACCACGAAAGTCTGAACCTGTGCAATACAGACACATGTTTTTCAAAATGTTTTCGACCCGTGATTGGTTACATCTGCGGGGGCAGAGCCCACCACGAGGGAGGGCTGCTTATACCCACTTTCACAGGTATGTGTGCACATGGTGTGTGTGCGTGTGTATTTTTGTGTATTTAACATTAGACCCTGGTTTCACAAATCTTGCTTGACAATGCTCCCATAAATTTTAAAATTTAAAAGTGAGCTGAAGAGATGGTGTAGCTAGTCAAGGCACTTGCCTGCAAAGCCTAAGGACCCAGGTTCAATTCCCAATACCCCATAAAGCACAAGGTGGTACATGCATTTGGAGTTCATCTGTAGTGCCTAGAGGACCTGGCTGGCATGTCTCCTCTCTCTCTCTTTCTCTCAAATAAATAAATAAAATATTTTTTTTTACTTTAAAAGTAAGCTGGCATTGAAAAAAAAAAAAAAACAAACAATAAGAGTTCTGTAGTCATGGATCAGAGAAGTCCTAATTAGAAATTGACAGCTGGGGCTGGAGAGATGGCTTAGCGGTTAAGCGCTTGCCTGTGGAGCCTGAGGACCCCGGTTCGAGGCTCCATTCCCCAGCACCCACATTCGCCAGATGCACAAGGGGGTGCACATGTCTGGAGTTCGTTTGCAGTGGCTGGAAGCCCTGGTGTGCCCATTCTCTCTCTCTCTATCTGCCTCTTTCTCTCTCTGCCTGTTGCTGTCAAATAAATAAATAAAAATAAACAAAAATTTTAAAAAAAAAGAAATTGACTACTGGGGCAGTGGATTCAAGCTCTAGTCCTCTCTGGAATGAAGAATGTATAAATAGGGTCTTTGTGCCCCTTGTCCTCATAGACCTCAGGATAGAAGGTGGATGTAAGCTGGGACTGTTGCTGAGGTCTAGGAAGGGCTGATATACGCCCCACCTAGACACAGGCCCTGCAAAACCTCAGAAAAGGACTGGAGAGATGGCTCGGTGGTTAAAGCACTAGACTGCAAAGCCTAAGGACCCGGGTTTGATTCCCCAGTGCCCACATAAGCCAGGTGCACATGGTGGCACATGCATCTGGAGTTCATTTGCACTGGTGTGCTCATTCCCACCCTTTCTCTCTCTATGTATCTATCTGCCTCTCTCTCCCCCCAATGAATAAACAAATATTGTTTGAAAACTTCTCAGGACACGCTGTGCACCAGTGCAGTTCAGGTGAGGGCCGAGTGGCCCAGGTAAAGGCAGAGGTAGCCCAGGTCTAGGTAGACGTGGCTCAGGATGGGTCGGAGCCTTTTTCAAAAAACAGAGGAGCTCTGCACCACATCTTCTAGGCGAGCTGCTGAGACCCTGACCCCAGTCTAGGTTCCTCCCCAGGCTTCCCTATTCTGCCGGGAAGAGAACACTCTTTCACAGTCCCCAGTGTCTCCGTCCTCCACGAGGCCGGCGTGAATCACGGGAATTTACAGCCAGCCTGGAGTGGGATTTATGACCCTGCCTGAAGCCCGGGCTGTGAGGAGGGGCTGCCTGTCAGCCCCCCATTGCCGCTGATCGATGAGGCTGTTTTCCGCCAAGAAAAACTCCCCTCTGTGCTATGCAGTGAAAGGGACGACCTAGGCCCAAAGGCCAGCCTATCACCTCTTACCCGTCCCACATCCAGACCCCCCCCCCAGTCTCCTCAAGACCCTCTTGCCCCACTGGGTGATGTGCAAGCCCATGGGCACCAGAGCTGTGCACCCCCAGACCTCCCATGGCCATGTGACAATCAACAGTGACCAGACAATGACATGCTCAGTCCGAGAGTCTGTGGGCTTTGCGCCCGGCTTTGCCATTTGACAGAGAAAAAGAGGGAGGGAGGGAGAGAGAGAGAGAGAGGGAGAGAGAGAGAGAGAGAGAGAGAGAGAGAGAGAGAGAATGGGCAAGACAGGGCCTCCGGCCACTGCAGATGAACTCCAGACACGTGCGCTCCCTTGTGCATCTGTCTTACTTGGGTCCTGGAGAATCGAACCAGGATCCTTTGGCTTTGCAGGCAAATGCCTTAACCGCCCAGGAGCAGTTTTTAATCTCCGAATTAGGACTTCTCCCCAGAGGATGAACAGACCTTAGTTGTTGTTTTCTTTTTCCAAGATTTATTTTTATTTATTTATTAGAGGCAGAAAAAAGAGAGCGAATTGGTGCGCTGGGGCCCCTAGACGTTGCAAACAAACTCCAGACACAGGCACCACCATGTGCATTTGGCTTACATGGGACCTGGAGAATCAAGCCTGGGTCCTTCGGCTTTGCAGGCAAGTGTCTTAACTGCTAAGCCATCTCTCTAGCCTCAGACCTGAGTTTGAACGCATGCTCCCTTGGTGCCTAACCATCATGGCCTATGGGTATCAGAATGATCTCAACCTATGAAATTCCAGAGAGACATGCAGTCATACCCCAGGACAGAGCTCTGCTTCCGGCAGGTCTCCTTCTATTTTGAAGAGGGAACCTGACTGTCTCTGAGGTCTCAAGAGCTCCGCTATCTGGTTTGCTGAGGAAGGGACAGACGGACCAGGCAGGCGGAGTTGGGGAGGCAGGCTGCAGGTCAGAAAAAGGTGGAATCCTATGGGTGGGGGGGGGTTGGAGGGATCTCTGGCAGAAATGACTCCGAGCAGAGAATGCAGACTTCTGTGCACATGGGGCTGAAGTTCTCGCCTTGTGCCTTGCTCCAGCTCAAGTTTCTCTTCTGGGTGACCGTTGGGGCGGGGGGGGGGATTCCTGCCGCCTCTGGCCATCTTCAAGACAGGACGAGATAGTAACCCCTACATTTTGCAGCTCTGTCTGATCCTTGGCTCTGGGGATCCGGGATGCGCCCAGAGACACATTCCCTGCAGTACCCAGTTCTTGCCACTGAGAGGCAGCAAGGAGCAGAGCTGGAGTTCAGCCTCCTTCCATTTACCGATGCTGGGAGACGAGACAGGCCAGTCCCTCCTGGACTGGTGATCTCCACCATCACCACCACCACCACCACCACCACCACCCGCCCCGCGCCTTCAGCCTTCTCTCTGGAGAACCAGAGCTGGAACACCAGCGCATCCAGATGTTTCATCCTCCCCAAAACCCAGACAAGCAGCCACTGCTCTCCCCACTTTTCAAATGGGGACAAGAGAAGAAGAGACTTGTACAACTTTACAAAACCAAGTCTCTTGACCTTTCTTTCCCCAGCCGCCATGCCCGCGACCGAGGCTGAGTGCAAGGAGAGCTACAGCCAGGCAGACCTGGGCTGGAGTCCTTGGTCCCTCGCCTCTGGCTGTGTCCCTGGGCAGGTCACACAGCCTCTGATCCCCTGCTTATGTCAGTGCCTGGAACATGACAGGGGCAGAGGCTGAAGCCCTTGCTTTGCTTCTGGTAGATGTGATGACCCAGGAGAACGAGACATGTCTATCTTACTCAGCTGACACCCACCATTGCCGTCTTCGAATTCCCTCTACAACTGTGGACTGACCCTTTCATCTCTCTCCCTCCTGCCCAGGAAGCCCTTCCTATGGTCACACCTTGAGGTGGTGGGGGGACACTCAGGAGCATTGCTTCTTCCTACCCCTACTGCTCCTGGATTCTCTCAGCCCTCCCTCCTGGCCCCTGCCTCTCCCTCCGTCTCCCTCTCCTGCGGAGTCTCCGCTTGCTTGGCTCCGCACGCTGTGTTTACAAGACAGCAATGACAGTGTTTTTTATTTCTCTCTTTTGTCTCCCTTCCTCCCCTGAAGGGAAACGTGCTTCCAATCTCCCAGGAAGAAATGAAGGCTCCAGAAGAGAAGAGCACAAACAAAAGAAAAGTGGTACCATGAGTGACACGCCCTGCCCCCCACTCGTGGGCTGCGCACACAGGCAAGTGTCCAGGAGCCTGTATGCACGCACGCCTCGGGTGCAAACACACACACACACACACACACACACACACACACACATCCTTCTCTGGTTGGAGCCTCCAAGAATGGCTATTTTGGGGGTAATTGAAAATGTCGATCTTTATTCCGGAGCATAAACAGAACGGAGGGACTCCAGAAGCAAGAGGGACGGGGAACCAGAGGAAGGGAGACTGAGCACAGAGGACAGCCGGATGGACTCACGGGGACAGGTTTCCCACCAGCTCCCCATGGCTATCCCCCTGTCCCTAGGCAAACCCTGGATGGCCCCTCTAAGTACCAGGGTCAGGCAGAGGGGACCTGGCTTGTTTCTGATGTGCATTCTCTGACCCTAGGCACCCCAAAAATCTTCCCATGAACACAGGTCCCTCCTTTCCTTTCCCTCCACCCTCGGCCCACCCATCTCTGCATTGTGTAGGCATATATGCCATTTTCATAGCCTTTTTTCCCTGCTTTCTCAGGCTAGGGGAGCAGGTGTGAGCCAGCCCTGGGGGTTGTGGGTATGTCTGTGATGAAGAGCTGCCTAGTGGTGGTTGGTACAAGTGGCTGGTGTACTGCCTGTGTGTTTGTAAGGGAGGGATGCTTTCTCCCTGGGATTGGAGATTGGGCATCCATTTGAGTGTGGCTGGCATGAGTGGCAGAGGAAAGTGTAATCTCCCTTTCTTTCTTTCTTTCTTTCTTTCTTTCTTTCTTTCTTTCTTTCCTTCTTTCAAGGTAGGGTCTTGCTTTAGCTAAGGCTGACCTGGAATTCACTATAATAGTCTCAGGGTGGCCTCGAACTCACAGCGATCCTCCTACCTCTGCCTCCCAGTGCTGGGATTAGAGGCGTGCGTCACCACACCCAGCCCTGTGATCTCCAGTTCTGTGGGGAACATCTTAGCTCAGTGGGCATGGAAGGGGATGAGTCTGTGGCTTGAGTCCTACAAGACAAAAGAAGAGAACTGGGGAGTTGGCTCAACAGGTAAGAGTGCTTGCTATGCAAGCACAAGGACCTGCATCCCATCCCCAGCACCCACACAATAAGCTAAGTGTGCCAGGCGTGGTGGCGCACGCCTTTAATCCCAGCACTCAGGAAGCAGAGGTAGGAGGATCACCATGAGTTCGAGGCCATCCTGAGACTACATAGTGAATTCCAGGTCAGCCTGGGATAGAGTGAGACCTTCCCTCGGAACTCCCACACACAAAAAACATGTAAGTGTGGCCACACATGCCGATAACACCAGTCCTGAGGAGGGTGGAGATAGGCGAACCCCTTGGGCTATTGGTCAGACAGACTGATTGAAAGAATGCAGCTCAGGTCCAGTGAGAACCTCTAGCTTAGGAGAACCATGTGGATAAGTGGGACAGGACACCCCAAGTTTTACTGTGGCCTCCACACACATGTACAGACAGTGTACACATGTGCACACACATGCATATGTTATATATATGATACGCACAAAATTTAAAAAAAAAAAGACTCGGGGGCTGAGGAGTTGCCTCAGCAGCTGAAGGCACTGGCTTGCAAAGCCTGCTGGTCCTGGTTCAGTTCTCCAGTACCCACGTAAAGCCAAGCATTATTTGTCTGCAGTGGCAAGAGATCCTGGTGTTCCCATATAAACACACACACAAACACACATACACATACACACAGTTTTGTTAACTGAGAACAGGGCTTTCTGCAAGGTCAAGTTTGGGCCCGCTGAATCATTCAGAAGGAACCAAGCCAACTGTGAGCCAGGGTCGAAAACTGTGGTTGTCTGACCTGCAAGCTGCCTCTCTGAGGTGTCACCTTAGGGAGATGAGGCCAGCGATGGTTGCTCCATCAGAAACCAGGATTGGGCTGGGGAGATGACTTAGCAGTTAAGGCACTTGCCTGCAAAACCTAAGGACCCATGTTCTACTCTCCAGATCCCACATAAGCCAGACACACAAAGGTGAGGCAAGCACAAGGTCACGCATGCCCACTAGGTGGCGCAAGAATCTGGAGTTCGATTATATTAGCTGAGGCCCTGGCACACCAGTTATCTCTCTGTGTCTGTCTGTCTGTTTCTCTCTCTCTCTCTCTCTCTCACTCTCTCTAAAATAAATAAATCATGGTCCTTCCAGGCATGGTGGTACATATCTTTAATCTCAGCACTCAGGAAGCCAAGGTAGGAGGATCACCATGAGTGTGAGGCCATACAGAGCGAGTTCCAGGTTAGCTTGAGCTACAGTGAGACCCTACCTCCAAAAAGAAAAAGAAAAAAGCATGGTCTTGGACTCTGAGGATCCTTGGTCTTCCTGATGGTTATGTCCCCTTCTTACTGGCTGTCCTACCTCCAAACATCTCAGCCCCAAAAGCTCAGTATGACCCTCCTTTCTCCTTCCCACCTCCTCTCAGCATCTCAAAGCCATTCAAAGAGCCCATTCTAGCTCTGGGGCTAGGGTCCAATCCTACCCCTATCTGGTAGCAGTAGGGCCTATGCTGATCTGTCCCACGAGACAAAAATTAGAGCTTTACTAGCAGTATGAGTCAAGGCTCTAACCGCCACACTGAGCCCTGGCTCCTGCCTGACTGAGCCCTGATCCTGGTCACACACTGAACCTGAGCCTTTATTTAGAGGCAGGCTATTCATTCGTCAGGTGGCCAAAGTTGTTTCTAGGCTCTGGGCCTCAATTTCCTCACCTCTCCAAGGTGGGGGTAGGGAAGCTTGGTCTGGGCTAAGCACTCCATCAAAAAAAAAAAAAAAAAAAACCCTTGCTCGGCTGGAGAGATGGCTTAGCGGTTAAGCGCTTGCCTGTGAAGCCTAAGGACCCCGGTTCAAGGCTCAATTCCCCAGGACTCATGTAAGCCAGATGCACAAGGGGCGCATGCATCTGGAGTTCATTTGCAGAGGCTGGAGGCCCTGGCATGCTCATTCTCACATTCTCTCTCTCTCTCTCCCTCCCACGCCCCCCCCCCCCGTCTTGCCTTTTCTATTGCTCTCAAGTAAATAAATAAAAATAAAAATAAAAAGTCTTTGCAGAGTTTGGCCTGCAGCTCACCTGACCTGGTGACGCAGAGGAACTTCAGCTGCTATTAACCTGCCAGCCCCACCCCCACACCTCCACATCCAACACTTTCAGCCTAAGCGTCACTAATTTTTGCAGCCACTGTGATAAATGGCATTGTTGGCAAAATGACATCTTTCTAATCTGCTGCAAGACAGATGGATCCCTGATCCGGCTCTCTCTCCAGCCTGCCTGCCCAGGCCAGCCTTGCTGCCGTGTGGGGAGGACAGAACAGACACACAGGGTCTGGTGGGGGAGATGGAGGACTTTAGGACCTGGAGTCAGATATAAGGGCAGCTTCTGCAAGCCTCTTTCTTAAATATTGTGGAGTCTTTTTTGATATTCTGGAGACACTCTCTTTCTCCTTCCTGTCCAAATTCAAGTCTTATTCGATTCAATTTTCATTTGCAGTTAAAACCTGAATATTGGAGCCAGGTGTGGTGACACACGCCTTTAATTCCAGCACTTGGAAGACAGAGGTAGGGGGATTGCTGTGAATTTGCAGCCAGCCTAGAACGACAGAGAGAGCTCCAGGACAGCCTGGGCTAGAATGAGAACCTACCTCAAAAACAAAAACAAAAAAAATAATAATAAAACAAACAAAAAACATGAATATTACACCAGCTATAGTCATACACAACTGTAATCCTAGCACTTAGGAGGCAGAGGCAGGAGGATTGCACAATTGAGGCCAGCCTGGTCTACATAACAGAATTCTGTCTCAGGCTGAGGAGATGTCTCAGTGAGGAACAGCGCTTGCTGTACAAGCAAGAAGACACAAGTTCAACCCCTAACACCCACGTAGAAAGCCAGGCATGGCTGCACATAGCTGTAACCCCAATGCCAGGAGGTTTCACAGAGACGGCAGGACGGCAGGGGCCTCTCTGGTCAGCCCTTCTAAGCGAAAAGCAAGGAACTCCCTGTTGAGGGTGAGACTCTGTCTCAGGGAGATAACGTAAGGAGCAATATATACAGGACGACACTGGACATCCCCAGATTTGTGCACCCAAGGCATGCACACAGATGCATGTACCACACACACACACCAAACAAACAAAAAAGACCCAGGGCTGGGGAGATGGCTGAGGGGTTAAGGCGCTTGCCTGAGAAGCCTGTTCGAATCTCCAGGTCCCATGCAACAGCGATGCAAGCGTGCAACGTCGCACATGAGCCACAAGGGGGCGCACGCATCTGGCGCTCGTTCACAGTGGCTGAAAGGCCCGGGTGCACCCATTCTCTGTCTCTGCCTCTTTCTCCCTGTCTCTCTAAATAAATAAATAAAGCATATGCCACACACCCTGTTTGACCAAGTTAAAAAAAAAAAAGAAAAGAAAAGAAAAGAAAAGAAAAGAAAAGAAAAGAAAAGAAAAGAAAAGAAAAGAAAAGAAAAGAAAAGAAAAGAAAAGAAAAGAAAAGAAAAGAAAGACCCAGGGCTGGGGAGATGGCTCAGTAGTTAAAGGTGCCTGCTTGAAAAGCCTGCTGGCCCAGGTTTCATTGCCCAGGACCCACGTAAACATGGCCACAGGAAAAAAAAAAAAAAAGTGCTGCATGCATTTGGCATTTGTTTACAACAAGAGATCCTGGCATGCCAATGTGTGAAAATAAAGTACTTTTAAAAAATACTTTTTTTAAATTTCTTTTTCTTTCTCTTTCTTTTATTTTGTTGTTGTTTGGTTGGTTGGTTTTTTTGTTTTGGTTCTTGAGGCAGGGTCTCACTCTAGCCCAGGCTGACCTGGAATTCACTATGTAGTCTCAGGGTAGCCTCGAACTCACGGCGGTGATCCTCCTACCTTTGCCTCCCAAGTGCTGGGATTAAAGGTGTGTGCCACCACGTGTGGCTTCAAATTAAAACAAAAAAAAATAATTAAATTCAATTTAAAAGGATAAGTCATTAGACACCGATTCTGCTCTGACCTCCTCTTTGTTGGAATCTCTGCCTGAGAAACTGGGTCTTCTCAGCCTTCGTTCTTCTCCCTCCATAGTTCCCAGCCTCTCAGCTCTGCTCCCTAGTGCCCTGCAGATCAGGGACACTGTGCCCAACACCTGTGGCTGGCAGCAGGAGAGCGTTGAGGCGAATTAGGGATCAAAACACAGAGAGGCAAGGAGGGACGAACGCCTGTGAGGAAGGCTCAAGGAGCAGGAATGTTGGCTCTGACCACCCAAAAGCAGATGGAGCCAGGCTTGACACTCAAGCCTGGGCTGATGCCGCCCTCTCCTGGCTATGTCCCAGCTCCTCTGCAAGGCTAAGCTGTTGGGGTTGGGAGCCTAACAAGTGCCTCTCCGAAGATCATACTAATGTGACAGACCGCTTCTAGCAGCTCATGGGCTGCCTGTCCTGTCTGACCTCCTTCTTTTACTGACCAGAGTGTTCTGAAAACAGAGTCCTAGCCAGGTGTGATGGTGTGCATTGAACTCCCAACTCTCGGGGGGATGGTGCGGGAGCTGCCTTGAGTCTGAGTCCAGCCTGGGCTCTACTTGGAGACCTTGTCTCAGAAACAGAGACCAAGCCGGGTATGCTAGTCTATGCCCTTAATGCCAGCACTTAAGAGGCTGAGGTGTGAGTTCGAGGCCAGCCTGGGCTGCAGAGTGAGTTCTAGGTCGGCCTGGGCTGGAGTGAGACCATGTCTTGAAAAAGAAGAAGGAGGAGGAGGAGGAGGAGGAGGAGGAGGAGAAACTAGAGTCACACAGTTCTAGAACTAGAGATACTTAGACATATTCCAGATCTATTCCTATCACTGTCAAAGGGGACTTGGAGGCTCCAAGAGAAGCAGGAAAGGCCATAATATGGCAGCTGGGACAGGAACCCAGCTTCAAGATGGCTTGCCCACAGGGATGGGATACCTTCCAGTGAGTTGTTGGCCAGGGAGAACCCTGATGCCCCCAAAACATTATAGGTCATTGCCGAGGCCCTTGCTTTCCTACCAGAAATATATGGTAAGACCCTATTCCTGAAGACTCCACATGCTTGGGCTGCAAGGCCACTGAGAAATCCTGCTGGAGCTGAGCTAAAATCCTCCTCCATGTAGACCAGCTGACAGAAAGCTGGAAAAAGCCATTCTGCATGCAGTTCAATGGGAGAGAGAGAAATCGCCAGTGAAGATACTCAACAGTGGACACTGCAAGTCTTAAATTTTGCCAGCCAGGCCAAATGAGCCAACAGGTGCAAGAGTGGCATGTCTGTCATAGTGGAAACCAACTGCCCTCTGATTGGACTGGAGGCCTGCTCCATGGGAGGGAATACATCCCTGATACTGAAAACTTAAAACAGGGTAGTCATGAGCCCTAGGGGTGTAATGTCTGCTGCTGTCTGACTAAATGTATATACTATGCTCATCAAACTGCCCAGTAAACAATGTTCATACACATATATTAATGCTACTCTCACTTTTGGTAGAGAACCTTCTCTTTTCAGATGGTAGTGACATTGGGATGACTCAGAAGGCATCATGGTGCTGGAAAGAAGTGCAGGAGTGCTCAGTACTGCAATATCTCTATCACACCTTCCAAGGCTCAGGGTCTATTGCAGAGGAGGTAATGGAAAGAATGTAAGAGCGAAAGGAAGGGTAGGACTCCTTACAACGTGCTCCTCCAGACACAAAATCCATGACCTCACAGTGCCTGACACTACCTACACAAGACCATCATAAGAGGAGGAAAAGATCATGACATCAAAATAAAAGAGAGACTGAGTGAGAGGGGGAAGGGATATGATGGAGAATGGAGTTTTAAAGGGGAAAGTGGGGGAAGGGAGGGCATTACCATGGGGTATTGTTTACAATCATGGAAGTTTTTAATAAAAAAAAAATTTAAGATGGCTTGCCCAGGCTCCTTCAAGGACACGCAACTGCCTCCTCTGGCAGACCAGCATGGAACGAACCAGCATGGTACAGGATCAGTACCATCCTTCCAAGATCCCCCAATCCCTCACCCAGAGCGAGGAGCAGAGAAAGCCCCAGGGAATGTTTGCAAAACAGAGGAATGAATAACCAAAAATATTTATCTAATGCCTCTGGGTGCGGGCCACTCAGTAGGTAACAGCTCTGCGGTCAAATTTCTCAACTAGTGGTATAGAAAAATAGCATCTCTGAGATGGAGGGGAGCAAATGACGAGCAGAGCCCTCAGTCGTGGATATCAACGATCAGCGGGCACAGGTAGGGAGAGTGCTTGATGCCCATGGTGAATGTGGGCGCCCGAGGCTTGTGCACAGTGACCTGCTGGATGTCATGGGAGCCAGGGCCCGGTCGGAGCGTGTGGTCCAGGGGGTAGGCAACGCGCTTGGCCATACTATAGATAGGGCTGCGGTTCTGGTACACGGATGGTTCGGGCCTGGCGTGCATGGCCGGCCCAGGGCCTCCTGTGATATTCTCTTTGTAGAACCAATTCTTGCTTGAAGAGCCCAGGCTATAACTCGGGGCGGACGGGTAGACAGGCGAGTTGGGCCCCAGCAAGAGTGGCAGATGATACTGGTTTGGAGCAGGGTTGGGATCCATCACTCTGAATGGGCACCGGTAGCCGAAAGTGTACTGGGGAGCGGTGCGTTCCCCCGGGGGGCAGATCTTCTCCACGTTATAGTGGCAGGGAGCTGGTACAGGGCTTAGGCCTGGAAATAAACAAAGGAGAAAGGGGGACTCACAGTCCCTTGTACCCAGCTGCTGGGTCCAGACAGGGAGCTGAGTTCTTGCCCAGTCTTGGGGGTCTTTAGCTCAATCCAGGCGGCAGCAGCAGGGCAGGAGCACCAGGACCCCCTTGCATGGGGTCAGCAAGAGGCCATGACACTGTTGTCACGGCATAACGACCATCAGTGTGGCTGTGGCATCAGCCCTCCGCTGCCAGCATGATGGCATTGTCCTCACGCCTCACACAAGGAAAACAGCCCGAGATCCCCAGGTCCGAAAGCTCCTCAGTATGAACCCTGTAACATATGGGTGTCGTACCAAGAACAGTGACACACACATGACGATGTCAGTGTCATAGTGCAGGGTCTTTCTTTTCCTTTTTTAATTTTAATTTTTCGAGGTAGGGTCTCACTCTAGCCCAGGCTGACCTGGAATTCTCAACATAGTCTCAGGCTGGCCTTGAACTTGCGGCAATCCTCCTACCTCTGCTTCCCAAGTGCCAGGATTAAAGATGTTTGCCACAATGCCTGGCTTATATATTTTTTAAATTTAATTTCAACTTATTTACTTGAGAGAGAGAGAGAGAGAGAATGGGGCACTCCAGGGCCTTTGGCTGCTGCACAAACTCCAGATGCATGCGCTGCCTTGTGCATCTGGCTTATGTGGGTCCCGGGGAATCAAACCTGGATTCTTTAGCTTTGCAGGCAAGTGCCTTAGACACTAAGCCATCTCTCCAGCCTTGTTCCCTATTCCCCACCCCTTTAAATTTTTATTTATTTTGAGAGAGAGAGGCAGACAGAGAGAATGGGGCACGCCAGGGCCTTCAGCCACTGTGTACAAACTCCAGATGTGTGTGCCCTGTTGTGTGCATGTGTGACATTGCACATTTGCATGACTGTGTGTCTGGCTACGTGGGACCAAGAGATTTGAACATGAGTTCTTGGGCTTCACAGGCAAAGCCAAAGGGCGCGGGTTTGATTCCCCAGGACCCACATAAGCCAGATACATGAAGTGGTGCATGCATCTAGAGTTCATTTGCAGTGGCTTCTGGAGGCCCTGGCACACCCATTTTCTCTCTCTCTCTCTTTCTCTCTCTAAATAAATAAATAAATAAAAATTTTTTTAATTTATTTTGAGAGGGAGAGAAAATGAGAGAGAGTTTGTTTGTTTGTTTGTTTGGTTTTGGTTTTTTAGGTAGGTTCTCACTCCAGCCCAGGCTGACATTCACTATGTAGCCTCAGACTGACTTCAAACTCACAGTGATCCTCCTACCTCTGACTCCCTAGTACTGGGATTAAAGGCATGCACCACCATGCCCAGCTTCTGTTTTTTTGTTTTTATTTATTTATCTTAAATAGTTTTATTTTTATTTATTGATTTGAGAGAGACAGAGTCAGACAGAGGGAAAGAGAAGGAGACAGAGAGACAGAATGGGTGCCCAGGGCCTCCAGCCACTGCAAACGAACTCCAGACGCGTGCGCCCCCTTGTGCATCTGGCTAATGTGGGTCCTGGGGAATCGAGCCTCGAACCGGGGTCCTTGGACTTCACAGGCAAGCGCTTAACCACTAAGCCATCTCTCCAGCCCCTCTATTTTTACTTTTGAGGTAGTGTCTCACTATGTAACCATGGCTGGCCTAGAACTGGCTGTGTCAACGGGCCTTGTACTTGTTACAATCCTCTAGCCTCTACCTCCTAAGTGCTGGGATTACAAGCACTCAGCTGACACGGGTCTTGATGTGACATGGAGGAGAAGCTACCACCCACAGATATGCCCCCAGACCCTAGGGACGGACCGAATGCCCCAGCCCCCCAACCCGTCTCCCTCCCTGGTCCACCTTACGTAGGTTGGAGATGCGCTCCTCCATGAGGACCTGAGGGCAGGTGGACATTCCAAACCGGGTTGCTTTGGGGTCCATGGAATAGCATGGCCCGGGGCTGCATACATCTGTGAGCCCTGTGGATGGCAAGGAGAGGGTCCCATCAGCCCAGCCACGCTTGTGTGAGCCTGCCTTTTCCCAAAGAGATTCCCGTCTCTATCCTAACCACCTCCACAAGGGCTACCTTCAGATTTCTCTGGCCCTTGGACTTTCATTTCTTTATGTTTGCTGGGCAGACTAGCTAAGATGCCAGCTGCATCAAAGTATGGCCAGCCTTTACGAGAGACACATCAGAACACGGCTTTAATACCATCACTTGGGAGGTAGAGATAGGAGGATCGCCATGAGTTCAAGGCCACCCTGAGATGACCCAGTGAATTCCAGGTCAGCCTGGGCTACAGCGAGACCCCCACCTTGAAAAAAATAAAAACTGATGCCAAGGCTAATGAGCGTCACTACTGTGAGTTGTTGAGAAACTGTCCAGCCCTCGTCAGGAACAGCCCCTACTGAGGAGGTGCGTGTCAGGGAGGGGGAGTCTAAACCTCATACCCCTAGACACCACCACACCCCTGCCCAGCCTGTCCTCTAAGTGACCATGACCGTCAGCCACGGGTCTCCTTTGACCCTCTGTTTCTTCTCTTCTTGGGGATTCTAGGCCAGGTGGGAAGCTCTGAGACCATGGTACCCACCCAAGAGGAGCTCTTGACCATCCTGCGTGGCAAGTGACCCCAGCAGAACGTGACTCCAGAGCCAAAGCCCCCCGCCAACTGGCAGCCAGGTGGGAAGGGGTGCCCTGCTGTGCCAGTGACGGGACTATAGCCAGGACTTGGTGCAGAGCTGCCACTAGAGGAACAGGGACCGACCGCTTGGGAAGCCCCGTTGGTTTCATTTTATCCCCTTCAGGATAGACCTGGATCCTCCAGCGGCCTCTGACTACAATCTCCAGCCCCCCAGGGACAGCCAAGGGGGACACTCACGCTTCTCTGAGTGTCTGGTGTGCAGGCTGTAAGCGGGCTCCTGGAACATGGAGCCATCGTGTTCTATGTATCCTGTGCAGGATGGCCGGAGGTACTTGGCAGGCCCTGGACCTGTGAGGACAGACAGGGTAAACAAAAAGCCAGAGCTCCCGACATGGTGTGCCAGGACGGCATCCAGGGCCTCCGCTCTCCTTGATCATATACCATCACAGAGCCGTGCCGCCAGCTGCTTCCTTGGGGGAAAGGCTCCCACGGAGGAGGCAGTAGATTGAGAGAAAGTGCAATTTCCTGTGGGCTGATAGCCCATGGTAAGAGTCACAATCGAGGCTGGAGAGATGGGCTCGGCGGTTAAGACGCTTGCCTGCGAAGCCTAAGGATCAGGGTTAGGTTCCCCGGTACCCACATAAAGCTAGATGCACAAGGTGGCACATGCATCTAGAGTTTGCTTGCAGTGACTGGAAGACCTGATGCATCCATTCTCTCTGCCCTCTTTTCTCTCTCTCTCTCTCTCTCTCTCTCTCTCTCTCTCTCTCTCTCTCTCTGTCTCTCTCTCTGTCTGTCTTTCTTTCTCTCCCTCAAATAAATAGTCACAATTAATTGAGAACTTACTCTGTGTGAAGGATCATGTTAAGCATTTGATTTGGTTATTTCAGTTGAGCTTCTGGATAAGCTGTAAGGTTTTCTCCATCTTTTAGGCAAGAATGTTCGGCTGGAGAGATGGCTTAGCAGTTAAATCACATGCCTGCAAAGCCTAAGGACCCAGGTTCGATTCTCCAAGTCCCACATAAGCCAGATGCACATGGTGGCCCATGCATCTAGAGTTCGTGGCTAGAGGCCCTGGGACACTCATTCTCTCTCTCTCTCTCCCTCTCTCTCTCTCATAAATAAATAAAAATAAATCTTTTTACAAAAAGAATTTTGAGGCTTAGAAAAGTCAATCTAGGATGGGCATGGTAGCACACACCTTTAATCCTAGCACTTGGGAGGCAGAGATAGGAGGATCTCTGTGAGTTTGAGGCCAGCTTGGAACTACAGAATAAGTTCCAGGCCAGCCTGGGCTACAGTGAGACCCTGCCTGGAAAAAAAATATAATTTCAAACCAAGCAGGGTGCCTCACACCAATAATGCCAGCATTCAGAAAGCTCAGGTAGGAGGATTGACATGAGTTTCAGGTCAGCCTGAGCTAGACTGAGATCCTGCCTTAAAAAAAAAAAGAAAGAAACACCAATCTAGGGGCCTGGGGAGATGACTCAACAGTTAAAGGCACTTGCTTAAAAAGACTGGCAGCCCAGATTCGATTCTCCAGTACCCACATACAGCAGGACATTCGTCTGCAGTTCATAACCTATTGAGTGCCCCCCATCTCTCATAAATAAATAAATAAATAAAATTATTAGTAAAAAAGGCCTACCAGTCAACCCAGTTATACCAGTAATGTGAGAATTTTGAGACAACAAAACTCAAGCATTTAATCACTCCTTGAGATCACTTCCCAAGTAGCAATCAACCAATAACACAACTTAGAATGAATTTGCCCAGTCTCCAATGAAAGACATAGCTAGGGCTGGAGGGATGGCTTAGCGGTTAAGGTGCTTCGCCTGCAAAGCCAAAGGACCCCGGTTCGAGGCTCAGTTCCCCAGGTCCCACGTCAGCCAGATGCACAAGGGGGCGCACGCGTCTGGACTTCGTTTGCAGTGGCACGCCCATTCTCTCCTCTCTCTCTCTCTCCCTCTCTCTCTCTCTTTCTCTCTCTCTCCCCCCTCCCTCTTTCTCTGTCAAATAAATAAATAAAAAGAAAGAAAGACATAGGTAAATGGTAGAGTATTCACCCAGTATGTTCAATCTCCAGCACCATGCAAAGCTAAAGACATGGGCTGAAGAGATATCTAAGTGGGTAAGGCACTTTCCTGCAAAGCCTAGCCAACAACCTGGGTTCAATTCCCCAGTAACCATACCAGGCAGATATACAAAGCAGTACATTCACCTGGAGTTCATTTGCAGCACCTAGAGACTCTGGTGCTCCCATACTATCTCCCTCTCTCTCTCTCTCTCTCTCTCTCTCTCACATTATCTGTGTCTCTCTGCTTGCAAATGAATAAGTTTTTTTAAAATCTTTCTGGATTTTTGAGGTAGGGTCTCACTAGCCCATGCCAACCTGGAAGTCACTATGTAGTCTCAGGTGGCCTTAAACTCATAGTGATCCTGCTACCTCTGCCTCCCGAGTGCTGGGATTAAAGGTGTGCCCCACCACGCCCAGCAATAAAATATTTAAAAATAAATAAAGCCAGGCTGAGGGATCCTAGCCTTCTTCCAAAACCTGGTCTCCAAGGCTGGGGCGACAGCTCAGCTAGCAAAATGCTTGCATTGCAGGCATGAAGACCTAGGTTTGATCTCTAGAATCCATGAAAAGCTGAGCGTGATGGCTCCCACCTGTAGACAAGGGAAATCCCCCCAGGGCTTGCTGGCTAGCCTACTTGCCCAGCTTCATGCCAAGGAGAAACTGTGTCATCTCAGGGTGGCCTCAAACTCACAGCCACAGCGATCCTCCTACCTCTGCCTCCCGAGTGTTGGGATTAAAGGCGTGCGACACCACGCCCAACTTATTTTTATTTTTGGTTATTGATTTGCCATGAGACACATGCGCCACCTTGTGCATCTGGCTTTACGTGAGTACTGGAAAGTACTCATGTCCATGAGGAATACTGGGGAGCACTGGCCTCGGTATGTCCCCCACTCCTACCCTCCTCTACTCCCCCCCCCAAAAAAAAGCCCCAGCCCCTAACAGAGCTGAAGGGTCCAGTTTGAAGGCACAGGTGTTCTGCATGGCCTTGAAGGGGTGTCTCCTGGGGCTTCTCTGAAGAGTCGAGCGGTCTGGACCTGTCCGCAGCCCAGGCCAGGGCTCCTCTCACCTTTGATCGTGGCCATCAGGACAGGGGTCTGCTTGACTTCCTGCCATGAGGGCGGCTGCTCCTCTTTCTCGGGGTGCTGCGCATAGAACACACAGTTCCTGCTTCCCTTGGACTGTTTCATGGCTTAAGGCTGCAAATAGCCAAGCAGTGGCTATAGGCGGGTGGAGAACTGAGCGAGGCAGCTCGGGCCCAGACCCCTCGGCCCACTCCTCCAACCTCAGAGACCCCGAGGCGGCAGGAGGGCGGGGGAGCTGATGGGGATCAGCAGGCCAGGGCTCAAACAGCTGAAGCCAGCGGCCAGAACAGGGCCCAGAACTGCAGTGACATCAGCGGAGAACTTGGACTGTGAGGCCACGTGTGTTTATTTCCCCAGTTGCCGTGGCACCTGGACTGTGGCACAGCTCCCTTCTGCAGGCTCAGCTGTGGAACCCCGAGAGCTGGCCCTCCCCCGCATCCAACCAGGCGCAGTAAAAGGGACAGGAAGGGGTGAGCGGATGATGTGCAGAGCTCCTGTCCCTGGGCCCTGGACCCAGGGCCTTACCACCTCCCTCCCCAGACTGAGCAAGCCTTCCCTTCCTTCCATCCCGCTGCTGCTCCTTTGGTGACAGGATTAAGCTATTTCCCACTAAGGTGTGGCTGTCTGACAGGCCCTTCCCAAAGTGGTATTTTTTTTCCCAAGGTGGCATTTTTTTATTTTATGTGTGTGTGTGAGTGTGTGTGTATAATTTTTTTTATTGTTTTGGCTTTTCTTTTCTTTTTTTTTTTTTTTTCGAGGTAGGGTCTCACTTTAGCTCAGGCTGACCTGGAATTCTCTATGTCGTCTCAGAGTAGCCTCGAACTCACAGTGATCTTCCTACCTCTGTCTCCCCAGTGCTGGGATTAATGGCATGCGCCACCACGCCCGGCTGTTTTGGTTTTTCGAGGTAGGGTCTCGCTCTAGCCCAGGCTGAACTGGAACTCACTATGTTGTCTCAGGGTGGCCTCGAACTCACAGCAATCCTCCTACCTCTGCCTCCCGAGTGCTGGGATTAAAGGTATGCGCCACTACACCCGGCAAAATACATACATACATACATACATACATACATACATACATACATATATATATATATATATATATATATGTATAGGTATATAGGTATATAGGTATATAGGTATATATATATATATATATATATATATATATATATATATATATATGTATATATATATATGGGGTTTTTTTTGAGGTATGGTCTCACTCTAGCCCAGGCTGACCTGGAATTCGCTATGTAGTCTCAGGATGGCCCCGAATTCACAGCAATCCTCCTACCTCTACCTCCTGAGTGCTGGGATTAAAAGTGTGTGCCACCATGCCCAGCTCTCTTTTTACATAAAGATTTTATTTATTTATTTATTTATTTGAGAGAGAGAATGGATGCTCTAGCCACTGCAAATGAACTCCAGACATATATGCCAATTAGTGCATCTGTCTCACATGAGTACTGAGGAATCAAACATGGGTCCTTAGGCTTTGCAGACAGGTGCCGTAACCATCTCTCCAGCCCCGTCCGGGTCTCGTGTATCCTGGGCTGGCCTCCAACACGATGTAACAAGAATGCCCTTGAGCTTCCTCTCCTCTCATACTCACCTACTGAGAGCTGGGATTACAAGCATCACCACAGCAGGCTTCTGTGGTGCTGAAGACTAAACTCAGTACTTCATGTGTGCTAAGATACACCCCAGACCAAGGCATGACCTCTTAGAGAGCTCCATCTGGCTCAAGGACACTTGCCTGCTGGTGACATTGCAGACATGGAGCAGGAGGCAAACAAAGGCCAGAGAGTTCACACAGAGGCCCACAGCAGTGACTTCCCGTGCCTGTGGCCAAGAGTACCCCTTGGGAGGGCATGTATCAGGAAATACTGAGGGCTGGGGAAGTCCTGGGGACCTCTTCATCTCTAAGAGCCCAGGGGGACTGGAGGCCCACACCCACCATTCGGATCTGACCGGAGCCAACTAAGAGGCCTCCATCATAGAAACCAGAAGATAAGCCGGGCGTGGTGGCGCACGCCTTTAATCCCAGCACTTGGGAGGCAGAGGTAGGAGGATCGCCTTGAGTTCGAGGCCACCCTGAGACTACATAGTTAATTCCAGGTCAGCCTGGACCAGAGTGAGACCCTACCTCAAAAAAAAAGAAAAGAGACGAAACCAGAAGATAGAGGTTTTTATTTTATTTATCTACTTTTATTTTTTATTTTTTGTTTTTGTGGTCTCACTCTATTCTACCCCACGCTAACCTGGTGCTTGTCCTATAGTACCAGGTTGGCCTCCAACTCACAATAATCTTGCCTCTTTTACCTGAGTGCTGGGATTAAAGGTGTATGCCACCACACTTTTTAGTTTTTTAGGTTTTTGTTTTGTTTTGTTTTGTTTTTCAAGATAGGGTCTCACTCAAGCCGAGGCTGACCCGGAATTCACTATGTAGTCTCAGAGTGGCCTCGAACTCATGGCAATCCACTCAACTCTGCCTCCTGAGTATTGGGATTAAAGGCATGCGCCACCATGATTGGCTATTTTTTAGTTTAGGGTATTTTTTTTTCAAAGTTTTATTAACAACTTCCATGATTATAAAAAATATCCATGGTAATACCCTCCCCCCAACACTTTTCCCTTTGAAACTCTATTCTCCATCATATCCCTAGTTTTTTAAGTCCATTCTTTAACCTGACGTTTTCTTTATATATATATTATATATATATATATATATTTTTTTTTTTTTGTTTTTCAAGGTAGGATCTCACTCTGGTCCAGGCTGACCTGGAATTAACTCTGTAGTCTCAGGGTGGCCTCGAACTCATGGCGATCCTCCTACCTCTGCCTCCCGAGTGCTGGGATTAAAGGCGTGCGCCACCACGCCCGGCTTCTTTTAATATTTTTATGTATTTTATTTCTTTATTTGAAAGACAGAGACAGAGGGAAGAGCATGGGTGCACCAGGGCCTCTTGCTGGACTCCAGACACATGTGCCATCTTGTGCATCTGGCTGTACATGGGGACTGGGGAGTCACGTCCAGCTGTCAGGCTTTGCAAGCACTTTAACCACTTTGCCATCTCCCCAGCCTTGGACAGAGGCTTTTAGGAAAGGTCTGTAACCACCCAATATAGAGAGAGAAGGAAACTGAGACCCAGCAGGGATCAAAGACTTCCCAGAGTCTCTTACCTCATCAGAGGCAGGGATAGAAAGAGCAAAGACACAAAATCCACGGACTCTTCTCTGGATCACAGTCTTAGGGCTCACAGAGTCAGTCACCAGCGCATACTCTGAACTCAGGCCAATCGCCAGGCATATGTACTGTCAGGCAGGCTGGGCGCTCCTCAAGGCCCTTGGGCACTAGAAGGCTCAGAACCGAGAACAGGCTCCTAAGCCAGCAGCAGAGGCCCTCCGTGGGCTCTGCACACTCACACGAGGTGCGCCTCCTGCTTACCCCATCCTGTCAGCCTCAATGTGCCCCCAGGCCAGGCCCCTCCTCTCCGATGAGTTTCCCAAGTTTGTTCTGTTCCTGTCACATTTCCTTGTACATAGCTCTTTTGCAGAAACTGACCCCCAAACCCACACACACAGGCCCAAGCTGATCTCTTCTGCTCCAACTGTTTGCTTCTTTCATCTTTTTTGTTCATCTTTATTTATTTGGTTGAGAGTGACAGAGAGAGAAAGAGGCAGATAGAGAGAGAGGGAGAATGGGCACGTCAGGGCCTCCAGCCACTGCAAACAAACTCCAGATGCGTGCGCCCCCTTGTGCATCTGGCTAACGTGGGTCCTGGGCAATTGAGTCTCGAACCAGGGTCCTTAGGATTCACAGGCAAGCACTTAACCGCTAAGCCATCTCTCCAGTCCCCCTTTCATCTTTTTTTTTTAATTTATTTTTATTTATTTATTAGAGGCAGAGAGAGGGAGAGAGGGAGAATGGGCACGCCAGGGCCTCCAACCACTCCAAATGAACTCCAGACGCGTGTACCGCCAATTGCATGTGGCTTATGTGGGACCTGGAGAATCGAACCTGGGTCCTTAACAGCTAAGCCATCTCTCCAGCCCATCATCTTTTTTGTTTGTTTGTTTGTTTTTGCTTTTGTTTGTCAAGGTGGGGTCTCACTCTAGCTCAGGCTGACCTAGAATCCACTATGTAGTCTCAGGGTGGCCTCGAACTCACAGCAATCCTCCTACCCCTGCCTCCCGAGTGCTGTGAACAAACTCGAGACGCTTGCACGCCCTTGTGGCAGATGTGCAACATTGCAAGTTGCATCACTGCATCTGGCTATGTGGAACCTGTAGATTCTAATATGAGTTCTTAGGCTTCTCAGGTAAATGCTTTAACGGCTGAGCCATTTCTTCAGCCCTGCTTCCTTCATCTTTGATGAAGTCCTGCCCTCCGTCCCCACCCAGCTGGTCCTCAGCCCTCCCCCGCTAGCGGTTCTGGCATCCATGCCCCCTCCTTGAGTCTTAGAGTTCCTCTGTCATGCCACCAGGGGCTCAAGAACGGCCCTCTTCACCTCCTCAATGCAACCCGTCTCTCACTTATAAATCTGATGGCCCTATCTCATTACTACCTGTGCCCTACCCCCAGTTCTGGCCAGGACCATGGCATCCTGAGCCTCCTCAGAGATCACCTCTCAGTCAATGCCCTGGCTTCATCACGTGCAAACTCCTCTGCCAACTCCCTCTCAGCCCCAGGCCCCAGCAGCAGTCCTGAGCTTCTGTCCTCCTCCTGCAGCCCCAGCCTCTGAACGTCGGTCACTACCTTCCACCTCTCACCCTATAAGATATGGTACAAGGGACTCCACCGCTGAGTGTACGCCTTCTCCTCACCCTCAGTTGTCTCCTGCCTTCTGAGACCTCAGCCTTGGGCTCGACAGCATCACGGATGGTGTAAGCTGATGGTTCCCAGACACTGCCCCAGCGTGGTTTACTTTCCTCCACGTGCCCTGTCCTCCATGTAGCCCTGCTCCCCTGAACCTAGCAGAGAAAAGGAAGTCTTGCCACCACATCCATACCCAGGGCATCTGCTCACTGACTTCCACGTCTTACTAGAAGCAATCCTCTGCTTCGACTTCCACCTGTCATCTGGCGTCTTCCTACTACCTTCTGTTCTATGCGAGGTCCCTTCCATCTACTAAAAACCTTCTCCCAGGGCCGGAGAGATGGCTCTGCAGTTAAGGCACTTGCCTGTAAAGCCTAATGGCCAGAGTTTGATTCCCCAGGACCCACGTAAAGCCCACATGCACAACATGGCACATACATCTGGAGTTTATTTGCAGTGGCAAGAGGCCCTGATACTCCTATTCATTCTCTCTCTCTCTCTCTCTCTCTCTCTCTCTCTTTTCCTGCTGGGGTGGTGGCTCACACATTTAATCCCAGCACTCAGGAGGCAGAGGTAGGAAGATTGCTGAGTTTGAGACCAGTCTGAGACTGCATAGCGAATTTCCAGGTCAATCTGGGCTATAGTGAGACCCTACCTGGAAAAAACCAACGCTTCTCCCACTTCTACACAGGTCTCTGTTCCCTCCCATCCACAGACACTTCCTGGCAGGCGTTTCCCCTGTGTTCACTCCTTTCAGCTCCTTTTTCCTTTTGACTCACGGCAAGCTGGCTTCAGACCCACAGCTCCACCCAGGGACTAGATGCCTGCTGACCTGCACGTGGCCGTGGTGCCCAGCAGACACTTTAATATCCTCTTCCAGAGTGGCCTCTTAGTGCTGGAACAACATGACAGACCATTCCCTCCTTCACCCAGCACCTCTCCTGGTTCTAGAATGTTCTCTTGGTTTTTTCTTCCAGGTTTTGACTGCCCCTTCACAGGCTTTCTTCTGGCTCCACTTCCTCGGCCTGACCTTTCAACGTTGGCAAAGGCTTATTAGTCACAAAGGGAAAAACAGTAGGCTCGCAAGGAGGCAGCCTCGTAGGTTCCACCTCAGATGATAGCACCTAAAGATCCCACCATGGCCACAGGGAAATGCTGGTGTTTCCTGGTGGGGCATATGGAGGAGAACATAACGTGACTGTAACGTGAGACGTTTCGGAGGAAGTACAGTACGGTCTGAAACTAATCACGAGAACACCAAACCAGAGATTCGCTCTATGTGATAACTGGCCTGGACTTGCCAAAAATGGCTATGTCGCCAAAGATAAGAAACCCAGAAGAACGAAGCCATATTCATAGAAGCAAAAAAAAAAAAAAAAAAAAAAAAATTAGAGCAACTAAGTATGTCATGGAAGCCAGAGTTTGCTTTTATTAGAAAGGATGTTGATAGGAAAGCTGGCCAAACCAGAAACAAAAATCCTGCGGCTTACTTCAAAGTATTAAATTCATGTTACTTGCCTGGTTTTGGTCACTGCACTCCTGTTGTAAAAGAGAAGATCTCTTTCCTGGAAAATAGCCCACTGAGCTGTTTAAGGGAAGATCATTCCTGCAACTTACTCTCAAATGGTTCAGAAAAAATAGGTATGTACAGCCGGGCGTGGTGGCGCACGCCTTTAATCCCAGCACTTGGGAGGCAGAGGTGGAAGGATCGCCTTGAGTTTGAGGCCACCCCGAGACTACATAGTGAATTCCAGGTCAGCCTGAGCCAGAGTGAGACCCTACCTCGGGGAAAAGAAAAAAGGTATGTACATAGAGGAGAGTAAAAAAAAAAAAAAAAATTGGTAATACATAAACACTTGGGAAATCTAGAAGAAGAATATGTGAGAACTATTTGCAAATACCTTGTCATTTTTATATAAGGGTGAAAGTATGTGACAATAAAAGTTAAACGACAGTACTGGAGAAATGGCTTAGTGGTTAAGCGCCTGCCTGTGACGCCTAAGGACCTCGGTTCAAGGCTCGATTCCCCAGGACCCACGTTAGCCAGATGCACAAGGGGGCGCACGCGTCTGGAGTTCATTTGCAGAGGCTGGAAGCCCTAGTGCACCCAATTATCTCTCTCTCTCTCTTCTCTATCTGCCTCTTTCTCT